>NC_133486.1:11346365-11435558 GCF_025370935.1 Choristoneura fumiferana
ACCAGAATAATAGTGGTTATAATGACCAACCATGTTTTACAACCAAATATTTGATGTTGTTATAAACAGTTTTGACTAACTGTACTTAAACACTTTTACCAAAAATGTTATATTTTATTTGTGTCTTTTATATGTAGCTGTACAATCATACATGTATTTGTGTATAGTTGCATGAATTCCTTTCCTGTAATTTTATTGCACAATAATTCCTTCTGCATGACTGACTGTTTATTTCACATTTAAAGAATTCTTGTGTTCGCTTATTAACTTACATTTCTCTTTTTATTTTAAATGTTGCACTCCTAGATTGAGAAGTCTAGCAACTCAATTTTAATTTAGACCTTTCAGAAAATTATTTTGATCTAGGAGTGTAATAGAATAATGTAGTCGCACATAATAAGTAACATTGTGTAGTCATCTTAGAATAATGCATGATGTTTATGGTAAATAATTTATTGTTTGTTGTAGATTAAATAAGTAATGAAAGTGTTGTCAAACCTAACCTGTAGAATAATTTTATTTTACTATTTCATCATTTGGTATATATTCTTTTTTAGTGTTGAATTTATACCTACCTATATTCAGAAATTTTAACTAAAGTACACTTGTTTAATTTTTTCTTCATGTTACTTTTTATTTGTCATTTGTTGAAATGATGATCAAACTTATTCCGAACCTGAGTATCTTTGGATGTGAAGTAAATATTAATTTCTGATTAATTTAAGTAATCCAAACGTTAACTGGATTTATTAGAACTGAATTATAACAGTGTATTTGTTGTTTCAGGAAAAGTTCTCTGGTGTGGATATCAGAGTCACGGTTAAGGGTGGTGGTCATGTTGCACAGGTTTACGCCATCAGACAAGCCATCTCCAAGGCACTCATTGCTTTCTACCAAAAGTGTAAGTACTTGTGCTCAACATCGTGAATTTAGGATATAGCCATAACCATTTATAATGACATCAAAGGGAGATCAGTATTTGGTTGGTTGGTCATCAGAACAAGTGTAGTAAAAGTAAAGTGTATAGTAATTTTTGTGTATAAGATCATGTTGGGTGGGACTTTTTTCTTGGTCATTATGATTGGTGTTGCTGTAAACAGTTCGGACTCTATGTCAAAGCAAATGTCAATGGATACACTATTATAATTTAATTTTTATTTTTGAAGATAGAAATCAGACTTTACTGCTATCAGGTAACATGGCAAAATCTGTTGGTTTATAGAGTTGAGTTATTTTTTTTTTACGTGTTATTCTATATTGTTTGTTTTGATGTATTTAGTACCCTTTCTTTCCAAAGCTGTCTCATCTTTATGTGAGTCAGTCATTTCAGGGAAAGGAGATAAACTGTGACATTTACCAAACGGCATGAGCCCTCAATGCTGTGCTTGTTTGAAGTGTACACTACAAAATTTACCCATTCTATGTTATGTTCGTACTACACTGCACATTATCCACCTAAACATATAGGGGAAAAATCCCATTGTTTGTCCTGTGTGTGACCCCTGAGTCGAATAGTGTAGTGTAGCTTAGCATAGTCATTGTTGACGACATGTATGTATATCACATACCCGCGTCGGCACTATGGGTAGAACGCCGTAAGCTCTACCCACAATACACAGCGCCTTGTCTCAGTAAAGCCATTATGCTCATCAAGGAGGCGACTGGAAAATAATTGGAAATGTGCTGCAAGTCGAATTTATACCGTTTTATCTGTAGTACCCAGTAGCCACTTGGATTTGATACATTTTATCCACCACAAATTAATTTTTGCAACAATTAACTACCTACATGCTGTTTGACTTTAAATAAATTATTCAAGGTGCTGTTCATTTATTTAATAAATATTATCAATAACGTAATCAAAGAAACTGAATCACGTACCAGGGAATCTACTAATGTCATTTTGACATACCATACATTTGCCAAAGAAATCATAGTGAATTAGATTATGAAAAAGATTTATCCTGGTATGTGATTCAGTTTCCTAGACTGTACAGTCAAGGACTTTAATCATGAGCCACCATGGAACCATTTCACAGTAAACGTCATAGTGACACGCATTAGTTAAGGAGGAAAATTGAAATGACTTTTCCTTTAAAAAGGTTCCATGGTGGCTCGTGAATTTAAGTCCTTGACCATACAAGTGTAGTTGCGCCGTAGTAATAACACTTTTCTTACCAGTGGCCCATTTCATGAAGCTACTAGTTACAATTTACAAGCGGTAGTCTCTTTTCAACGCATACTGCAACAAAGACTACCGCTTGTACATTGTAACTTGTAGCTTTGTGAAATAGGGCACTGGTTGCCTACATTTTTTTAACATGAGGTCAGTGTCAGTGATGACAAGTAATGCACAGGTTGTGTACTCACACCTTCGAGTCCATCATCATCAAAATTCTTAAATTTAGTTTTGTTGGTGGAGGTATGTCCACTTATCCATTCCTTCTGCCAGTCTTTTGACTATCCAGGCTACCTAGGTTCACCCCCCGCACTGCGTTTTCAGAGTACAGAGTTACAGCAAATCACAATATTCACCTCTCCCAATTCCATTTACAGATGTAGACGAAGCCTCCAAGAAGGAAATCAAGGATATCCTTGTCCAATACGACAGGAGCCTGCTGGTTGCCGACCCCCGTCGCTGCGAGCCCAAGAAGTTCGGCGGTCCAGGCGCTCGTGCCCGCTACCAGAAATCGTACCGTTAAGACACTACTGCTGCCGTTCGGTGGTATTGTACTGGTGTAGCTGTGTCAGTGCGATAGCATGGGGCGACAATAAAAAACGATAAAATATATTTTGGTTGTTTTATTTGAACACTTGCAAAATTTCATATTTCTAGATCATTTAATGTACCATCAGCCAAATATGTGGTCTACCACCCTAAAGTTGATAATCGTTTGCATGTCATAAAACGATAATGCCAATATAGACGTGTCTGTTAACTTGAAATTAGCGACATATTCATTTGATAGGTTGGATAGAAACTTGTTTAAAAATTGATAGACCACTTATTTGGCTGGTTAAACATCTCGATCCTATTTTAATATCGAAATAAAAAGTTGCCCTTGTTATTGCGGTGTTCCGCATACTCTTATTTCATTCAAATCGTCGTTCCAATGAGGGCTATCGCGTATGAATTCGCCGCTAGTGTAGCGTGAGGCCTCCTAAATGTCAAATATCATAGTTTTTGGGTGAGCTACGCGGGTTTATTTATAATTAGAATAATTTTGTGAATATTTTGCATTACCTGAAATTAATTATGGCAATAATGCGTTACGGGGCAATGAATGTCTGTGTTTTGAGACAGTTTTGTCTTTCGGAAACTTGTCCTCCCTTTTTTTCCGAACAAAACGGGACTACGCAACATTGGTTGCTCGAAATTTTTATGGTACGGTTTTAAGGGTATTAAATATGATTTTAATCTAAACTTTGTTTTCATTTTCATGCCCGTAATAACAGACTTTGAAAGCCACACTTAAAAACCTCACGGAACAGTGGCGCCATCTAGAAAGACAAAAAACGATAGCTCTCATTAAAGTGTCAAGCCTTCTTGGTGATAGTGAAAAAGTAACTGACGCGAACTTTCGCGGTTATTGTATGCGCAGAAAAAACCACGCTAGTCTGAAACCACCCTTACGACAAAAACGTGTATTCAACATGGTTAGTTGTTGTTTCTTTAAAAAAATATGGCTCTGTTCATTGGAGGACAATTTTGCCAGTGTCTAGTAGTTTTGCCGTTGTACGGTAAAAAAATTCTAGAAAACGAAATATTAGAGGTAATGGTGGATGAACGATGACCAACATGGTTAGTTCAGGAAAACTATATACTCGGCGGGGGTACTATTTTATATTCTGTGGCACTTTTTGGAGTTGGGAGTTGGATATCAAATTTAACAAATACTGTCATTTTCGTTATTAGTCTTACTACTTGTACTATTATTTATTCTGTGGTCTTACCAAGTGGCGACTTATTTTATGTGGGCCTGGAGTAAGTAGAGCCAGAACAGACTATAGTTTCAAAACTAGCCCGACAGACCGCGACTCTGTAGTTCAGTACTCCTCTTGGGCATACCGAAATGCAGGGGCGAGGAGTTGGGGGATTGCCTCCTTGAAATAGGACACTGCGTACCTAACTATTAAGTAATCTGTGACCTCGGACTTTGTCTAGTTGTAGAATTGTAGAAGTCATCATAATAGGCCTCGACAATTTACCATCGTAAGAGCAGGTGGATTCTTGGTTAATATATTTTATATTAGTCGGCGTCCCACAGATGCAGCTGTCCTGTTTGTGGTTAACTAGAAGCAGTTTCTGTAGAAAATTAATTGATTAAAATAAAACACCAAACTTTGCTTATAATATAACTTTATTTCCTTCAAATGTCTTTGATTTTGCGTAATTAAATGCAGTCAATTAAAATTTTAAACGTTTGTCTGAAACCTGTGACGTTTTATAACAATTTATTCATAGATTCATAACCGTTAATACTATTTGGGGATAAACTATCTAAGAAAAAATGTAGATTCAACTTAACGAGATATTTGCACTCAGATCCGTGGATTACACACTTATAATTAGCAACAAACCTTAACTTAATCGTTAGTCGTTAATGTCTTTCATTAAATCTTATAAAAATATAGTTATTTACATTTTTTTTATCATGCAATAACACTGATTTACATACCATACCATGATGACTACTGAATTGATAGTGATTTATGCACTAAGTTTAATTTAACATCAGACAAGATTTAGAAATTCAGAATGAGGGTTTTCTTTCTGACAAAATATCGATAGATGGCGCCATTGGCGAGATGTCCTTTTGACGTTACAGGCTTAATTTTGAAATTGGCTCAATTCACACCATGGATGTACTAGATAGTACGGGACTGAGTACTCTGATAATTTGTATTTACGACAATGAACCATATGACATGGTGAGAAAGTATTTTTTTCTGTGGCGCCTTACACAGAGGCTAATCTGAGTCGAGAGGGATTGCAACAACCATGACGGAGGCCTTGTGTCTTGTTATTTCATCTTGCCAGCCAAAAAAATACGTGGACCGAGTCCGGATACGGAGTTTCGAGTTTCGTAGTAGCCCTGCTGACACGAATTTATTGACTCAAGTGATAATTGTGTTCAAAGGTACATAAGCAGGTACTTTTGTTTACAAAATATTAGCATAGGATGATTTTTTATATGATAGGAAGCAAACAGGCGGGACACCTGATGGTAAGTGATCACTGTTGCCCATGGACATCCACAACATAAGTTGAGTTACGGATGCGTGGCCGGCCCTTCGAAAAAGGAGAATAGAAGAATTTGTCTATAAGAATAGCATTCACACGTGATTCACACAATGGCAAGTGAATTTACTTTCGTTAAATTAATTCGTACTAGCGGCGAATCAACCTGTGCACAATTATTAAATGGACCTTACGATTAATACTAACGCCATCTATCTAGCTATTGTCATCTGTCAAAAAACCTTCTCAATGATCCTCAAGGTATGGAAAATGGAATTGATATATTCCAAAGAAGTCAAGTTTCTAACAGTCTATTTTTAGGTAATTAGTTTTAGTAAGTACCTTAGGATATACACACAGATCTAGTTGAGATTGCAGCCTATGTCTTGCTATTCAAAATTTGGCACCATTACTAAATTCATATCTATCGTATCATAATGCCCTGTTTACACGTGCAAGAATTATTGTTCATAGTTTTAAATTTGCGTAATCAAAACGATGCTATTTATAAGTAGTTATAACATTAATAATTATTTTTATTTTTATTTCATTATTGACAACACCGCTGCGCTGCTGTATAAGAGTTTCTATAGCTTCCGCCGCCTAACTTTGCCTAAAAGTTCATTGCCCCGACTAGTACCACAAAAACTATAGAGGTATAATTCCAATAATTGAATAGGCACTATACCGTTAAGCGGTTCGAACACAATCCGGGAGTAACGTAAAGACGTCGCATAAAAAATGTATCTCAAAAATGTGTCAAAACTGAGTATTAAGTAATGAACTTTTGAAAGTTGAAAGCTGAAAGTTTTTATTCAAGTTGTATCACGCGGGATGTTCGAATCGTGTCCTTAAAAAAAATGGCATTTCCAAAAATCTTTTAAATGTCAACACCAATATTCTTTATTTTATGTTTTAGTCACACAATAAATTATTTTGTAGTTACAAAATATCTATTTATTATGTAGTTTTATGTAGTTTAATGGTGTGTAGTATGTCTTTATACGGCCCGAGGGTTGCCGACGGTGCTGGCTGAAAATCAGCGCTGGTGTTTTAACGCTTCAGCATTATGCTGAGCCAGTGTCCGATTCACAACCGCAATACACATACCTTTGTGTTGTTTTTTTTTGTACCTAATAATTTTTTGTCTTGTGTTGTGAATAAATGTATTTTCTTCTTTCTTTCTTTCTTCTTTCTTTCAATAATACGCTAAAAACTAGAAACTCAGCTCAGTTTGTGTGCATTACAGTACCTGTAGTTAGAAAAACAGTTCTTTATAAATTCAAATATCAGTAATAGTTTTCAGCGTATTATCAGTGTTGACATCTCAAAGATTTTTGAAAATGCCGCCTTTGCTTGCCAGATTCTAAAATAGTTTCAAAAGGTGTTTTCAACACTGAAATATCCCGAATTTATATGTATATATTTATGTTATATATATTCTGCTCATATTTCCTTATACCTACAATTTTTCTCGCACGTGTCACGGGATTAAAATATTCTTAGAGACAAGGTTCAACATGGTAGTTATTTGTAACGATTGTAAAATTGATATTTTCAACTTATGGCCATTGATTATTTGTAGCATGTTTTCTAGCAAGAACTATGTTCAACAAAGGTCAAGAGTCATTAACACTAGTATTACTTATTAAAATAATCACTAGCTTTTGCCGCGACTTCGTCCGCGCGGAATAGTAACTTTGGGAAGTATCTAATTAAATTAGGATACCTATTTTGCCAATAATAGCACATAGAAACTTATACGGTTTACTGAAAATACTTAATCTATTTTAAAATATTGTTATAAATAAAACATTTTTTTTTGTTCTCCACCATCCATCCATCATCCATGTTTCTTGGAAAAAATATAATAGTGATACGGCATTTTTACTAAGCATGCTACACGTATTTCCGATAAATATAAATAAGTATTTTTTTTGAATTCCTTAAGAACTTTCATCCCATATTTTCAAGTAAATAAGTAGGTCACTTTTGCCGAGCACCGGAACAAATGGTTTTAGAGTTCCGCAGCTCAAAAGGAGAAAAATTGAACCCTTATAGTCAAACCACTTGATCTCGTAAACGGCGAGTATCGGTATCGTTAGAAATTCGAAACCTGAAATCCATGGTCAATAGTTAGAAAAAAAAAACTTTACAACGGCAATCAAAACCTACTGTCATAAAAAGGTGTTCTCATGAAATTTTTTTTTTTCATGCTAATTGATTATGTCAAGAAGCCTCTAAAAGACCCACATAGGTAATTTGCTTGAGCTGAGAAGACCTGCTAACACTACATCACAGATCTGTTACATCACCTTTAGGTTATTTTCAAAATGCTTCAACAAATATCTATTTCATTTCTTATAAGTGCCCAAATGCCAAGTTTTTAAAAATCATTACAATGCGATCTTCCATATAAAGTTCATCCCTATTTACCCCTCATTGAAAATATAAAAACGCGCGATAAAATCTATTTATCTTTATCACTTTGCCAAATGCCAAGTTTCATAAAGAACCATCGTTATCTTCGACAATGACGATATTCCATATAAACTTTCTCCCCTATTTCAAAACTGATAAAAAATAAAAAAACGCGAAACAAATATAATTTTTCTCTTATCAGTGCTCAAAATGCAAGTTTAATAAAGATTCATCGATTTATCTTCGATAATGACACCTTCCTATAAAAAAAATCCCTTATTTCACCAACTCACAGGTCGATTTTCAAAAACCTTAAACAAATATCATTTATTTCTTATTAAGTGTTACATCTCAAAGATTTTGAAAATGGCTTTGCTTGACAGCCCGAACTTATATTTATAAAAACTTTATATCCCCTGCTCATATTTCTTATACCTACAATTTTTCTCGCACGTGTCACGGGATTAAAATATTCTTAGAGACAAGGTTCAACATGGTAGTTATTTGTAACGATTGTAAAATTGATATTTTCAATTTATGGCCATTGATTATTTGTAACAGTTTCAGACAGACAATGTTAAACAACAGAGTTCATTAACACTAGTATTACTTATTAAAATAATCATTATTTCTAAATGACTTTTCCATAGATGATAATCGATTTTCAATGTGTATTGACCAGTAACGCCATCTATAGGAATAGCCTAAGAAAGTCACGCACAGCGTTGATTCTGAGTGTAAAAAAATATATTTAGGCCAAAAAAAATTAAGGCCGAATTCTGCAAGCAACAGTGGCCGGGTAAAACTATGCCTCACTTTGCTCGGGCACGTCACATCATTTATGAGTGTAGCAGGTATAATGTTATAAAAATAGTTGCCAACAACAAAAATAATAATAAAGCTGCTTGTACACTACCCGTTATTCCAAGATATTTTTAGTTCTGATTCTTATCCTTACAAAATCATATATTTTAATTTTTGTATTTCTTTTTCTTTTTTTTTGTTTTATTTGTGTTTGCTGTTAATTGTAGTTTTTTAGTTTTGTTTTATTTGTGTTTGCTGTTGTTGTTTTTTAGTTTTGTTGTATTTGTGTCTTTGTGAATGTGAATAAATGTCTTCTATTCTATTCTTCTATTCTTTGGAGCTCCAAAAACTGACTACATATTTTATGTGGCAACATTTATGTATGCATGTTAGTTGTTTTTTTTTCATTTTTCTTGTCGGCTTAAAATACGAACTCTTGGGCCTCTCCAGAAAAACTAAACCACTTTATGCTCTGAAACGTCTTCGAACTTGGCTCCCATTCTTTTGAGAGCGATGACAGCTGACACAGCCTTAGCCCAGCGTTTCTTAATGACGTACCTCTTCAGCTTGGACTTGGTAACGTGGAGTTCCGTGCAGAGCGCAGACTGGATCAGCCAAGGATGGCGGAGAGTCGCTGACGCTTCCAGGCGGTCACTAGAATATTGAATTATCGTTATCGACGTCGAGTCTCTATAAATAAGACTTGCCCTGTGAAGAATTTAGAGAGTGAAGAATCTGTGATTTACCCTTATGCAACCCTCATGCAACCCTCAGACAATATGTCGCTCAGTATAAGTGTCGAATTGTCTAAATCCAAGAAGTCTTTCCATCACCTGGGCCGAAAATGGCAACATAGAAGTGTTAGTTTTTGATGATTTGTTTACAGTGTTAGTAGACAATAAAACGCACATTTAAATAAAACCTTATTATTCCTTAACAACAAAGTATCATAAAACAAAAGGTATTACGGCATAAAATTTGTGTTTAAGTTAACATTTAAGCGTACTTCACTTTTCTAAGTAGACAGCTGCACCAGCAGTCTAGCCAAAATTGTTTATAATCCGTTGCATTGCAGTGCAATTTTGGATTTCACTAAACTAAAAGTAGAATTAAATAATGAAAAAATTGTGACAATTCATTATAAAAAGTACAAAATTAAGTACGTATTTACTCTCAACATGTCCAAACCCCTTATAAATCTTCAGTCTTCGCTCGTAGAGAACATTGCGATACCGGGACTAGATCCGTAATAAATTGTCATTTCATGTCTCTAAAATTATCTTAAAGTGTAATGATAACTTAATCTCATCTTGTTACTTTGGTAACGGGTCATGGCACTAGCAGCTCATCATTTCGAGTTCTGGATGTTATTTTTTATTATTTTCCGTTGCGTTTTCTCGTCGGAGGTCTGTCTTTGGTAGAAAGCGTGGACACTCGTCATGGAGTTTTGCGCCAGCTCGTTTGACGGCGACCACTCTAAGGAGATCGATTGGTGCCTGCCGCCGTTCGACGTTCCTCCAGCTGCTCGCTCTCCTTCCACTTCGGATTCCCCCCATTTCTCTAGCAGATGTAGAAGAAGATCCTTAGTTCTATGCGCGTTGTTCTCATCTCCTCTTCTATAAGGCACTTGTCTTCCGTTTTCAGGACCATTGACGAGTTTGTCTATTTTCTCTCGCCTTCTGTCGAATTCGTCAAAGAAACTGTTCCGCCTTTCCAGAGGCTGATTGGCCACATCCCGACTGCTGGTCGTGACCCTTTTCGACCTCGCTGACTTTGCCCATGGCATGTTACTCGTCACCGGTCTGACCGGCTCCCTCTCTGTCAAAAACGAGGAGTTGATTCTGTGACTAGATTTTGACGTAAACAGTGATTTCTCTTTAAAGCTAGCATCGCCATTTGTGACCGATTTTGTGACTGACGTGACTGTTTGACTTTTGAAGCCGTTTGTTAATTTCTTCTCGTCTTTTGTGACTGTCTTTGTTTCGGTTATATTTTTGTCTAATTCTTTAACATTATTGTTGTTAGCTAGATCTGTATTCATCGTAGATAACATAAACAGATGATCGGACAACTTCTTTATTTCTTCAGCTAAGTTCTTTCTTACGAGCACATCCTGTCTCTTGTGGAGGAAGCAAGAGCTGTCGGACGCTCTCCTTTCGACCGGGTTGTATTTCGGCGCTAAGTAATTGTTGTCCCTCATGATAGGTGGCGGGTCCAAGTCGTCATCATCGAACACTGCGTCGGGGGAGCTCGCTAAGGAGCTTCTTGGACTAGGCGAGCAGGCTCCGATGGAGGATCTTTCACAGCTGCCGTCTGCGAGACAAGTGATCTCATGTGCGTGGTTGTCGAAGACGTATGGCGAGTTGGGGTGTTCACCCCACCGCTCCACGAAGATCCTGAGGTTGTCTTTGGCGACGTCGAGCTCGTGCTTGGGCGAGGGCGGCGGCTGCGGCCGCGGCGGCGGCGGCGCGCGCCGTGCGATCCAGCGGTGCCGCAAGCACTCCGTCGCACTCGGCCGCGACCTGCGACAAGAGCCCTTGTTACTCCCAACACCACGAATGCGTGATCAAGGATAGGACGAAACAAGGCGGTGCAAGGATACAAAAGGGTACTCTACCACAATATTTGAACAAGCAGTTGACCAATTTTACAAGGTTTTAAACATGAAACTACCGTAAGACTCAGTCATATTAAATAAAATAAATCCAGATAACACGTATTAAATCGAGAGTTTAGCTCGACATTTTCAGTTTCCGCCGCATGCTCCCGAAAGAAGGGCTACGAATTAGCTCGAAACATGTCAAGCTAAACTCGATTCAAGATGCCAATTATCCGGATTTATTTAATTAAATATCCGGTCCGGAATATTTCAACTGATCGTTGGGTTAGTTTGACTTGTTGAGCTACCATGCAAAGAAAGGTACATAAAATCGGAATTTTTGATGCCGTACAATTTTGAACATCTATCTATGTGGAAACATTTATCGACCAGAGAAAAGTTCTGAAAAACATTAAGGTTCCAAGCAAACAAGGATGTTCAGTCAAGTTGACCTGACCACCTCCTAAAATAGTTCCGATCAATTATAAAACACCTTATACACAATTTCGGTGGTTAAATGAATAGTCCACTGCTTGTAAAATTTGTATTGTGACTACCATGCAACTACATACGAGTTCTACGTTATACACATAGGAAGGTTAGCACGTAAACAGTTTAAATGGTACGGTATTAGAATGACTTGTTAGAATTTGTGTTGGATGCAATCAAAAGTAACAAGGGGTCTTAATCGACGGGCTGGCTTTTATGCAGCTTTTATTGAATACGGATTTGAATGGTAACGGTCGAAATTTCATACATGACTAAATTCAAGTATAACATTCCTTATTTAAATAGATAAATTCATTTAGATCGTTGAATCTCAAACTAGAAATGTTTCGTAAGAACCAAACAAAAACATTTGTAGGACTTTTTATATCGAAGAAGACAAATTTAGAGCTGGCAACATTTCAATTTGTAATC
Source organism: Choristoneura fumiferana (assembly GCF_025370935.1). NCBI lineage: Eukaryota > Metazoa > Arthropoda > Insecta > Lepidoptera > Tortricidae > Choristoneura > Choristoneura fumiferana. The sequence goes on from NC_133486.1 coordinate 11,358,353, forward strand.
CATGTAAAATTGCTGAAGTGTTTTTCAAACTAAAATGAATGTATAATTCGGAATAAACGTGTCGGATATGACGTCACTACTACAACAGTGTTGGCACTCTGATGAAGCTGCTATTTCATTTTTTTTTCATTAAAATGTGGCCAACGTTTAAAGCATGCTCACTACTATGTAGATGCTTCATGCGCTCATCTTTTGACAGTAGGTTCTCACGACAAACTAGCATAAATCTGATTATCCTCTTAAATGCATATAAAACTTGAGAATTCAACAAATAATCAAGTCATTCATATGTATTTGAGGTTGAATTTAATTCTACTTTACAATAAACTTACTCTTTGTCTTTCACAAGCAGTTTTCCAATAAAGTCTTTCGCGTCTTCTGAAATCTCTGTGAAAGCTTCGTCGTCGAAGTCGTATTTGGCTACTGTGACATTCGCCATGGTCTCTATGTCTGTCTCGCCCATAAACGGTGAAAGTCCCGATAGTCTGAAAGAGATAAAATAAATAATAATAAATTAATTGTCCTCAATAGTGATTCGTGTAGAGTGGGTAACAACGGACGATCGCGATTAATCCTTTATCATACAGAACATACCTACCTACAATATACGCAATAGATGTAGTGAAAAAAGTTTCTACATAGACCAAGTCAAAATCAATGCCAATGTCATAAAGACAAACTTTTCTCAATTTAACCATAGACAGTTACCTGCTGCATTAATATCTGCCACAGCGGAGCGAGCAAAAATATCTGACACGTCATACCAGCCCTAGAAATAGAGACGTATCAGATATTTATGCACGATTTATTGTGTCAGATATTGATGCTTGTAACTATAAAGGTGAAAATTTTAGATAAGCCAAATAAAACATTCATAGAAGACCAGATCACATCTAATTTTTCAAATAATGTATAGAAATGGAAAAATATATACCTACAGTGTTTGAAACTGGTAGTCCACCCAGGATCGTCTTTACGGGATGGAACTTTTCAACGGTCAATGGCATTGACTTAAAATGCAACTTATTGTGGATATGTAATTTGGTAAACAATGCAAGTAACTACAGCTAAAAAAAAAGTAAGGTCGGCAAAAAAGCCCGTATCCTACTAATGCGAAAGTTTGTAAGTCTGTTTGTTTGTTTGTTACTTCATCACGTCTAAATCACTGAACCGATTTAAATGAAATTCGGTATACGGATAGTTCGAGTCCCAGAGAAGGACATAGGATACTTTTTTATCCCGGAAAACTGCATAATTCCCGCGGGATAGCGAAAAACTAATTCTGCGCGGACGGAGTCGCGGGTAACGGCTAGTTAAAAATAAAAAATTGATTATCCTAGTAGGTAATCATTTAGACGACCTAGTGGTTAGAGAACCTGACTACGAAGCTTGAGGTCCCGGGTTCGATTCCCGTGTCGGGGCAGATATTTGTATGAAAAATAAGAATGTTTGTTCTCGGGTCTTGGGTGTTCAATGTGTATGTATCTATATCTATATAATTATATATTTATCCGTTGCTTAGTACCCATAACACAAGTTTTGCTAAGCTTACTTTGGGACTAGGTCAATAATTGGTGTGAATAGTCCCGTGATATTTATTTATTTAATCATTTGTTTTAGGTGATGATGTATTTTACTTACAAAACATAACAAATAACACCGACGGACCACATGTCGGTGCCGTAGCCGATCTGGTCAAAGTTGACGACCTCCGGGGCCACGAACTCCGGCGTCCCAAACAGCACTTGCAACTTCTTCTCGGGATCGAAGAACCGCGCCAGCCCAAAGTCGATGATTTTGATTCTGTTGCCCGACTTGGTGAGGCATAGGATGTTTTCTGGCTGTAAAAGGAGAGTTCGGAATTGACGCTCCGGATCTTAATGTTTCAATAGGGTAGGTAATCTGGGTAAAAATATTGTTCTATTTTGCAAGCTTCTGTCTGTCGACGTTAAATTCGACCAACTTGCAGTAGTTGGATTGACTTGAAATTTAATAATTAATAATTATAATAATAATAATGATTTATTTGCCAGAATACACAGAACATAAATACAAGATATTGGTGTATTTCAAGTAGGTACAGTATTCAGTGTTACGAGAACAACATGCAAATCTAATTAATATTTAACCTTTATAACAATGTCAATTTCACTCAATATAAATATACTTGGTATACTTTTGTAAATTGCGTGACAATTAGGTGACAATGCAATAATTGGTAGTGACATCCTGGTAGTCCGGCCAGGATCGTCTCCACAGGACGGAACTCTTCAACGGTTAATGGCATCGACTTGAAATTTGGTATGCAAATAGTTTGGGTGACAATACAAAGTACAGTCAACAAAAAGTACAGTCAGCAACAAAGCTTGTATTAAAAATGAAATTTTTACCAAAAACTTATTTAGTCCAATAATAATGAATAAATAAAAAATAATAATATTGGTCGCGTTTGTTTTTGTTAGTCAAACAAAAAATGAAAAATATGAAACGCGTCGTGCTAAAAAGTGTCGCACGGTGCGAAGTCGTGTGGAACTTTAACTGGCTATAAAATCTAAGGCGTTTAAAAATATTACACAACAGTTTACGGCACTTTACTATGCTCATATTATCATAATGCAATATCGTAGGTACTTATACGGATATTCACTATCACATTACAGTGTTTAAAATTGTGCAAGTAAGAAAAAAGGTAATTAGTTAGTTACCTAGGTAATACGTAAATAAATAAAGTAGGGTGGTGGCATCAGTCATGCATAAAGAATCAATAATAGAATGTTTATTCGTAAACCCAAGTTTAAGAAACGGACCCTATTTAAAAAAAAACTAATAACACTAATTCACATTACTGATGATCATAACTAGTAAAGTTCATGAATGGTGAGCTATAAAGCATTCAATTCAATTCAATTTATTTTCATAACAATTTACATTGTGTTTTGAATCATTGTTGTCCATTATTGGTTAGTGGGTACGTACGTAGTACTGTGTCTAACAAACATATCCATGAAAAGTTGCATAATATTTGTAGTTCAAAGACAAACGAATTACTCATTAAAATCTATTTAAGTGCTCTACAAATCCGTAATCATGGCTCGTACCCAAAATAATTTAATACCAATTCATAGTTTTTTACGTCATAACATGCTAAAATTAAAAGATATTTATATTTTTCGCATTTCAAAGACAGTCAACTGAAATAACGCTGGACATTGAGTCGAATAAACAGTAATGACGGAGCGGACAGACAATCATAAAACTCCCGCGCTTTGGGTTTCCGCCATTTTGATTAACGACTTGGACTTGGGCCATGCAATCAGAGTGCCACGCCACATTGTTGAGAATGGACGAGATTAGAATTATTTATTCTACATAATACCTACATAATACAATGGGAATGCATGTTACGATACCGTATTTAACATATCGTTCGTCACGACTGTCATGTGACACTTGTTAGCGGTTAACAATACCTTGCCCAGGCTGAGAAAAAAAATCTATGAATGAAGGCATTGTAAGTTATGAATGGCGCTGAAAGATTGTAACTGATCATAGAGCATGGATACCATTAGCTAAAACAGCAACAAGTAGGTAGGTCAGCAGTCAGATTTGCACCCCCTCGCAATCCGTGAACTTGGAGTGAACTATTACGCAACGATTCAGTTCGATGATCCCAGCTTTTTAATAATTCCCAAGTTTTGCCGCTCTCTCAAATTTTGCCGGCCTATCCCGAGCCCACTATATACGTAGTATGTACTTATTTTGGCTTATTGGGAAATCTGCCCTTGTTGACAGTTTAGATAAGGTTGTGGCACACAATGCTCTTTTAAGCAACCAAAGTGAACACGTAGGTACCTGTTAATGTCTTTGATTTGAAATAATGGGGCATAACATTTGCTACGAAAAGTTTTTACTATGGTACGCGATTACGTTTTTTGCATTACTGCACCAACATATAATTTAAAAAAAGTTGGTTCATACCATAGAATTCAAATAAAATCCCTTGTTATTTTAATTCAAAATTTCATATGCGAATAACCGTAAAATTTGTAAGCTTAGATTTCTCGATATGTTGTAGCCAGTTAGATGGCATTTTAACAACGTGAACTGTTCCGTGACTCGTCCACAGATGGCGCTACCTTCATGTCCAGATGCAGGATATTCTGTCGGTGCACGAACTCGATCCCCTCGCAGATCTGCCGCATGAACACGGTGCACGCGCGTTCAGTCAGCACGAAGTCTTCGTCTATGACGCGCTCGAATAGCTCGCCTCCTGTGATCCTGTTGAAGATATTTGAATATTAGGGACTGTTCCTGTTGTGAACGGGCTCAACACACGCATGGGACGAGGACGACACGGCGACGTCACGATCACTCCGGCCGGCAGCAACACTCGCCTTTCGATCACCACCGGCGTCGGACTATCTCCTAATTTTAGACCTTATTACACGTGTCTATTGTAATTAGACAGCGATTAAACCAGCCTTAAATCTGCAGTGCGCGATTTTATTTAATGACCCGTAGGACCCTAACAGTGATCCGGCTCGAAGGACCAATGTTGTCCCGTGCGTGTGTTGAACCGGCGTTAACAGTCACGGTCGGATCATGTTGGTTGCTGGTCAGCTTCCGATGGCTTTAGGTACAGCTTATCGGAGAGTGGGCGAGCTGCCAGAGGAGTCGCGCGTTGTTTTTTACACTATGGTGTAGTAACAGAAACAAAGTACAAGCTGTCTAACTACAAGCTTTTATTTGATTTCTCCTGTTACCTAAATGTAATTATGTACAGTCAACAGCAGAAGTGGATGAGCGGTTACGGTGCTACACGACTCTACTGCTAGTGTTTAGATAATTTTGAGCACCACGACTGCTTATCCACTTTTGCTGATGACTGTACCTAAGTAATTACCCATGTTTGTTTGTTGCTTTTTAGTACATTTGGGTCTAACCCTACAAGTGGAATCTGACCCACTTCTAGTAATCGGTTAATTTTGGTACCTATCTATCATATTATTACTAAGCATTTTTTTTCTGTTTGTACAAATTCGGAAACGTTTCCCGAATCTCATCAGCCAATGAATCAGTCTGGTTCGATATATGAGAAAACACGCGTGAATTCTACGTAAAAACGGGCGGCGGTGCCAAAAAGTGTGGCGCTAAAATAAACCGGTAAATGCTGCGAATGGACGTCCGTGGGCCCCAAGGTCGTTGGAGAGTAAAGTAGCAAACCTTCTTGGATTCTGCGGGACAGTCCTAAACTCATATTCTGATATCTGTATGCATATTATGATTGCTATTTTCCTAATAAATAACCAATCAAGTCTTGTTTGAATCAAAGAGACTGACAGACACAAGTAGAAAGACTTATTTTTGATCTTACAATAAGATTATGTTTTAGTGTACAATTAATTATGGTACATGTTGAATCAAAATTAGCGAAAAAGTAATTAAACAGAGGATTAATACGACCAGCATAAAAGAAGGCCGAAGAACAGAAAAAGCATAGACAACAGTGTTTTGTTTTATATTCAGAAATGTTTCTATTTTATGTTTTGTCTAAGTATTTCACACGTTTTAATACTTTTACAGTGTTATCAATGAACTGGTTAATATTTTTCGCTTAACAGGCATTTTTTTATACTTAAATTTACTTTTTCATTTCATGTTCATGTGTACTGAACAGTTAGATTTGTGGAGTGATTCACTCACGAGAATATCTGGTCGACTTCTCAAAAGTTTGGTCACCGTCATCAAGTCATCGATACAAATGACTTTCTCTCGAGAAATTTGCCAAGCGCCCGTTGTTTGCTAAAGACATTGGATGTCATCTCACCTTGATGGCGAACACCGTTATTTATTTCGGTTCGGGATTAAATTACGATGTCGCTTTGGCAGGGGATTTGAATATTTTGGGTTCGATGTACAACTGTGCTACATGAGATCGAGTTTGTAATCAATTTGTAGATTTTTTAAATATATTTTTGTCAATGACAAAGTTTTCCTCAGCGGCGGAATTTAATTAAAAAATATCACGGAGTTTTGGATTCAGATGGTAAAGGTCAGGATCAGGATAGTTATAATGATGGGGGTAGCATAATAATATAGCGTATTAGCATATTTATACCACCCTCGGGGATAGATAGATATATAGACTAGTTTATTTCTGCTAAGAGTTACATTTTTAATTTACATTTTGGAAGTTCTTCGACGTCTTTTTTGTTGTTACAATTATTTTATTAGGTATCATTTAATCGCCATAACTCACATGTGTCACATCGTAATGTGTTCAAAACAATGGTTATTGTTTAATTATGATTGGTTATGGTTCCATGCATTCAATGGTGCTCAACCGGATCAAGAAATGTCAATACGGCGCGGGAATGTGCGGCCAAATCTTAATCCGGTGTCTAAGTACACGGAGTATAACTAAGTAAAGTATTACCTATAAATTATAAAATAACATAATTTTATATAATGTTCTGGAACTATATTACTTAATTAAGTCTACCCAAACTCTAGTTTTAACTACAGGACGAGAAAAGATTCAAATTGTTTTTTTTCTAAAATCCGAAATAAAAATTAATATAAAATATTTTCTGAGAATGAATTAAGATTCAGACAGATGCGCTTACATCATCGTGGCCCACAAACAATGGAATGATCGTGATCGTAAATTTTCCTTAAGTAAACTCTTAATTAAACATTTGAACAGCATGTCGATTACACTTCGATTTCGCATTTGCTCAGCAGTCGTAAATTTGTTAAAACAATGACTTTAATTACTTATGTTGGTACGACTGAGACGTTCATTGTCTACAGGTGCTTTCGAAATTAAGAACAAAACTATCAAGCGACGCGATTACCATACATTTTAAATTTAGAAAATAAATCGTATTAATTTAAAATTCCACCATCTTGCTCGCTAATCCTGCCGTGAAACAGCAGTGCTTGCACTGTTGTGTTTCGGCGTGGAGAGTAGGACAGCCGGTGAAATTACTGGCACTTGAGGTATCCCATCTTAGGCCTCTGGGTTGGCAACGCATCTGCAATACCCCTGGTGTTGCAGATGTTTATGGGCGGTGGTGATCTCTTACCATCAGGAGACCCACTTGCTCGTTTGCCTTCCAGTCGAATAAAAAAAAAAATACATTATTAATATAATGTCTTAAGTGTCACTCATAGTCAAAATACCACGCAAAGGACTTATCACTCTACACTACTTCTTACTTCTTACTCTCTCTTTGTCTGCTCGTGACCACGGCCACTGTAGGTTAATGTTGCCGAAACGTCGAGGTAAATATTACTCGTGTGTGTTAGCGTGATAAGTCCTGTGCCACTATTTTGACTACATTATTAATATTATTATTATTTTATTAATTTAGTTTAACGTTTAAGTCTTTATTAAATTAAATCACATTAGCATTACATTATATCATTACAAATTATAACAATTAAATAAAAATTAAATCAAACAATAAAAAAAACTAAACAAAACCGTCATTAAATTAACAAAATATTTATATACAGTCAGTATATCTGTCTGTCTGTCTGTCCGCGGCTTTGCTCAGGGACTATCAATGCTAGAAAGCTCTAATTTTGCACGAATATAATTATATGTAAACTATGCCGACAAAATGGTACAATAAAAAATTCAAAAACCATTTTTTTAGAGTACTCTAAAAAAAAATGGTAGACGTAAAGTGGGGGTGATTTTTTTTCTCATCCGACCTTGTAGTGTGGGGTGGGGTATCGTTGCATAGGTCTTTTAAAACCATTAGGGGGTTGCTAAAAAGATTTTTCGATTCAGAGATTTGTTTGCAAAATATTCAACTTGAAAGTGAAAATTTTCATTAAAATCGAGGCCCCCCCCCTCCAAAATCTAAACCGGTGGGTGCAAAAATTTGAAAAAATTCAGGATGGTAGTAAGTATATCAAACTTACAAGGAAAACTATAATGGTTAAGATTTCGGGGCCGTATTGCTTAATGTTTCTGACTCTCACGATCGCAATCAATTTTTGATTTGATTGCTATCAAAACTGTCATTTGATTGCGATCGCGAGCGTCAAAATCGTTAGCCAATACGGCCTCAAAAGCCAGAGCCGGGGAAGTAGCGGACTGAAGTCATAAAAGAAGGGTATGATTTTATTGATCACCTAATAAATGCGTTTTCGGCGACCTAATAAATAATATTTGTTCCTAAAATAGTAGATCTGTCACCTAAATTGAACCAACAAATAATATTAAAACGGTTACCTAAATATTATTTAAAAATTACTCGGAAATAATATTGATCATCTAATAATTATATTGGGTTCCAAAATAATAGATGTGTCACTAAAACTGAATCATCAAACAATATAGAAATGGCTTCCTAAAAATTTATTATAATCACTGAAAAATAATTATTGATCATCAAATAATTGAAGTGAAATTTGACGATAATGATATACAATGAATTAAATAATAATAATATCTTCTCACAAATTGCACCAATTGACCCAGCCCCAAACTAAGCAAAGTTTGTTCTATGGGTGCTAAACAACGGGTAGACAATTAGACATACATAATAAGTACATATATACTTACAAAATACATACAAACATCCAAAACTCAAGACCTACTACAAACATGTATATTCATCATACAAGTACCTATTAGTAAAAAATGTTCGGTTCTGGCACTTCGCCGGCCGCTGCCGCGGCACGCTCGCTTTGCTCACTCGGCTCGCGCACTGAGGGTCGCAGTTCTACCTAACACTCTTCCTCGCTTCGTTCGTCGTCGTACCTAACCAGACCTGCCTTAGTGGAATAAGTAGAAGCATCGAATTAAGGAACTGATCTATTTATTAGGTGACAGATCTATTATTTTTGTGATCGAATTTTGATCATCAAATTATAATATAGGATACAGGTTTACATTAATCTGATGACTTGTACTTAGAGACAGATTTGATGAATTTGATGACCAATATATTTCTTAGGGATAGATATCGCAGTTTAGTGACAAATCTAAATTTAAGTGACAGAAAATATAGTTCCCATAACAAAAAACAATCATTGAATTATCTGCAAAAAGTAGGTACTTAGGGAAAAGTATATGACCATGCACTGGACACTGAGAATATAATATATGTTTTTTTTTATTCGACTGGATGGCAAACGATCAAGTGGGTCTCCTGATGGTAAGAGATCACCACCGCCCATAAACATCTGCAACACCAGGGGTATTGCAGATGCGTTGCCAACCTAGAGGCCTAAGATGGGATACCTCAAGTGCCAGTAATTTCACCGGCTGTCTTACTCTCCACGCCGAAACACAACAGTGCAAGCACTGCTGCTTCACGGCAGAATTAGCGAGCAAGATGGTGGTAGCAATCCGGGCGGACCTTTCACAAGGTCCTACCACCTGCAAAAAAATGCAAATGTATAGTAATAAAGTCATATAGTTATACAATTTAAATATCTGTTTCATCATTCATGTTCTTGCCTTAGTCATTTTTGTTTCAATGACTTAGCCGTGTTTACGGTTTACAAAATATACCTACAAACCTTGACCTATTTTATATTAACCGCCACAAAATTACGGCCACATAAAATTGATCGGAAACTTTGCACCAAAACATCACACGGTGTTTGTTTAAATCTAGTTTATGACTTGATTTAATCGCGCTACGTACCTAGCTTTATTTTTAGGGTTCCGAGCCAGAAGGGTGACAAAAGGAATCTTATTACTGCCGTTTTGAAATTATTTAAGAAAGTAGGTGAAAACTTACTGTTTATCGCGTGAACTACACGGCTTAAAAATGAGAACAATTTAAGTTTAAACATGTAGTCTACCTTCAACTAAAAAAATCAATAATCATCGAAATATTTCATCGTACCCTCTACTCTCACTTGTCCGGTTTTTTAAATAACATTTTTTCGGAAGTTGACTTGCACTGAAAAATGTCTCTTGTTATCTTGTTATTAACAAAAACTCCCTACCAGTTGCATAAAATTTAAATATAGAATGAACATGAAGGCGCTTCCCGAGTAAACAGCTGACTTTATCCTTGTTTATGGTATGAGTGGCGTCATTCATACGCGGTTTCGGTCACTATTTATGTTTTCGCGAAGACGGGTATGACGTCACGGAAGTTTAAGAATTTTGCAGATGCGTCCACGTCTAGTAGAAATCAGTACCACTACCATGAGTTTACAGTGACCGTACTCGATAGCGACGGCGTAAATTATTTGTAGAGGCGCTGTACAACTCTCCATACAAATAATTTACGCCGTCGCTATCGAGTACGGTCACTGTAAACTCATGGTAGTGGTACAGTTGTCAGTCAGTACGGTAACGGTAAGGCGTGGGAAGTCGTGTTATACGTGTGAAGTATTTGTTTTGTAGCTCAATAGAGAAAGATATATTTGATAGAGTCCGACCGAGTGCAGAGCAGACAGAGTGGGTGGTACTTTATGTCATACTAATGCCCCGTACACCCTTGTTTCCGTGTACAATTAAAAGAGTATAGAAATTAAATTAATGTTTTTTTTTAATTCGACACGTCAAAATGTATAATATTAATATAAAACTGTCCATCTTTGCGGGATTTGCACTTCGCACGGCTTGAAACCCGAAATTTCTGAAACTAAATAAATCAGATGTTTACAATCCTGTTCTCATCGCAGCGTGTTATGAATGTTATTTACCTACACGTTAATTGTAAATTCGGTTGCATATCGACTTATATCTATTTAAATAAATGTAATTTAATAAACCGCATAACGATACGCTCGCAAAAGGACGAGATGTACCTACCACTATTATTAGGTAATTTTAAACGCTACATACAACGTACTGTGAATTTATATACGGATTGGCATTGGCACGCTATCGTTTCCTCTAATAAAAGGTATATGTCATCGTTTACGATTATGTACGTTGGACAGTAATTGATAGAATATTTCAGGAATGTATGTGTCTATTTGCCATGAATTAGTTTCGTAATCATGTATTTATAGGCATTTATAAAACATCGCACGTGTAAACAGATACTACGAATAACATTTTGCAGTCATGTGCAGTAAGTTTAGCTAGTTCAGAAACGGTGGGTGGACATTTTTTGTTAGTGTCCCGCTTGGTTTTGCGGTCTTGCCCAGGGTAAAAACAATCCAAATGGATTTTGAGCCATGAGCCAAAAATCAGAAAAAGATACAGTCATGTTGTATATAGTCAAAATTTTCAAACTATATTATTAATCCATTAACCACTGATCTATGATTAATTTTAAAAAAAGGGCCCAATGCGTGTGAATTGAGATTGAAGATCGAATTAGAGCCATAGAAAATGTAATTTGTAACCCTTTCACTCCTCCACAGGTTGTGGGCCACAACCAACAACCACTAAATAAATATTCATTTGTTCTATAAGGGAGTAAGGAGCACAGACCAGCCAACGATGGGCCTCATGAGGAAGCTCAAAGTCACTCAAAGGGCTATGGAGAGGGCTATGCTCGGGGTTTCTCTGCGGGATAGAATCAGAAATGATGATATCCGCAGTAGAACTAAGGTTACCGACATAGTCCGAAGAATTGCGAAACTGAAGTGGCAATGGGCGGGGCACATTGCTCGGAGAACTGATGGCCGATGGGGTCAAAAGGTTCTCGAATGGCGTCCGCGGACCGGGAGACGAGCTGTCGGTAGGCCTCCAACAAGATGGAGCGACGACCTGGTTAAGATCGCGGGATCGCGGTGGATGCGGAAAGCATAAGACCGGTCTGAGTGGAGAGCCTTGGGGGAGGCCTTTGTCCAGCAGTGGACGTCTTTCGGCTGACATGATGATGATGACCATGAGCACAGACCAAGGAATACAATGAGATGGACCCTTTTTGATTATAACGCTACAAGTGCGAGAAATAAGAATAATATTTTTAAACACCATATGGTAGAGCATCTATAGACAACAAACATATTATATCGAGATCGCGTCCGTGACGACGTAGCGGCAAGATGGCGTCGCGCCAAAAATTCGCGCCGAAATCTGACGTCTCTTTATAAAGCCGCGGTGTGATGGAACTGTTTTAAATTTGATAGCGTTTTTAATGTGGTTTTAATTTTACGCGAAGCTCGAAAGCAACAATGACACGTTGTTATTTGCTTCGAGAGTGACGTGGCTTATTAAGGCTATTATTGTTTTCTTTGGAACAAACATGTATTATAGAGAAAATAATTCAACACTTTTCATAAATATCGATAAATAAAACTGAAATTTAATCGAATGCTCAAGTGCGTTCAATACACTTACAAGTACTTGCGTGTATGTATTACAAACAAAATTTGACTTTTATTTAGGTAGGCCATAGGTGTGTGTCTGTCTGTGGTATTTACTGAACTCCTTTGTCAAGCAATGCGATGTTACTGTGACTTTTTCTGTGAAAGGGTTCCACAGCGAGTCACGATTCAACTAGTTCCTTAGTAGGTAACTACGTTACAATTTAAACAATATAAACCATAAAATATCTGCGTCCACGTAAATACCAAAATTGGCGACGAAGATGATGCTAAAACCAGACAAGGGCTTACAAAATGGCTGCATAATTCTCGTGCTCAGTTTATCGCAACCTAATTTAAGATCATGCAGATTCTCGCCTTGTAGGGGGCACTTGTTGACGCCTGGGGGGCTACTACAAAATTCGTAAATCGAAATTCGTATCGTACCGTCCCTCTCAATCTCGTTTTAAATAATATAAGCGTCAGCGGGACGGCCAGATACGAAGTCCGAATTTCGCACTTCGTAGTTTAAGGCCTGGCGCCGTCTGATACGTCACATGCAACCGAGGAAAGGTAATTTTATCTCTCGTTAACGTTACGTCTTTGAAATCACATCCGGCTTCTAATTTGGCATTCACTATTCACTTGAAAAACAGATTTCGCACCTTTATTGGGTTGTGATTTCAAAAGGGGATCAGAAATTATTTGTGAAGATTTCATAAGTTTCTGCACTGATGTGGGTGAGTCGTGTATGAACGGAGAACTGAGGCACAATACAAGTAACGTAATATCACTTGTATTGTGATTGAGGTTGTTCTTTTGTATTGAAAAATCCAGTCTGAAATTACATTTGCAAACAATCATCATATTTTAGATACGATTGCCTATATTATACCTAACTCCATCTAAATAGGTTATTTTTCTTCTCAAGTCTAAATAGATTCATTTAAATCCATTTAATGTTCGCTCTCTGTAACGTCGATAGTCACTTCCCTAATGAGCTGTCTGAACTATGTTTGTAGATACAAATAGAGATTGAACGCTGAACTCATTTGTAACAGCTTTTTTGCCGTATTTACAAGACTAGATGTATTTAAAGATAAATATAAACGGGAATAATCAATAGCAAAGGTTAGTCATCACTGTCAATGTCAATGTCGGTCTTTAGCTACGTCGTCGCAAAATAAATCTAACCACTGACGACGGTATTTTACCGAATAAGGATAATTCCAAGGAAAACTATTTCTAATATCATAAAAAAAGTTGACAAACAAAAACTTAAGCTGGTACAATTTCAACGGTCATCGAAGCGGCTAACCGCAACGAGATAACTGAAATATGTATTACGATTTTATTACCGAAATGTAAGCCGTATTTTCATCGCAATACAAGTCTACAAATATGCCACCCGTCGTATCTGCGATCAATCTACGTATTTCAATTCGAATAAACGTATCAATAACCAGTGAAACGTGAAAATGCGCGTTCGAAATGTAAATATTTCGTTTCATTTTTAATTTGCGCTGACGTCATTCGTCTGCAAGGCATCCATCCAGCCAGCAGCACTTGAGAAAAAGTGACGTCATTCGGAATCGTGATCCTGCGTTCCGAGAGGCGTTCCTTATTTGAATATTTAAGATGGCGTCATGCATGGCTACTAATAATACTTGACAAAAGTGAAATTCGCTGTAAATTAATGAACATGGTACACCTGTCGTCGCGACGACGTGCGCGTCTGTCAACGACCGACCTAATTACGAGTACACCTGGATTCCTGCCTAATAATATGATAACAAGAATAACCGAAACCGGAAGACGTAGGTGTCTCAGTGAAAGCTTTTGAAGTTCACCTTTGTGGTTTACAAGATTTTTATCGTAACTACGATTATTTGAAAGATTCCGTATCTACATATTCGACATCGTACGGAGGCCGAAGTTCAACGCGTACGACGATCGTTCGTTATCCCTAATATAATCACTCGTTACGATAATGCTCTATTCTTTTTTCTAATTTGGCTATCTACCACCATTCAGTTAACGACCGCTGCAAACATACCTATACCTACTAATGGTCAATTTCGTGCTACAACGAAAAAAGAGATCGACAGTTCTTTGTTAATTTTCCGAGTGGAATTATATGCGTCTAGCTCGTAAGCTTCTCATTACCACTTGAATATTTTCAAACAAATTTGACGCAAAAATAATTGAGTCCAGAATTTTTGCGTGAGTTTGGCCTTAACCCACATTATTTAGTTTAAACAAAAGTTGTTCCAGCGTGCCTTCGTGACTCACGCCTCGGGATCGTTCGGACATTGAATGAACAGACGAATTTAGAATGCATTCGAAATTCAAATCGCGATGCGTTGCGCTGGCCAACTGATTCAACGGACCTAACTGCATGACACGAAACCACGATGTCGATAAAGTTTTATTATAGCTTTAACGTTCGAAAATATATGAACAGGTGATTCAGTACAGCGACATGAGTTCCAAGTATGCTCACTTGCTAGAAGTTTATTAGGGCTATAAATAGGTGTAGTAATTTATACGATGCATTAGTCTAAGGAAAGTATTTGGGACTTTGCGACGATTTTATGTAATTGAATTTTAAAATCCAGTGACATATATCACAGCAACCCAAAATCATGCGACCAAAAATAATACCAAAAAATATTTTTTCCCTGTAGACCAGTTCATAGGAAACCTTGGGCGCGTATAGCCTAGCCACAGGAGGTGTGGGTTCGAACGCTCTTCAATTATTATCCGGTTTGAAGCCCAAGTCTACCTGTGATCATGCATCATGATCATGGATATACATTAATGAACGATGCATGCAATTGCAACTGTATCGAGCCAAGAACAGGGCGCAATGGCGCTCATTGGGGGAAGTCTATAACAGCAATGGAGTGTTATAGGCTGATAATGATGAACTGCGTCGAAATATGTATCAGGAGCTCATTAATAGCATCAGATATTTCTGGTGTGAACTTTTTATTAACAATGAAGTCGGAAGTTAAAGGCTCACGGCAATATTAGCGTGAGGGATAAATGTTTAAACAACCGGGAATAACGCTGCTGAAGAGACTCGGCGGAGGAATTTCAGTTGTAAACATGGGGATTATTAAGGTGTATGTTGGTAGGTAAAGATGTACGCGTGCGTAAGTACTTATATTAAGCAAGAATAAATAATATTAAATCCAGCCTTAACGATTTTCCTACTCCCGATGTTGCTGACACGGACTTGTATTAAAAGGTGCAGTCACTGTACCAATATCTGATACAACATACGACTCTATTTCTAGGGCGGATAGAACTTGTTAGATATTTTTGCACGCTCCGCTGTGGCAGACATTATTCCGGCGCCCAACCTCCTCCACCACATTTACGACTTTCGTCTTTTGCCTGATCCACTCCTTTCTTTTCCGATGCATCAGAGTTATGTCAAGCATTAGCCTCTCCATTGCCCTTTGTGCAACCCGAAGTTTCTCAGCAGACTTTTCGGTCAAGGTCGTTGTCTCCATACCATAAGCGAAAACCGGCACACACTGGTTGAATACTTTGATCTTCAAGTGTTGTGAGATTTTTTCAACAACATCCTTACTAACTTCAAATTTAATTTAAGCATAGGCTATATAAGCTGGGTAGGCCGTTCAATTTCAAGCAAAAAATGTTCTACAACGTTGTGGTTATAGTCACACTTCATTTGGCTAGACCATTACTAATTTATTAAATTCAGTTTTTAAGTGTGTGAGGATTGCAAAATTGTGTCCTTGTATGTAGCTAGGTTATGTAGTCCTGATATCATGTGTAAGTGAAAGCTAGTGATGTGGTTAATATGACCACCATCTCACCTTTCTGCTTCCTTTCAAGGTAATTGATATTAAACATATGAGTACACATACGAGTATAAGTAGTATCAGTTCATGCAATCAAGTAATTCTTGACCCATCGTAGAACAAATTTACAGTAAATATGATGGTATTTTTTGTTGTCAGGTAATGCGATGCCACTATGACTTTTTTTGTAAAAAGGTTCCACAGTAGGTTACAGTTCAGTTGGTACTTACAGTTCCAGCACGACGCACATGTACTTTCCCCACTCATACGCATCATACAGCTGTATGAGTCGCGGGTGGCGCAAGCGCCGCATCACGTCGACCTCCCTCTCAACATTGCGCCGCTCATCCCGCCTGCTCACTGACACTAGCTTTGCAGCCAATTCCAGACCGGTGCTCTTCTCACGGCACAAATACACTGTGCCGAACTTCCCTCTGAAACAGTTAATGGTTTCACTATAGAAGGTATAAGGTACGGCTCAAGACAGCTCCTTGCAGCAATGCTAAGGATTCGGACTAGACAAGTGAAAAAGGCAAGGTTACTTTTTACGCGGTTTCTGAAAATAGTGACAATGATCTTGTGATTAAATATCCCATATTTTAATGAGCAGATAAGTAAAGCATGAACCTGCAGTACTGTGGAATTTAAGAGCAGAGGTTTTTGGTATATTTACAAATATGACAAAAACATAGACCAGATGCTGTAGTTTTCGTATCTAATAATGTGATTTTTATACGAGGATTAAGTAAAAGATAATAATAGCAACGTTTTCAGTTTCCAGACTGATTTATATCACAAATAATCAATAGTGGTTAATCAAAGTATGTCACAAGTACAACTACTTCACTCACGATATTTCACAATACTGTTGTTTTTGTTTTCAACGCGTTTTCAATTAAGTACTTATTTGTATAAAAGCCCTTAACATTATTTTTCCGCAGGTAGCCCCGATCGATAAGGATAACAAAAACCCGCAATCTGATTCACGGATATTAATAAATACAACATTAAATTAGTGTCACTTATCTTATCTACCGTTCAAGTGTCTTTAATGTTCTGAGGGAAAAATGCCAATACGCAGAAAGCAATATGAGATACCGTAACAAGGTTAAAATCTACGACGAAAAATCGGAAAATATATGTAGAAGTAAGATCAAGATTGTTTCTGAAGGACCTTAGAATTGTCAACCAGGTTCGCTTGGTTCTATTTTAATGTAGGTACATTATTTACGTATGTATTTGTTTTCTCAACTCTACTATTAACAATACTCGCAGGGCTTTTTATTAAGTGCCACAACCGTCCTTAATCGCCACTAGGCAAAAAGCTGGTCGCGATACAGGATACGACAGTGAATGATCACTTTCCGTAGTGATAGTTTCGGCGATCCACTTCGAGAAACCGTGAGTGTATGAACATATACGAAATAGCTTAAATCCAGAATATTTCAACAAATTGTTGGATTAGGTAGTCAACGCAAAGATCTATTTTAGCTTTTACTACATTTCATCCTCGAGGGCTCGAACTCGGGTGGTGAACATAAATATTTTTTTTGAAAAACATTTGCAGCGGTCCTTAGTCAAACTTGCTCAATCATTTGCCGAAATTTCCGTAATAATTATAAGATACCTTGTATTTCGTCATATACATAATTATGTATATTGTATGTATGTATGAAACTCACCGGCCGATCTCCGAGAGCATTTCGTAGAAGTCGTTGACATCGGTGCTGCGTTTGATCGCGACATCCCGACACGGAAACGGTGGCTCTATCTCTGCAATAAAATATATCAATGTTTAATTTGCATATAAAATACATGTTTAATTGGCAAGGTGATTTGAATTCTTGGACTAATTGATTCTGAACATATACATATAAAGTAATAAGCGTTCCCAGTACCATATTATCCAACGTAGTAACTAATATTATAAATTCGAACGTGAGTATACTTATGTTTGTTTGTTTGTTTCAGTTTCGCGCTTAAAGTGTTCAACCGATCGTGAAATGTTATGGATAATATTGTAAATCTATTTAAAAAATTCTTCTCTTCAACAGAGGTTTTTCCGAACCGGTGGTAGATTTTGTTGACATTCATAAGTGCTTGTTATAGCCTAAATTGAGTAAAGATATTTTAACTGTGACTTTGATAAATGAGACCCTGTGAAGGACATATATAATAGTTTTATCCCGAAAAACGATTTTTTCGCAGAAGCAGTCGCGGGCAACAACTTGTTATTAGTTACCTATGAAATAAGTTTTTGTTAAAGAACCATTTTTAATACAAGCTTTTTTGCTGACTGTACTTTTTGTTGATTGTAGTTGCATTGTCATTCAAATTACATTCCCGTACAAATTTCAAGTCGATGCCATAAACCGTTGAGGAGCTCCGTGCTGCAGAGACGATACTGGCCAGACTACCGGAATTTCTCTACCAGATGTTTTGTCTTGTCACCGGTCTTACATACATTTCAAATTAATCCGACCACTGGGAGTGGGTCAAAATGAACTTGTAAGATTTGACCTAACGAACTGGGCAAGTTAAAAAACTGTCTGCTCTGGGTCTGGAACTCAAAAAAACCAGGTCACCGTGAGAAAGAATTTCATAAAGCTCATACAGCAGTGCCTCGGAATATTCGACCGAGAAAGTGTCATAAACGCTGCATTCTCGCATCGTAAAATTTTACGATTTAGGCCTGGATTACGGTTACGTAAGGCCATGGTTGCAGAGCGTGGAATCCGGGTTTTGAAAGTTGTATAATTCCAATAACATTGAGGTAAGAGCAATAAACTTTTAGTTTTGTACTCGTTTGGTCCTTTGAGATAACGCTTGATTCTCACGGTTTGTGATTTTGTAAAGCTATTTTTTTATAAGTAAATTAATATGAAATCATTTTGATAAGGTCTAAGTATATTTTTAAACACTCAGTATACAGCACTGCCACTATGATCCTATTATACTCTTGTGTTATATAGTAAGGGTGACATAGTTTTAATCAGACTTTTCAATGCATTTCGTCGGAAATTGTGCAAATTCGCACCGATACCGCACCGCTAAGTGTGGAAGGGGCCTAAGAAGCATTAGATATAATTTTGCGTATTTAATTTTTTAAACTAATTGCAATGTTTACTTCAAATCTGTTGAAATAAAACAAATATGAAGTTAAAACCAAGGCTCGGAACCGGTTTATAAAATAGCGATAAATACAGGTTTATTTCGGTTTAACTCCGAACTTTCATAAGAACGCGAACGGTTTTAAGAACTTAACTATAACCTAAATAAACCGGTTAATTCGACGAGTGACAGCTGGCCGTCCGCCGCGGGCGGCGACGTTTATCCTGCGCCGGAATAAACCGGTTTTTATTGTTCTAAACCGGTTAATCAGACAAGAACTTTATGGAAATGTTCCCTTAAAAACCGGTTTAAAAATAACGGTTTCGCGAACGAAACCAAAATCAAAAGGTTTTGCGCCAAGTACATGACAACGGTTTGGAAATTTAACCGGTATCCGAGCCTTGGTTAAAACCATCCCCTGTAAAGCTACACGCAGTATGTAGTGCAGATACGCAGTATTTACGTATGGTAGATAGACATAGTTCTTTGCACTATCCCCGACGATACTCGTAAGTCCCAGCAAAAGCTATGGTAGGCAAACATATGTTTTGGTTTTACTGGATCCCGCACGCAAGAGATGATAGGCGATAACTGTGATGGAACTTATACTCTATTCAAGTTAACGAGCTAAAGAATGACAATCGTACCTACGTGATTGGTTAGAGATGGGTACATACTCGTAAGTACATCAAAACCATCTTGGGATACTTATTATCCCTAGAGAAATTTGTTCCAATTGTCTAGGGATATAAAATATTTATCCTTAGCCACTTTTGATGACTGTAATATAAGCCAAAGTCCTTTCATTGTACAATTGTTTTTTTTTATCGGGGTATCGTTTATTTCTGATTAATAATAAAATTGAAATTATAAATATCGATACAGACATCGCGGCAAATATGTGTACACAAACCTTATTGTTAAAAACATAAAGGTGTTCAGTGGTTTTTAACATTTTGACCTATTCAGTGTGTTACCGGCAGCCAGGCTTTTTTTAGGGAGGTTAAAGTAACGTATATTTCTGTAACTTAACCATGACATTAATTTAATCAATAAACTAAAATTCAGTCTTTGTTATCTTCTAACAAAATTATAATTGCCAGCAATCTACAGCTAAGTAAATTGACAAGTAATCAAAAGTTAAGTAAATTGATAAATAATCAAAGTCTCTTAACAAAGTATGAATTTTAGGGGCTGTTTCACCATCCATTGATTAGTGTTAACTGGCGGTTAGGTGTGATGCCGTCTCTATTTGTTTTGTTCGAATACACGGAGACGGCATCACATTTAACCGTCGGTTAACGCTAATCAATGGATGGTGAAACAGCCCCTTAGTTTATTAATTAAATTAATGTCATGGTTAAGTTACAGAAATACGTTACTTTAACCTTCCTTAAAAAAGGCCTGCTGCCGGTAACACCTTACATTACTTGTATTGTGGTAACGCACTGTATAATATTTATACCGTCGACTTCGCGTCACACCAATTTCGATCATTTTTACCTCCCCCACTTCGAAACACTTTTTGCTACGAAAATTGCATTATTTTGTTTCTGTATCATAAATTGCCAGACGCCCTACTTTTGAGCTTGACAAAAAGCATCTTGAATTGTAATAATGAAATAGGAAATATGATTTATTGTTCATATTTTACAGTAACTAGATAAATATACATTTGTAGTACGAGTATGTGACTGACGTCGCGTCATGAATGGGATTGACAAAGGAAGATAACATTCCAATAAACTCACTATGTACTTGAAATTGTAAGAATGTCGTACTTTCACTTCTAGCTGATTGTTATCAATAATATCTCTTAGATATTGAGTGAGTGCATTCCCTATGAAGGACAATTTTAACTCAGCCAGATGTCATATTTAAGCATACTCTTCTTCCCTCGGTTTTTAAAGTTGATGTAAGTATTAAGCATGTTTTTAGCCTTGCCCAGGATTTGATCAAGAGAACTTGGACATTTGGAGGCCCGCAGGGACGGAGGCCCGGGGCCGGCCACTTCTGCCCCACTCTTAGGCTACGTTTCCTTCCACCAATGATGTGGGAGTATGTGTTGCGAGGAACGTGTTTTTTAACCGACTTCCAAAAAGGAGGAGTTTCTATGTTTTAATGGTTGTATTTTTTTATGTATGTACACCGATTACTCATTCAATTGTGGATTGATTTTCAAAATTATTTTTTATCCGAAAGAGTTCTTCTGAGATGGTCCCATTGTCACAAAGTCAAGATCTGATGATGGGATCCTAGGGAAATCGAGGGCAAACCTCAAATTTTATAGGCACACCTATGGCGATTTAGCATTTTTAGCATTAAGATATACATTCAGAAAGTATCATTTGGTAAACTGGATTTGATGAAGAAGACCGTAGATGACCAATGGAACTCGTCAAAGCTAAGTAATGCTCGCTCGTCTATAAACGATCATGATTAATATACATAGATAAGCAACTCAGAAGAAGCTTTAAGTTAATGATTCTTTCGAACTGATCTGATGCTGAAGCCGGAAGGTAGGCAACAGAACTCTGTTATAAAACAAAGTAACTAAGACGAGTTTGGGCTTAATGGAATCGTTGTGAGATGTACGTTGGCTACGAATCACTAAAAAGTGAAAAATGAAGAAAATGTTTAACAAAAAAGTAAAACCGACTCCAAAAAATAACAAAAAATGGAACCGACTACAAAACCCTTGAAAATATTTTTCTAGGTATATACCTACTAGCTCGAAGTCGGTGACTCAGCACGACCCAGTAGGAGGGATTGAAACCCATAGTATGTAGGTGAGGTAGACGACTATTGTTCCACTCCTGCTGGGTCATGCTGAGTTACTGACT
Organism: Choristoneura fumiferana; assembly: GCF_025370935.1. Classification (NCBI taxonomy): domain Eukaryota; kingdom Metazoa; phylum Arthropoda; class Insecta; order Lepidoptera; family Tortricidae; genus Choristoneura; species Choristoneura fumiferana. Next base: position 11,380,389 of record NC_133486.1, read on the forward strand.
TCGAGCTAGTAAGTACTTACCTAGAAAAATATTTTTAAGGGTTTTGTAGTCGGTTTCAGTTTTTGTTATTTTTTTAATTTTTTGGAGTTGGTTTTACTTTTTTGTTAATCATGAACCAATAGAAACGCTTAATTTACCAATCGCACAGCACATCTCGAGTGGAAACAGGTGAGCGGAGCGAGCCTAGGTAAATGAAGCGTTTCTATTGGTTCATGAAAAACACATTCCTCGTACATCTCTGGTGGAAACGGAGCCTTAGTCCGCCACGGTCATGATTCCTGCAGATTTTTACTTTGATTTTAGTTCAGACCCCTGTTTGAATGCTTGTTCTTGTTAATTACAGCTAATTAGCTAAAAGTACGGATTAAGCCGCGAGCGTTGGCTTGGCAGCTGCTCGAGACAAGTGCATGGATCGATAACCTTTGGTGCATCGTGTTTTGTCTGGTGCATTTGCGACGCCTGAATTCGTCAGTGTGTTACACCGTAGCGTAATATTAACTATACTACGCAATAACACGTGATACTATTGGATAGGATAATTATGACGGCCATCTATTAAGGTTTTAAGCACTCATTGGTTTTGAATCATTAAAATTGTACGCTTTAGACAACTGATATTGTCAAGTGAATCTCTCATTGAGATAATGCTCGGTTCTGACAAATTTTGCTCGATTCTGAGGGTCGCTCTATCTAACTTTTTTTAAATAAGCGGTTAGGGGCTTACAGCCTTATTCATAAAAAGTTAGAGCCTCCTTGAAGGCTCCTTGAAGGCCCGATGCTAAAAAACATGATTCATAAACGTCTGTTAGCGCTAATCAGTCGATCAAGGCTCTGCTAAAGTTAGAGGACCGTAGACCCTCCTTTATCTCCCTGCTAAGTCACAAAATGGCCGCCACAAGTTTGAACAGCTGACTTTGACAAGAGCAAAAAACCATACCGAAGATATTTATAGTGAAGGCAGGGCTACGCAAAGATTAAAAAAAAAACTGGAAAATTTATTTTCAGGAAATTGTAGTTAAAAATCCTCTAAATTAGCAACAATAAATTAACAATAAATATGAAAAAAAAAGGATGATTAACATAATTATGGCTTTTTGCACAACATAAACATGCGAGCAAGATGGTGGTAGCAATCCGGGCGGACCTGGCACTTGAGGTATCCCATCTTAGGCCTCTAGGTTGGCAACGCATCTGCAATTCCCCTGGTTTGCTGATGTTTATGGGCGGTGGTGATCTCTTACCATCAGGAGACCCACTTGCTCGTTTGCCATCCAGTCGTATAAAAAAAAAAAAAAATAAACATGCGAATCGGAAATGGCGGGAAAACAAACATCTCGCTTTTTATTTTTTTTCCTGCTAATTTGCTGTCACTGCTGTCAATTTTTTTATTTTAATTATCGATTAGGCCATTTTTTGTCTTTGATTTGTCAAGGTGGCCAACATAACGCGTCTAATCCGTCTATCAGCAGCTCAACAACTAGCAGACTGCTAGCGAGTGTTTATGAATCATACTTCTTGACAACCGTCTATTAAGCTTAATCAGTCTGCTAAGTAACAGACCGATCAAACCTCAATTAATATTTTTTTATGAATAAGGCTGTTAGTGTTTAAACTCATCAAAGATTCAAGGGTAGTCATCTACCACCATCCATCCCAGCTTCCTACTTTCCACTGCTGGGTAAAAATCTCCTCTCAGAATGAGGGGTTATGAGCTTTGGTTCCCACGCGCGCGGGTCCAGTGCGGAGTCCGAATTTCACACACACCACTGAATTAGTTCACATGTACCCATCCATGTGCATCGTGTTTTCCTTCACCGTAAAGCTCGTGGTAATAAATCGGCTACTCATCAATGGCGTTTAAAAATATGCTTCGGTGTAAAAAAGGACCCAATTAAATGTTATAGTTGAACGCACCGCGGGCGCCGCGGCGTGACGCACTCCCGAACTATGCGTGGTGCTCATTGATCCTATATAGATCAAATCTAAGGTAAGCCAATGATTTTGCTGGGTAAAATTGGTAAAGACAGCATTAATTGTCTTACAAATAACTATACAAATTTACTCGCGAATGTGACGAAAAACATTACTTACTTGCACGGGCGGTACTGGAATAACGAACATCGACTTAGCCCTTTCGTAATTCCTTGTTTACCGCCATTCTACACAATGTACTATTTCATTGAAAACACGATGATTTAAAGAAAGAAAGAAAATACATTTAGTTAACGTGTTTATTTATTTAGGGTTATCTACGAAAAATCTGATTTGAATTAGAACATAACGGTGGTTGTATTTTTTTTTGTTTTCGTACTTTGGCCAGTATTTTTTAGGCAAACAACACGCGATATATATTTTTTCATACTTAATTTACTATAACATGATTTTGATACAGAATTAAAATAGGGATAAATTAAATTAGGTAACAGACGTGGTGACATTAATTCCTGAAGGAAATACACTGCCAGAGCCTACACTGCCTGAGCTATAAGCCAGACTGTATCAAATAGAGGCCTAGACAAATTCGAACACGAGAAGTAACCATCATCATCATAAGTCAGCCAAAAGACGTCCACTGCTGGACACAAGCCTCCCCCAAGGCTCTCCACTCAGAAGAAGAAGAAGTACTTAATATAAATATCGTAAGTGTACCTACAACTAGCCGTTTGAATTATAGCCATACAGACATGCTATTAAGATACACGTGGCGGCGCATTCCTGCACTAGGGACTTACGACGGAAGGTCGCGGACTCATTCGGCTATATTTAGTCGAGTATTCATCGACTAGTACTAGGATTCCCTGTGTTTAGTGCAATGACTAGTGGCGTAGAGTGAACATTTTACTAAGGATACTCTGAGTGACACTGTGTTAAAAGCAGAGTCCTGTACATATCCTATCAGTATTAAGACTATATATGATGCCCTAAGCAATCCATGCCTGTGGCATCCCCCCCCTCTCATAAATAACAGGAACCAGCCTACCCTTTTATATCCATTTAGCAAATTTTTCTTGGTGCTGATTATGGTGCCCCCAAAGACAATGAATGAATTTTAGATCAGGGCATAACTATGTTCGTATCATGACATATCTACCGCATGACTGGTGGTGGCTTTTCAACGGCTTTATTGTTACCTATTATCACTAAGGCCCTGGTTTCTCAGGCCCGTCACACGCGACCGGCAGCATCTGGATGTGCGTCGCACCACACGAATTAACGGTGTCTACCCGCTGCCGGTGACGTTTCAGAGAAACCACCCTCAAACATTCCCGCACAAAACATTCGGTGGTGGTCAGAGAAACCATGGCCTTACGGACAGGAGACTCTACTCTTGGCACCAGCCTACCTGGAAGGTAGGGCCAGAATTCGGTGATCTGTGGGACGTGCGTAAAGTGGCTGTCTTGTGTTGAGTCAGTGCGGTCAAACACAACGTGAGCGGAGTGGCCGAAGAAGCAGTTTAGGTTATTCCAAAAGGGACTGCGCTGTATGGCGTGAACGGAGACAGGTGCGCGTATATTTTGTGATGAATGACCTCTTGATATGCTACTTCAATGAGAGATTAGATTTGATATGCTATTTAAACGACTATGGTACGTATTCTTTAATTATTTCAAATGGCATCTTACATAGTTAAAATACCACCAACGGGACTTATCACGCTAACACACACAAGTAATATTTACCTCGACGTTTGGGCAACATTACAGTGGCCGTGGTCACTCGTACCACCCACCCACCACTACCAACACCACCACTGTAATGTTGCCGAAACGCCGAGGTAAATATTACTCGTGTGTGTTAGCGTGATAAGTCCCGTTGGTGGTATTTTAACTATGAGTGAAAATCACGAAAGTTTAAAACGTTATATCTTACATAGACGCAGCTAACTGACTAGTGTTATAAAGAGAAATACTCATTTAATTTTACGTTTGATGTTCGTAATGGATAAACTTAAAAATTACAAAACCGATTTTAATAATCCTCTAACCCATTGAAAGCTATGTTATCAACTAGTAGAGTAACCTAGGTAATATTTTATCATGATTTTATCCCGGGAACGTGTGAACTTACCACGGGACATAGAAAATAGACAAAGGAGCAAGCAGCACCTAGATTGATGGGCAGCGACATCGCTCGAAGAACAAATAACCGTTGGGGAAGAAAAGTTCTCGAGTGGCGACCACGATCCCGAAGACGAAGCTTTGGCAAGCCTCCCACTAGGTGGACTGAGAGAGTTGCGGGTAACCGGGGGATGCAAGTGGCGATTTGTCGTTTATTGTGACGCGTTCTAAGGGGGAGGCCTTTGTTCAGCAGTTAACATATTCCGTTCCGGCCGATGATGATGATGATAAACCTAGATTACTTAGCCGTTTGGACTCCAGAGTCTGGAATGTGCAACTACTGCCTCACATTCCTCACAATTGTACCTAAGCCGCAGCCAGCATAGCACTTATATACTATACAAGCCGAGCCGCCCTGTGGAATCTGTTTCGCAACCGCTCATATCGGAAACTGTCATCATTCTCACCTCCTGTCGTCGGAATATGCGCCGTCCAAAATAAAGACGAATTCCGCGCTGCTGCCAAGCACCGAGTGTTTTTGTTTATCTTATTTTGAGTTAGTTTCACGAGGCATTCGTTGAAACTGCAAACGGGTCGACTTTTTATTGCTCTACCTATTGCTAAACAGGTGTCCCATAAGTTGTATGACAAACTAAAGAGGGACGTACGTAGGGACGTGCCCACCGCCTCCTTAAGTTTGTCACGGAACTTTGGGACAACCTGTATAGGTCCTACTCCATTACAGCGGGCATATCTTAGTGAGCGTTATTATGGGTACCGGAAGCGGCTAAAGACGCATAATGTAGTTGGTGTAAACGTATCTGTAAAAGATGTATGTGTGTGTGAGTAACATGAAAGCGTTATTAGTCGCTTTCTTGCTGCTTGACTATTTACTATGATGAGTAACTAGTCTTTATTTATGTTTATATCATAGATACTGTTGGAAGTATTGTTTATTAACTCTGTTCCGAGGGAGCTTTAAATTATTTGTCTAGCTTGATGCCGTAATCGAACAAACGTTTCAGATACCTTTAAAATTTCTTTTTTATATACTTTCTGTCCATAAGTTCATTACATTACATGTAATGTAATCATATAATTTGTTATGTTTTGATATTCTAATGTAGAATCTACAGGATATCGAAATACGAAACGTAACCATAGAGCAGTATGTTTAATAAGCAGAATACCATTGTTACACTTGAGTCAACGATAATGTGATTCCAATAACGTAGGATTTAATATTAAGGTCATCGTGGTGTTCGTGATCCATTCTGTTTCTCAGCATGTTGCGGAGTTTCCATTTTGTCTTATTGTTCCATTTTTGCGCTTGTTTCAAGTGAGGATTTTCTACTAAAAACAATAGACGATACGCACTCTAAGAAAGTTCGGATTGTACTTAAATGCTTAAATGTTCATATGTAATGAAAAAAGTGCCGGTTATTTCAACTCATTTGTTCCTTTTGTTCTAAAGAGCCGCGACGAAATAGCGTTAAGAGTGAGCTTCGAGATTTAGTGCGTGAAATGTAGCATGGAAGATGAATGGATGCTAGAGCGAGTAAACTGAAGGATTGTGTAGCGAGGTATTACACAATAATAATAAAAATATCACTGAACCATTAAAATTTTAGTCTGTGCGCTTAACAACGTTTATGTTTGAAAGACAACACCCCAAGTAATACAAATCTTTATATTAGGTACTTTTCTATGACTGGTCTTCATTTACCTTGGCCTCCCTTGGCAGCTATAACGATGAATGTCAAAAGTGACAAAGACAAATAAATGTCGTCCTATGTAATGTTAAAAATCTAAGGAAATAAAAAAAAAACACTAATTGAATCTACAAATTTTTCTTTGATATTTTTAAGGTATGCGATTTTGCAGAGTGCAAAAATCGTTCCACTAAGCACAGATTTAACTTATAAACCTACTCTATTGCTTTTCCATGATATCTAGGCTTGTCTTTTGACCTATGGGTGATGCTTATACATAAACGAAACAAGCGACCATTGCGAAGAATTACCTACACACGCGGCGTATATTCTTCAAACTGGGCAGGGTCGTGAAACGACGTAATAAGCTCTAGGTGTTTAAAAATAGTACAGACGTTTCATTCATCTTTTAAGCCATAATACATCACGTAAACGAACGTGAATATTTTGAAGGAATGTGGGTTCTTCAGTATACAAACTATTATTTTGAGCGTTGTTTTGGTAAACATTAAAAATATACGTAGGTACGACGTAAGTACAATCTACTCGTAGTTTGCAAAGTATCTACATATAAGTAACAGAAACATTTCTAGTTGTTGTCCACGACTACGACTAGGTACTAAGAATTCGTTTATCGCATCCCATGGGAACTATACAATTTTCTGTGATAAAAGCTCTTTGATTAAAGTAAAAAACTGTCTCCAATAATACCAAATTATGTTTATACCCTTCGGGTACGAGTATATCGGGTATGTATACTAAAAACTTAATAAAATAAAACAAAAATGCTTATTAAGTCACAAAGAAAACTGTTAGCATTGGTTCCACACTAGGCTAAGAGTTTGTTCCAGCACTCATTGGTGAACTTAATCTGTCTGTCTTAATTTTCTAAAATGAGCGGTGAAACAATTAAGCTCGTTACGAATTAAGCTTGGTTCGAGATAGGTACAAAAAACTTATAAGACACAAAAAACAGTAACATTGGCTAATTGGGTGACAGTATTTACCGCCACGGATAATACCGACCCGATATTTCGTGTACATGCCCGTACAAACTGGTGTCAAACTGACAAGACTTTCTATGGGCGTGTAGGTACACGAAATATCAGGCCGGTATTTCCATGTCGGTATTGTACGGCCGGGAAATAGTGTCACCCGCCCGGCTAATTGATAGTAATGTAAAATATCCCACTCATTTTCTGGATACCTTGTGGAAAAAAATTTAGGACACAAAGATCTCAAGCCTCGAAGTGTTAAATTGCTTCTAACTTTCAAGGTCGGATTTTTTTGGCCAGGGGGTCATATGGTCAAATTCTAGTTATAAAATAACAAGATCAACTCTTTTGTTGTAGAAAGATGAGAATTTTATTAAACTTAATAAATTTAGAAAAATGTCTATTGTTGTCCTAGAGACCTAGATCTAGCCCATGGCACATGGGGATGACGATCCCCATAACCTTCTTGGATCTGCCCTTGCTAACTCTCATCATTAATACTCGTATGCACAACTTTACTGGTCTAGATCACTATACATCTAAGGGTTCTAATACGGTTCTTTGGTCCTTACCTCCCACAGGATCGGTCTCGTCGACGTGTATCATTTCTGATGATCTGAAAACAAACGACAAGCATTATTATAAATGTTGCATAATCACCTCATCATCTTCACACCAGAACAGGTGAACCATTCACCTACTAGGAGGCCTTCACAAGTACGCTGTTTTACTATAATGTGTTAACCCTGATTAATTCTGCAACACAATTTCGACCCTTAGAAAAGAATTTTAAAAACAGCGTCCTTCTATATACTTAGTGATTTATTTACTTATGTTTATATAATTCCCAGTGCAGGGCACAGGCCTACAGGCCTCTTCTCAGAATTTTTTCTTTATTAAATGACATAAATAATTAGGTACAATATAGTAAAACTGCAAATAAAAATTAAAAGTGAACTAAGTAGGTACCTGCTCAAATACAAATAATTGTAGGTACCTACCTATTTATTTTTTCACTAGTATAGCTGTTGCCCGCGACTCCGTCCGCGTAGAATATGTTTAGGTATAACTATCCCGCGGAAACTACTATTATTATCCTCATCCTTCCCCGGGACTATCTGTATACCGAATATTACCTGAATCGGTTCAGCGTTTAAGACATAATAAATAAGGTAACAAACGAACAGGCTTATAAACTCTCGCATTTATAATATTAGGATATTAGTGGGATTTTAACAAAAAAACCGGGCAAGTGAGAGTCGCACTCGCGCACCGAGGGTTCGGTACATATTTATAGGTATGTAAGTAAACGGGAATCGTGTCTTGAAGATAAGTATTTCTCGCTTTTTCCGAGTGATTTAATATATCCAGTGTATGCAGAGCCCTACTCTTAAGCAAAATGTACGCAGTGTGGGGTCAGATTATAATGGTCATTGATATTTACAGACAGACAAAAAAATCAAGATTTTCAGACTTTTATAGTTGGTTGTGTTATAAAGGCTACCTTCTTATTAAATTTCAAGATTCTGAGTTCACGGGAGTACCCTGTAGGTTTTTGATTCCCTTGCGAGTTTCGAAAATTGGCGGAAATTTGCTGCATGTTTTGATTGCGTTGGCTTAGAAGTTTGATTTTTTTACAGTTCCAGGGACAGTAGACTTCAGTATTTGATATAAACTTCAGCTTGATAACTCCACGCGTTCCCGAAAAAAAGGGTCCTGACAGACAGACAGACAGACGGACAAAAAGTGATCCTATAAGGGTTCCGTTTTTCTTTTTAAGGTACGGAACCCTAAAAATTAAGCGGATCTTATTTTTTTTTGATATTAGGTAGGTATTTGTTGCACATACTTACATAGTGTTGCGTGTGTAATCAAACCTAAAGGATTTGTATTTCACTTTAAGTATTCATTTACTTTTATGATAAATAATATTCTATTATAGTGGATGCAGCAATTTTCTCTAGAACAGTGTCAGTAGCAAGTGGGTCGTCTACATTTAGCGGCGCCATGTGCTCGCGTCCATCACATTACTGAACCTAACTCGTATCTCAATCTATTGCGGATTTGCAAAAGGAATCCTGAACCTAAAGTATAGAGTACAGTTTAGATTAATCATGTTTAAAAGTACGAGCTTGTGAAAGTTAAATTCTCCGAGCCTCGTTTTGAGTCTTATTGTCATAGCTCATAGAACAAGTAGTCATAGTAACTCATACCTATTATATCTCAGTGAATTGGGCAAATGTTAAAATAACGCTTTTTAACGCCCGACACAATTATAAGTTTGACCGCTATGTGTGTCTGTATGTCTGTATGTCTGTATGTCTGTGTGTGTGTCTGTCGCTGTCTGTCTGTGGCACCGTAGCTCTTAAATGGGTGGACCGATTTGAATGCGGTTTTTTTATTTGATAGCAGGTTTTCTAGCGATAGTTCTTAGACATGTTTTATCAAAATCGGTTTAGCCGTTTTTGAGATATTGAACTTTGAAGTGACGAAGTCGGGGGTTTTCCAACTTTTTTAAAGTCAAGAGTATATTTTACGGGGTTACAGAAGTTGTTGTATGACCGTCGGTTGTTTTTCCTCGCGTTCTACGTATATCCTTTGTAACCTACGATCTAATAAGTACTTATAGTATTATAAGCGAGAAACTTTAACTAAAAAACAGATGTTTGTAAATTTTTGCTTTTTATTGTTTCTAACAATTATCGATTGAAACATAGTCTTACCACAAAAAAATTAACATAACTATAGTTTTCTACCTGTTTAACACATATTCAATTGTTGCCTAAGTTTTATGTGGTAACACAATAAATTATTCGTTTATAAACATAAAATTCCAATAAGAAGGTACGCTAGTACCCATTTTAAAAGTGTCCTTTATAAAGGACAAACAAGATCAAATGTTTTATTTACTTCTCATTCCCAACTTGTTAATGAAACGTGGCCCGAAATACAAAAGCTAATAAAGTAGGTTAAAAACAAAATCTCTGGATGCACTTATAGATTGACATTACGGTTTTATTCTCCTAAATTTAGTAGGTACTAGGTATTTTTCCTTTCAGCCGCAGTCAAAGGGTTTGCGTAGGTTATATACGTTTTCCTGTTGTAAAAAATAATCATTTCAGTGCAAAAAACTTAAAAATACATATATATATTTTCAGCACACTACTAAGGCTCAGTAAAACGAAAAAAAAATAGATTGATTTTTTAGTGCTGCTGCTTAAGTAGCATAGTAGAAATAAGCAACCTGAGATATGTATGCATAGGAAAAAATCGTGTCTAGATTCCTGTCCAGCAGTGGTGTAGGAGCTATAGCACGCAGCACGGAATGCTGAGGACCTGGGTTCGATTCCCAGTGCTGGTCTCTTTTTCTGGTTTTTCTGTGCATCCAGTCTCAGTTTGTATTTGCGAAAAAAAATTGATTGGATATTTCCAGTAATTCTGGGTAAACGTTTTATTATTATTTAAATATTTAATCCGTGCCGCTAGCACGTGCATTCGTAGCACACGGGACCGATTTAAGCCACTAGCCAAATTATTTGGCTATAATTTTAGGTTATAAATATGTTTTTTATAATTTTATTATTTTAATAAACTCTACTACTTTCCTTGTTTTGTTGTGTTTTCCCTTGTTTTGTTGAATTATGTTTGAAATTAATTAATAATTATTGTTATTGTAAGATCTAGACTTAAATGCCTTTTCTATAAGTATTTTTATCTAATGATGACTTGCTTTTTGTTTTGATTTGTTAAACTTTATTTTTAAAATCAAAACATTCGTAGTTTTATGCGAATGAACAAATCTTAAACCACAACCAATTATTAAAGATGTTCAAATTGTAAAAGTCCGTTTGCATCATCTCACCATCATACATTTTACCAAAAATATCAGATAGACGTTCAAGCAAATACAATGAATGTAAACTCGTCAAACAAAGTTACCCGTTTAGTTAGACTTACATCTGTCTGTGCATCTTCCTAAATACACATAGCGGACTCATTTTTGCAAATCACTAAACACATTAATCAATAAGAAAATCACATGAGATCCAATAAAAATCTAGAACATCAATTTGGAACACACAACTGGCACATAGATTTTGTCTATGGAATTTCGAGAAAAGAAAACAAAAGAAGCCACAGGGTCGTTCAAGTAGTGTTAAATGCGTACTGATTGTTTGAGACGTTCATACATTGATATAAAAGCTAATGACATGTATATTGGCATGGGTTGGCATATACGGAACGCGGTATCAGACGTAGGGAGCCAACATACGTCATGTAAACATGAACAAGACACTTTTATAGCACTCTTATACCACACACTGAAGGTTAATTTTATCGTCAGTTGTGTGATAAGACTTTTGAAATTGTTTTTGTGAACTTATATGGGCTGATAACTAAGGCATTGTTATGCTTTATTAGGCTGTATGATGTATGTTATTATGTATTTAAGTCGCCGGTGTAATGATACAGTCAGTAAACTCGGAACCGGCAAAAAGTCACACGATATTTGCAAAATCGGTTTCATAAAAACAAACATTGCCTTTCGCTTTACAGAGCTCAAAAAATTGAGAATTTATTTAAATACGTGCCTGATTATAATCATTAGTGCAAAAGACTTTTTCAGACCTATAATTAGACTTATTGAACCTATAAATTGTTTATTTTTTTTAAATAAGTTTATTGATTTATTGTTCCGGTGTATTGAATTAAAAACGTGAATTTTCATAATATAAACATTTCATACTAAGTTCATTACTTAACTACGAACATATAAAAGTTAAACGTTACAATTACATAACTTCTGACTTGGGAGTAACTTTAATAACAGTTTTGATAGTTAATCATAATTTATGGAGAAATCATTGTCACAATAAAGCTTTTGTTCGCATTGTTCATGGGCAAATGGAATCGGCGGAACCACGAGTTAATTGGGTGTTTACCCACACCAATTAACTGATTCGAAAACATTGTAATTAAATTAAACATAATTTCACATTAGCACTCGAGATGGAAATACCGAGAGAGAAAGTGAAGCGATTGTTCGTTCAAAACTGTCATCTTAAGATGACAGTTGCCGCAAAGTACCTAAATTTAGGACAAAATGTCTGTAATAAACTCAAGTCGCACTTACTTCTCTTTTAAGATCGAGTAAGATTTTTTTTCCTATTTATTCTCCAAGGTTTTATTTAACTTTTTTTTGTTTGAATTTAATCCGTTTCCAGTGCTACGCTACATATACAAGTTGTAGCGCAGTCAACAAAAAATACAGCCACCAAAAAAACTTCTGTTAAAAGAATTAAATTTGTATAAAAACTTATTTAAAAGTCTACTACTACTCCACTACACTAAGCTCCATAGACAGTGGTGTCGTCACATAATAAAAAAAACTAAAAAGTTTTTTTCTTAGTCTCCAAAGGTATATTTTCGAAATGCCACAGACTTGTCCGAATCGCTGTCAACCGCCTCCGATAGTGAGGTCGACGACACCGCCGCTTTCCAAACCTGTTTACACATAAAACTCGAAGGTAGATACTTATATACCTATATGCCTACGATGTGTAGCATGTAAGTTTGTGTATGTTTTCATGGTTCCGTGGGATGAAACAGAGATCGCAGCGTGCAAATGGATCTCGCACTCGTATTAAATAGTGTAAGTGTCAGAGGAACCGCACGATACGAACTTCGAGTTTCGAGTTTCGTAGTAGCCCTGCTGATTCTGTCGTAATTCAATGTATCTCAAGAGACGGGTAAGTAATAGAGTAGATAATACCACCAATCAATACAATATTTGACAATCCTGAATTTGCTATGCATCGTGTATTTTTATACTACCTCAAACTGTAACCAGACGAAGATTTAGGTGCTGCGAACCGATATCAAAAGAAATTGTAAATTTAGAATAAACTACCAGAGCGTAATTCATTACCGAAATATTTTCGAGCAGCAATGTAATGCGTACAATAATTTGACACGAGAGAGAAGCGTTCTGCGACAGCTGTCACTTCAACAAGGGCGACATTTTGTCTAACGTAGTGATACATTGCATGCTAATTAATTTTGTAAGGAAAATAATAAGTCTAATTTTTTTAATACAACATAAAAAAACTTGATTATTAGGACCTTCACTTACTACCCTTAAAGTTTGAGGTAGTATCAAAAATACACGCTGTACATATATAAATAAATGCATAAATAATAATAATATATTTGTTGTATATGTATGTATTAGTTTTTTATATGTACATAGCCAAAATGTTTAGCGAAGAGAAAAGCTTATTCGGTTGAAAATTGGATTTATACTGATTTAACAAAACTGTTGCTTTTCTCTATGCAGTGAGTATGGCGCGCTACTTATGTAAGCAATTCTTTCTCTGTCTAATCTTAAATTTCAAACCTTTATAACATTATTATATGTAAGTAAAGGTAGCTTAAAAATTGTTTTTCTATTCGATAATATGGCCTAAGCCTTCTTGTTCTGAGAGGAGGCCTGTGCCCAGCAGTGGGACGTATATAGGCTGGGATGATGATGATGAATCGATAATATGCATTGTTAAGCTTTAATTTGTAAATTAAATTAAATTAATTAAAATTAAATTGGGTAACGTTTGCACGACGATGATTTATTTTATTTACTTATATTATTTAATTAGTATTAATATTGGCTTTATATTATTAGTGCTTTCATCCAAAATACTGAATAAAACCACAAAAAAAGATTAATCATACTTTTTATAAACATTACCTAGATATACCTACATACCTACATATTTAACTTGTAATAATTTTATGTTTATTACTAACCTGCGATGCGAATAGATTAGCAGGATTAGTTGGGTGACTTGACTACGGAACCCTGGTTTCTGCGTGGTCCAGCACGTTTTTTCGAACATCAATTACAATATAATCTATGTCGCCACTTTAGTAGACAACAATAAGTACGGATATGGTATCTACTTTTAAGGTACGACTCGTGACTTGTTTTTTTTCTAAAGAAATATGAGGTTTGGTCATTTATCTTATTTTTTTGTGTCTCAGGATATTTTTTGCTTATTTGTAGTCTACGTATTACAAAATAGAAATGGTAAGTTGTTTAGGAAAGATCAATATATTGTTTTTTGGTGGTTCCGTACCCGAAGGGTGTATGGCAAAGGGAACGCTATTAATGTCACTACACTCAGTTCTAAACATCATTGTATCTCGAGAACCGCAATAGCTGAAATTTATAGATAATGAGTATTCATATTGCCACTTACAACAAAATGCAATAATAAAATATAATAATAAATGAGGGGGATACCATCTACCAATATAAAATGTTCCCACACTGCCGTACATTTTGCTTAGAAGCAAGGCTCAAACACTGGATTTTTATACATACTTAAAGTATGGTTTAGCCTTTAGCGTATCTTATTTTTAACATACCTACGTGTTAACAAATTTGTACAGATCCCTCGGTGCGCGAGAGTATTTAAAACTTTCTCCGTACCTAATAGTCCAAGGGAAAATAAAGTTTACTACAAACACATCCCGGGTAAACAAGTGGAAGTGTTTTTAAGTGGGTGACAATAAGTAGTTGTTGAACTTACATTTTTCTGTCAGAGTCAATTGTAAAAACTACAAATTAAATATTGATCACGCGGACAGAATTTCGGTGCAAGAAATAATTATTTATAGTTGTGTTTATAATACACGGCGGTGTGTCGACTAAGCTTGCAAAATAAAAGTGCGTTTCGTCTTTGATCGCGATTTAATACGAGTATAACTAAAGGATAAGTACCTAATTTTTTTTTAAATATAAGTGTACGTTTCTTTAGAAAAAAAAAGTTTCAATTTTTTTTTAGTTTTTTACGTGTTTGCGCATTTTGTGATGACCCTGGACCGAAGTGTCAACTCAGCGCAGTTGAGCCAAACTGTATAAAACGCAATGCGCTCTGCCCTGTGCACCCCGCCTTGGTATGCGATTCAGTTTCTTCGATTGTACTACTGGAAAAAAACTCGTAAAATTCACTTCAGCATACTAATTTGTTTACGAATGATAAGAAGGAACCTTATTTTCAGGTCGATGACCTTACTCATCCAAATTCATCAACGTAACAATTGCGCACCATACAAATGAGGTACTTATGACAAAACTTAAAAAAAGACTGCGTTCTGAATTCGCATCATATTATATTTACCTGTGTAAGTACATAATTATTCCTGTTTGTCCTTATTTTTTGTGATTAATGAAGAAGAAACTTAAATAATTTAATAAAACCATTGCAATATATTAGTACAAATGTTATTAATTAGTAACAACAGTAATAATAAAAAGAAATAAAAAGTACCAGTGCATTTAAATTATGTAAATATTGTATGAGAAACCGCGTTTCAGAACGTGCGTTAGGTTTTTTTTTCGCGTGTGTTCTGAATTTCCATCACACCATGTCTATTTTCTTTTTATCTATATGTCCTGTTATTTTTCTATAACGACTAGGTACTAACATATTGAACCAAGGCTTTAAGGGACGGTTCCTTCGAGCGACCGTTCATTAGTGATTGCTTTATTTTTCTTTCTGTCCATGGTCACTTTCACTTCATTTTGTGTATATAATAGATAGTGTCACTTTTAGTGAAAAATCCAATATGAAGCACTAATATGAACCAAAAATTAACTGTCCATTCTACCTTTAGTTTGCTCAATAATTTTCAATAAAAACGTCAGCAAACTGAAAGACCCATAATTTAGTTAGCCGGTTGTCATCCAGACGATTAATCTTGATGAGGAAACGTGACGGAAGTGACGACTAATTATATCGCCCGACTATACGGAAGTCTATTCTTTAACTTAAATTTTGGTGGCATGGGAATCTAAATTTCAATAAGTAAAAAAATGATTTATTTAATTACAGTTAAAAAATAATAACCTACAAGTAACTTACGGTTCTCTATTGGATGGCATAAAAATATTTGTACTTAATATTATTGTTACGCATAATTGCTTTTAGCCGAATTAGCGATGTGACTCATCATTACGCATAAAATTAAAAAGCATAAATACAGAAAGCATCATCTTCATGAAGACTAACGTCAAATAGCATAGCATAAAGACAAAAAGTCATAATAATAAATTTGCATCATTACAAAGTGCATAACCACAATCACGAGCCTGATGCACTATGAGAAACCTCCTACTTCTGCGTTGTTTGGGCGCTTTGCGCCTGGATATCATACTAACCTAACCTAATATTTTGTTGTTCATTTATAACAAATAATCAATAGCCCAAACATTAATATGCATAAAGTGTATAAGTCTACTACAAATTAGTCTAGCTGAAATTATTCTAATAGCTTAATATGCCAAAAAAGTAGTAGGCCAAAGTATTACTATGCGACAGTACTATTATGCCAATACAAATTATGCCTAACAATAATAGTCTAAAAATTATGCTATTGAAGGGGATCCCGTAACTTACTGGCCTAACTAAAAAAGAAACCCTAAAAATAAGGCACGTCAAATATCTGTAATTGCATTTTATGTACAATTTGTGTAGAGTCGGGGACTTAAAGTCTATATATAGCATCTATATATTTTTATTTTATTTAGATACTTCACATCGCACTATTTAATAAAATACATTAACTACTTATACATTTTTGTGAAAATAAATTTTAACTACCTATGTAATATGTTTTCTAAGCAGTACTTACCTAAAATAAAATAGAACAAAAACTAGTTACCAACATCATTATGCAAACTAAGGGATAAGACTGCATACAAAACAGGCACAGATAGAAAAGGTACAACCACCATTAATTAAGTTAAGGCCCCAATTATTTATCACTATTGCTACGCTCGAAAGGATCTTAGAAAGATAGAAAGTAAAAATAACCCGGTATTGTGTAACTCGGAATATCAAATTTCTTCTTACGAAATAGTAAGTTGGTAACGAGTTATTTGACACTCGACGAAAACACGTTTGCTGCATTTTTATCGGCTCATGTTTCTCGATGGATTAATGATAATGTCAATAGGCTTTTTGCATAATTTAAAGTGCCATTAATGCTTCTTTCCGGTCTAGGTATTTTTGTCGTTGTCTGTTTTAAGTTATTCGTAGGTAAGCAGCGTTTCCATCAAGATGTGCGAGGAATAAAGTTTTTCATTAATCAATAGAAACGCTTTATTTGGGCCAATCAACTATTTTACTGACACTTTGGGCGTCTCCTGCGTTACCAAAATTGTATCTGGCGTTACCAAGAAATCGTACTTCCAACAAGGATATGAACACGTAGGATGGCATGAATTCATGTACACCATCTATTAAATTATAGAAACATGTTTACTTACAAAAATCTGCAATTGTTTAAAACGGACAGATTATCGTAAAAAGTTGATTGGATTTACCTCGCCTCGCTCCGCTCAGCTGTTGAAATATAGCTGAGAAATACCGCAAAAGACACCCGCTTTTACGTACTTAAAACAAAATCAAAATCGGTCCATCTGATTGAGAGCAGCCACGCCACAGACAGACAGACATTGGCGTCACTCATAACATCCTTCTTCTCCGTCGGTGGTTAAAAATGGATTGCTGCAGGCAACTATCAGATGCGAGGAAAAGAGCGAGGAAAGTAGGTATGGGAAGAAGAAGCCAATTATTATTATTTAATTTTCCTAAACATGCTTTGAAATTTTATCTTAATAAATAATAATATTTTTTGTTTCTTGCATTACAAACCAAAGTACTTACATAAAATTTTTTCATTCAGTTTCTAACTTTAATTTCCTGCCATAAACTCCTTATCTTCACGCAAAGATTGGGACGAAATTACTTCTTATCAACAGCATAAAACTTGTTATAGATTATCGCATAATCCGTATATTTTTTTATCATTTCTTTGTTTTACCCTCTTTGATTAGACGGACACAAGTCCAATCATTAAATGTTTCCACGGATATTAATACATACGAGAAACATAAGGTTCATTCTTAGCTATATAATAACAGCAAGCAATGGCAGCGAATAAAAAAATAGTAGATTGTACAACGAGAGCATAAAACGAGTCATTTTACCCGAGACGTTCATATAGCCACCGAGCCGGTACGGCGAGGGTGGATAGACACGGCGCGGGGAAAAAAATAGGTTTTATGCTAGAGTTTTACACTCTGCTTTTTATTTCGTTTGCGGGGAGATGAAATAGCACTTATTTTTCATGCATTGCCATATTATTATAAATTTTTACTTTTACTTTGAAAGTGACAAATTTGGGGGCTTTCCAAGTTATTGTTGGTTAGGTTATTAATAATGTTTTTTAGACGTTTTACGTAGTGAACTTTTTTCAACAATCAATTATATCTACTTATCGGGTTTTACCCCGCACCCCTTTATTTTTTTTGAAATAAAAAAATAAATAGGAACCATAAATAGTCAACGAATTAATAAAAATATTATTGCTTGCTTTAACCACGATCAAAATCCATGAAAAGTGTAACATGAAATGTGATGAAAAATGGAAATATTAATACTACTATAGTTTTTTCCTCGTGGGACGATCTTATAATATGATTTTAATTTAAAACATAAATAAACTATTTTATTTAGACGACCAGATGGCCTAGTGGTTAGAGAACCTGACTACGAAGCTTGAGGTCCCGGGTTCGATTCCCGTGTCGGGGCACATATTTGTATGAGAAATACGAATGTTTGTTCTCGGGTCTTGGGTGTTTAATATGTATTTAAGTATGTATTTATCTATATAATTATATTTATCCGTTGCTTAGTACCCATAACACAAGCTTTGCTAAGCTTACTTTGGGACTAGGTCAATTGGTGTGAATTGTCCCGTGATATTTATTTATTTATTATTTATTTCCCTTACACATAGACCTAGCTCCATAACTTATCCACGATTTGTGTGTTAAATTAATAGAAAAGCTAATTACTTACTCATACTTATGATGATGTACAGTACATGTGAGAGGTCCACGTTAGAAGTACATACATACATGTGTGCCTCGCACGTACGTAAATTTCCTTCAAATCTGCTAAACCTAACTGTACTGGTGACGGTACATTGGATGTATTTCTTAAACAATGAGCGCTAGTGATTTGCATCAGCCGTTTTCTAAAGCAATAGTCGTCTTAGATGTTACAGTGTGTGTAGAAACTTCTGTTACCAATTGTTGTCCAAGGTTAACTTGCATCGAGTTTGTTTATGTATACTCCATTATCTCATCATATTTTCTCTGTCGATTGTGCCTTTCTTATAATCCACTTACATTCTTGAACGATTACTTACCAATTGCACACATTTTTATGAATGTAGACCGTGATCAATTTTAATGAGCTTCGTAATTAAACCTATTCTAATGTAATTAAACATAGTCTAATGTAATTAGACCTAGTCTAATGTAATTAGGCCTAGTCTAATATAATTAACCGTGAATTAGTAGAATTTTTTATAGTTACCAATCAAAATCTGGATAATCCTGACTTTATCGTAAGGACATTAAAGGGTACTAGGTATAGATTAATTGGCTGACAATGTACAAGGCTGTGGCCGCATCTATCTCCTCCCTCCTGTCGTTTCAGAGAGATGCATGTTTTTTTGGTATATTGTACAGATATGATCCTAAAAATGATATCAAAATAAAATATACACTTAGAAAATATATACTTTAGAGCAGCTTACAACACTATATTTAAAATAGCTAAAATAACTGCATCAGGAGTTGCTTGAATACCTATATTTCTTCTTACCTTCGTTCTTTTTTATAGTTCTTTAAACGGCCTACCCACAGGAATTTCTTATTTTAGGTAATTAGCATGTTGTCTCGAATTATCCTTAGAAGACAAAGTACGATCGATACCTATGTCTGTATGTATTCCCTTACAAGGTCAAGCAGAGCTCCGGTCCGAAGGACCATGTTTAGAATTAAAATGAGGACTTTTATTTAAATGCGCGACTGAATTTTAGAAAATATGGAACAGTTATTTTACGAAATATTTGATTTTGAAATGCTGGAATACTACATTTACATTCTTGTTTATTTCACAAAGAGTTTAACTCGTCAAAGAAAGTTACTTCAAGAAATTAATAAAAGTTGCTACGCTGACGTGTTGCCACGAGCTTTCGCCGGCGACCTAGTGCTTTCAGAAGCGAGATTCTTTGCACTAATATAGACATTTTGCAAAGGCATGTTAAACATATGAGTATTTAATGTATTATGTAGGTACCGGGATACTACCACATTAAAGAAAATAATTATACCTACATGGCAGGACAATACTTAAAGTTGGTTCCCTAATCTTCATGCCGAATCAGAAACTAGTTAGTCAGCCACTAATCTCCGTACTATCTAATCAGTAAGCAATATTTCTGTACTTACTTTATATTTTACAAACTGTCAGTTTCGAAAGTAAAAAGACGGTAAAAAATTACTTACTGTTAACTTAGTGCATGCACATCACAGACAACACCGATTTTTTTAACTTTCCGTTCCACAAAAACACTGGCACTTAAGGTTTCGTAATGCACTCCCGAAAAAAAAACATAAAACAATGGTTCCAATTTTAAATTTGTGCGCGTCTGTTGCCACCGCGAATGCTCAGTCGCGACTGAGCTCCGGTGGTCGCCACCGCTTCTAATTTTATCGCTGCTAGTAACACGAGATAAAACAGTTCTTTATTGAGAGCCTTTATTCCACATGAAAAATCTGTCTGGAGTTATTTTATACGTAAGGACACGCTCAGACCACCCAACTGAATTTAAATTCGAAGTAATTTAATAAGCCTGGGATAAGGCACAGGCGCGACCGATGGTAGGTTGTAAACATAACTGAATGGAATGTTCAATCATATATGGAACCAATCCAGTTGACTCACTGCCTAAATGCGGTAAAATATTTCTTTGAAATACCAATAATCAGTTAATTTGCGCTTAATAATAGGTATTGAACCTACGAGTACCTACGTAATTCTTAGTCGGTGGAAACATCTACCCTTCGGCAAGAAATACTTATTCACGTACGAAAATGTCATAATGATAGGTACCTTTTCTCAATTTTCGTAGAAGTAAATCATTAAAACAGTCGTGGTAGCTTAGCCTAGTGGTTTGATTGATCTATGGCCTCACATTCAAGGGGTCGAGCCCAGCAGGGCCAGGGCTACACTACGAAATTCGAAAATCGAAGTTCGTGTCGTTTGGTCCCTCTGACACTTAATATTATACTTTTTAATACGAGAGCGAGAGGGACGGTACGATACGAACTTCGATTTTCGAACTTCGGAGTAGGCCCTCGGGCTTTGCGGACCTTTGAGTTTTTCGGAATTTATATGCGAAATCATATTTCAAATTTGCCGAGCTTTAAGTACGTCGAAGGAAAACATGGCGAGGAAATCTGTATATACCAAAGAAATTCAATAGTAAGTATATGTGATGTTCCCAATCCGCACTGGGCCCGCGTGGGAACTATGGCCCAAGCACTTTCATTCTGAGATCCTGTGATTATGAAATTAATCATCACCGTGATTATTTTTCTTCTAGCCCTCCCCTCTCCAAAATAGGGTCCTGTGCATTAAAAGAAATAGTTTATTGCAATATTCAACTAATCATAAATCGCACCTGTGATACCTCTCGTGTTGACAGGTGTCCATGGGCGGCGGTGATTGCTTCCCATCAGGTGCCCAGCAGAACCCTTGAAAGACACCCTTGCTTTGACGACACAGACAGATTTAGTTTTTACGAATCATCTTTTGTAGTAAAATAGCAGACAGATTCATAATCTCTGGCAGGAAAGTTACGATGGGAGAGTGTCATTTGGGCCGGTGCAGTGCAACTGGCCCAACAATACAAGCCAAATAAAAACTTCAACGTTGGTGAAATCAACTGTAGCATTTAGCTAAGTACAGGTAAATTAAGTATTTTAATACCTAATTGAAGCTCACCAAGTGTTGACAAACTCGTTGTCTCACGCTGTATCCAGCTGGGCTACTACGAAACTCGAAACTCGAAGTTCGTATCGTACCGTCCCTCTCGCTCTCGTATTAAATAGTATAAGTGTCCGAGGGACCGCATGACACGAACTTCGAGTTTCGAGTTTCGTAGTAGCCCAGCTGCCTGGATGCGTCATAACATGGCCATGGTTGCATTACCCGGCTACAACTGTTATGAAATATTGCCAGGTCTTTCTAACATCATATTATTACCGTCTGGCAGAACTATAAAGTATGACTCAAGCGCAGATTCATTTCAAATACGTGCAGTCGGGCCCGAAGTGCAAAATTCGAACTTCGTATCTTGCCGTCCCGCTCACGCCAATATTATTTAATATGGGAGTGAGAGGGACGGTACGACACGAACTTCGATTTTCGAATTTCGCAGTAGCCCCCAAAGTTTTATCGTACCTGTCACATGTTTCCATTCGATTTAAATTCAAAAAGCGTGAGGACGTTGACCCTAGATTTTTTTTTTATAGGTACGATTTATTTAGCGTGAGTAAGGTCCTATTAATTGACCGAGCGAGCCCTCCCAAGCAGCACGCAAGCGTTGCCGACATCAAATTACAGCACTATTAGAACTTAGAGTTCTACTGGTGATCCATAAAGGTGTCAAGAAAAGATTATTTACTTATAAAAGTGATTAAACCGTTATTATACAGCTAAAGCTGTACTAAGTTTTTATAAAATACTCCGTGTAAACTTAAAGCTTTAAACAGAATATTTGAACTCCACTTTAAAACCTATGCATTTTTGACACTTCAATCTAATGTTATCCTTCAAGCTGCATAGAGGCTGTACTTTGCATGTGATCACTTACTTACTACAGCTATAAGTTATAAAATGGTATCACTTTATACTTGTTTCTGTATAATGGTATATTAAAACTACTTTCTAAAGCTTATTATTAATGCGTAACTGTACACTCTTGTCAGTGTAATAGTTTCATAACTTCTGTCAAATATGATTTTATAGAACTATAATAATAAATGAATTCTTTAATACAGCTTTAATCTGTATTACTGACATGCTGTATAATTTTATTTGCTGAAGACTGATGTACAGCCTATATAATAAAAATATTATATTATAACGGCTATTAAAGGTAAAAGCTGTGAAATGGAATCCAGAAAGTGCGTAGTAAAACCACGGAATCTATAATACTCTCCAGATATCTTTTACGCTGTATAAAATCTGTCGCCATTTTCGAACAAATAACAATAAAAGAAAATATGACTTCTTACATTATTTTGAGTATTGCTGAAGTTATAGTTATGATTTTCAGATAAATAAATCATAAGTGATACCTCTTGTACAGTATTATTTAACAATCTTATGATTCTAACCTCAAAACCATAAACTTACTTACTTGTTTTGGTAATATTCCTCGTGAATTCTTCAGTATTTCGCGGGCGCGTGAATATTTTTCCACAAAACTATGCACTATTTCCCAGTAAAAATAAATCGGCACGTTGAATCTACAATTATCACTACCTAAAGTCCAACATTTATTCTTGACTTATAACTTCACAGTAAATTGGCGGCCCACCATTATCATAACTAAAAAGAATAAGCGGTTGTTTTCATAAATTTCACATTGTAATTCTCATAAAAACCAATGAAGAACTATTATCTTTTTAAGAAACTTATAAGAGAATAACTATATGCCTATGGTTTTCTTCAACATCATACTACAGCTCTTCTACAGCTATAGTACAGCCTATTTTTTAGCTATACAGCAACTATACAGCTATAATAACGCATAAGGCTGTATAACAAGGGGCCCAATTTTTACTTATAGAGGTTGTATAAGCGCTTATACAGCCCTTGTACAGCCTCACTATATAGCCTGTGGAATACAATAAAACTAAAATACAGCTTCTATACAGCCTGTCGTGCTGCTTGGGCTAGCACGAGCGAAGCGTTTCCGTTTCACCTTGGGTAATAATGTCTTCGTGTTTCTTCGGCTGTACTACTACAGGGTGCTACGCTACGAATAATAATTCTTCGTAGACAGTGTGCATTTTTTAACCGACTCTCATGAAGGTGTTGCAGAGACACCACAATAATAAAAAAGATTTCTCTCCAGACGTATGTTATCCGATGGAAGGGAATTTAGGAGTTCTGAGTTCAAAATCTTAAATAGCGCAATGCAGAATGTAGCAGTTGTTCAGTTCTACATACCAATGGCGACTAGTTGGCGTTAGAGGTCGCTGCATGCATATATTTTAGATTTTCTACGTACAAAATAAGTTCTAGCGTTTTTACGCAGTTACATTAGGTATAGGTACCTACCTCCATTATTATCAAAATCGCGATATTTTTCCGCACCATCCCTAAATGAAGATTAAAATTGCACGTCGCAAGTGATAGATTAATTAATTTATTATCTTTGATCGCGTTATCGCTTGTCTTTTGTTCGAGTTTTCTTTAAAATCCGTCCTAAAATAGCAAGGCGCTCGACACAAGGTGAACCGATGTCGAGTGTGTCTCCGAGACGCGGACTCATGGCCGAGTACACTGCGAAGCAGAAATTTTCGATGTACAGTCAACGTCATAAATAGTGATCACTTTAGTACCTTGTCACTTTAACGTCATGTTTGAAAAGCCATACGAAATTGTGTACCGACTGAAAGCGACAAGGTACAGAAATGATCACTTATTTCTGAATTTATGACGACTGTACTCGCTCGGGACGCGTCGGTTTTCTTCGTTCTCCTGAGTATTCAAATGAGAAATAAAAAGAGAACCGATCTTTTGTTTCCAGTCCGAACTACAGTCACGAGCGTTAATTTGGTACCTACTTAAGATCGAATATCTGTCATTCATTTTTTTCACGAAATAGGTCCCAAATTAATGCTCGTGACCGTAGACATAGTTTAAGTGAACAGTCAGCTATTCGGCTTTTGTTGTAGAAACTTTGAGTGCGTGGAGCCCAATTAAAAAAAATAAAATTACCAATAACATGGTAGGGACAAGACTTGGGCGAATTGTATTATAGAGTTAAGTTATTTTTAGGATAGTTTTTATATATAGATATTATATAGAGATAAGGTAAGATAAGATGAGCGACACCGACGGAGTTGAAGCTGTTGCCATGACCGAAATCGGTCGGCCAGATCAGACCATCATCATTATCAGAGATAGGAGAAGACAATATCAATTTTTTTTTTATTCGACTGGATGGCAAACTAGCAAGTGGGTCTCCTGATGGTAATAGATCGCCATCGCACATAGACACCTGCAAAACCAGGGGGATCGCAGATGCGTTGCCAACCTAGAGGCCTAAGATGGGATACCTCAAGTGCCAGTAATTTCACCGGCTGTCTTACTCTCCACGCCGAAAAACAACAGTGCAAGCACTGCTGCTTCACGGGAGGATTAGCGAGCAAGATGGTGGTAGCAATCCGGGCGGACCTTGAACAAGGTCCTACCACCTGCTACCATATGGATGGGAATCTATATATTAACAGAATTCTATGCGATCAAAGTCGTGGGTAACAACTAGTACTTATTAAAGCTGATTTGTTCGTCAGCCTATACGTCAATGTGTGATACATTAGTCACTCGGCCTTCTAGTAAAAGATAACTCAACATTGCCTAGGCTGAATTAATTATACCCGCATAAAAACAGCGCAACACTGCAGTCTGCAGTCGTGTGAGGGTTCCGTTCCACACAAACCCAACTATCACTACACTACGCTATGCGCTAATCCGTTTCGAGCTCAACCAGAGTTCATCATCAGAAATATTTTTTTAATTATAAAACGGCTCTAACGATTTCGACGACATTTGCTATGTGAGGGGGATTTCGGGGGCGAACAATCGATTTAGCTTGATCCTATCTTTAGGAAAACGCGTGTTTCCAAACCGTTGGAATACGGTATTTGAATATTTTGTATATGTTTTATAAATTAAAACTACACAATGCCTGTTATCGAATAGAAAAACAATTTTTAAGCTGCCTTTACAAATAACAAAGTTAGGTTTGAAATTCAAGATTAGACAGAGAAAGGCATACTGGCATGTGACGTCACACGCCAGTACCGCCATACTTGCTGCATAGAGAAAAGCGTTTTGAGAAAGAGACAGACAAAATCACTATAAATCCAATTTTCAACCGATTTAAATTTTCTCTTCGCTAAACCCTATCTGTATATCTATATTTTCATAATAATACTAAGATATGGCAAAATCAGGAGTTGTCAAATACCGTATTTCTAGAGTCCCGAACTAAATGTATCTGCAAGAATTACTCGTTGCATTTCAACCAGATGGAGTTGTGCGAGGATGCGTTGCAAGGAATATCTTTCTCATGAAGCAATAGAACTAAACGCTTTATTTAGGGGGGGCCGGGGACAAAAGTAACAGCGGGTCGAAAGTACAAACGGCTTTGTGGAGTTATGCAGTGATCAAAATACCACATGCGGCCGTCCAGAGCTAGTGCAGTGCTAGTGCAGAGGTATTGCAGGTGGTAGGACCTTGTGCAAGGCCCGCCCCGATTGCTACCACCACCTTGCTCGCTAATCCTGCCGTGAAGCAGCAGTGCTTGCACTGTTGTGTTTCGGCGTGGAGAGTAAGACAGCCGGTGAAATTACTGGCACTTGAGGTATCCATCTTAGACCTCTAGGTTGGCAACGCATCTGCAATACCCCTGGTGTTGCAGATATTTATGGGCGGTGGTGATCTCTTACCATCAGGAGACCCACTTGCTCGTTTGCCATCCAGTCGAATAAAAAAAAACAAATATCATTTCCCTGCTTGGTACCAGGTATCAACCCTATATATCAATCTCAAGTACAATTACAGGTCCTAACATGATTTTGCACCCCTGATGTAAAATTTTCATCATCATCCCAGCCTGTATACGTCCCACTGCTGGCACAGGCCTCCTCTCAAACAGAGGGCTTGGGCCATAGCTCCCACGCGGGCCCAGTGCGGATTGGGAACTTCACACGCACCATTGAATTGCTTCGCAGGTTTGTGCAGGTTTCCTCACGATGTTTTCCTCACCGCAAAGCTCGTGGTGAATTTCAAATGTAATTCCACACATGAATTTCGAAAAACTCAGAGGTGCGAGCCGGGGTTTGAACCCACGACCCTCTGTTTGAGAGGCGATAGGTCAAACCACTAGGCCACCACGGCTTAAAAAACGGGTAAAATTTTAAGATTGATCTATTGGGCGCTTATTTATCATAAGGGCGATAGTATCAACATGACTACTACTAATTATAACTTTTTATTACATTGCTTATAGACACTTTTAAGTTATTTTTATGCAAAACATTTAGTTTTTTGCTAAGGACGTATGAAATGAGAAAAACAGCTTAGGGTTGGGTATAAACGTAACATAACGGCCGGGCTGGACCAAAAAAACCTGACAAATGTATTGAGGTCATAAGGTACGCCAAAAATCATTAACTTACACTTAATTCTTCCTCTTAATGTTCACAGGGATCGAGTTTAAATGGCGCCTAAGACTATGAAGAGCAGAAAGCATTTTTTTGTTGAAAAAATTAGACATCGTAAATTCCAAACATTAAAGTACCTAAACTTACATGAAACAGAAAGAAGTGAGTATAGGTTATGCACATCAGTTCAGTGTTTTATTGGTTTTACTTTCGATTCTAACCAAGTTACTTTCGTAACGGGGCAAAAGTAACAATCGTCAATTATTTTAACTATAAAACAATCGAACTCTATTTAATAAAAAGGTACCTACGCATATATAATATAGAGTATGAACAAAAGCTTTATATAGCTATATTCACTTGAGCAAATACATAATAGATAGCGAGTAATCGGAGCACAAATGCAAATTGTTACTTTTGTCCCCGGTCTCCCTACCTACCTATTCCTCGCTCTGCTTAACTGTCTCCACTACAGCTGTGCTGTGCGAGGGTAGGTAAATGAAGCGATTCTATTGGTTCATGACAAACATTCTTCGTATCACATCCTCACATTCTGGTAGAAACAGACTGCGTTATAATGATATGGATACATACATATGATGCGAGCGAAGCCTCGAGTAAAACCTAGTGGCTTGATAAAGTTATTATTGAGTATGTATCGATTAGCAACCGGACCCTGGATCTGTTTTAGTAACAAGTCCATATATGCATTCCACGTTAATGATGTAGAATGTAGATCGAGTTTTTATACATGTCCGTTGAATATTGGTCTAACATGCATGCATTTTAAATTGCAATTGGATATTTAATTTTACTTATTTCCACTGCGTGAAATTTTAAAAGTGATTCAAAGTGTTTCAGGCTTAGTTAATGCTGGACAATACAATGTACTTATTATATTATTATTTTTAAATAAATCTAACTAAATTTCGTGACATACAACTTTCTTATTTTTTATTATATCTTTTTGTTATGCTACGCTACTTTGTCACGAATAAATGATTTCTATTTCTATTTCTATTTAAATTTGCGATTTCTATACAACCATCATCATCTTCATCAGCCTATAGCAGTCCACTGCTATAGGCTGATTCCCCCAATGAGCGCCATTGCGCCCTGTCCTCGGCTAGACGCACCCAGCTTCTACCAGCAGCCTGTCGCAGATCGTCACCCACCTGGCCGGAAGGCCTCCTACTCGTTTGCCATGACGCGGTCTTCACTCAATAAACTCGTTTACTCCAGCGGTTGTCGGTTCTTCGACAGATGACCAGACCACTCTCACTTAAACTTGCTAATTGCAATATTCCATACAATGACTTCGTCATTTATATAGTGTTTGACCTGTGTAATGTGAGGCTGTATGTGTACTAACATGCAAAATTTAGTGAGCTAATTAAATAGTGAATTACTTATTTAGTTAGCCCTCCTGTCCTGTGTTGCTGTGTCCTTGCAGAGCGTCACATGAATAGTTCTAGGTACAGTCAAGTGCAAAAATAAGTATCTATTCGAACCACTCAAAATATGTTACTACGGCCTTATTGCGTCGGAATAAGAATCTGTGATACTTATTTTTGAAACTGAATAAGTTCATATTTTTACACTTGACTGTACTTATGTTGTGTTGTGGTTTCTTTTGGTTTTTTTATTCTTTCCATCTAATGTATTTTTATGTGTATTGCATATGTATAACATAACGATAGCGGATGCTTATTAATAGGGTCTCGTTGACACCTTTTGTACGAATCGCATACACTTCGCGGCGATCGCGGCTCACCGGTTGAAAACCTCTGTCTAGCTGTTCCTTGCATGGTCAAGCATTCTTTGTACTTACGGCTAATGTGTTGGTCTAGCCGGTTCTTAAATTGATTCAAATTCAGTGCTGACACTAAATGTTCTGGTAGTTTAGTATGACGTGTTCCTTTGCCATATTCTTGCAAATCCTCTCATACTGTACCCTCGTTAAACTAACCGAGTAACTCGTCCTAAAAACACCTTTCAGTGGTCAGATTTCTTTTATTTAGCAAGCTTTTAACCCGTTGAGTCATTAGGCGCGCCAAACACGTACGGTAACGGTGCGCTCGCGCTCCTCTTGCTATGACTCAGCTAGCCTTTAGGTCAAACACTTCGGTTTTGACCTTAGCTTGGCTATAGACATGTAAGTACCTAGGTAATGCAAATATCACAACTGAAATATCACATTCAGTGGCGTATGGGTGGCAACCGAGACGGATATTGTGTGTCACCCCAAAACTCGACTGAAAAAACTTACTATGAAAGTAGGCACCTATGTATTAAATTAAGTAGGTAACTTATTATCCATACTAATATTATAAATGCGAAAGTGTGTGTGTTTGTCCGCTCCGTTTCGACGTGATTTTTGGCATAGAGATATTTTATGGGTCAGAGTGTGACATAGGCTATTATTTATCCCAGAAAATGCACAGTTCCCGAGGGCACAGCGCGCGATAACCGAATTCCACGCGAGCGAAGCCGTGGACAAAAGCTAGTTATTATATAAATATTGTTTTATTAGTGGCGGTTATCCAATTTGCCACAGTTTTAGGTTTTTTTTTATGTTCACGGTCTCACGGGGGCGGTGGGCCTCCCCCGCCGCCCCCCCTAGCTACGCTACTCATCACAGTGCCGTGTATTGGCATGCCATACATTATTGCACGGATAAGACAAACATCATTCTGACTTCCTCTCCATCAGTGCCGGAGGCAGCGAAGCGAAGTGGAGCGACGGGGTAACACGGAGGCGTAACAAGGATTTTCTTAACATATCAATGTGAATTATTTAATATTTACTCAATAATACAAGTTACTGTTTACTTAAGGTCCGCACAAAATAGGCTGAAGGTCCGGATCCGGACCTCGGTCCGCCATTTGGTGACCCCTGGTTTAGGGTCTTTCCACATCTGTATATAGACGCGGAATCGGCTTGAGCCGTAACCTTCTTATGCTCGTAAAGTTCGTGTTTGTGCTGTATCTAGGCGACATGAAAGGACTTTTTATGCTCTAGTGTATAAAATAAAATCTTCGTCTAAGACCAAGGTAATCAGGTATCAACAGCCACAAACCAAAAAGTTTCTACATATTTTTTAATAATTTTTAATTAATATAAAACTAATAATCAATCAAATAAATCAAAATAAATCAATAAAATAAAAAAAAATGAATTATATAATAATGCATAAAAAATAAGAAGGTACATAGAAAGTGAATAATTGTTTCCACTGTTGCTATTTCATTTTCTCGCAATCTAAGTGAAAAGCAGAGTGTAAAACTGGAGCATTAAACCCATTTTCCCCTCGACGTGTCTATTCACCCTCGCCGTACCGGCCCGGGTGCCTATAAGAACGTCTCGGGTAAAATTGCTCGTTTTATGCTCTTGTTGTATAAGTTACTATATGTCCATGCAATAAGAGCGAAAAAGATGTCGATCGGCTCGGCCGACGCGAAACGACGTCCGATGGGGATACGTCTTTTTCGCTCTTATTGCGAGTATATAAGCGCTATTTGGTTTGGTAAACTTACGCGTGCGAAGCCACGGGTAAAGTCTAATATACCATATCACTGCCAAAAATGCGTAGAGCTATTCTCATCCTATTGTTTATAATTTTAAGCGCGTCGGGTGGATCTAATTAATTGGCCGAGACGTGCCAAAAACGGCAGTTGCTGTTAGTACTGGCTACGCGCCTCTACATAATATTGTCTATGTCTTTTATACCTTTGTTAATGTGTCGCTTTCCTTGTCAATATCATATTTAAATATAAAACCGTTGCCATACAAAATCATCTGCTTTTACGTGTAATCACCGATCGAAATACCCTAACAATTGGTAGCAGAGCGTGGTTATCGTGGTTACAACGTGGTTGTGGTGATTACGTTTTCACACGGGGAAAATGTGAAGATCGTTATAAAATAATAAAACAAAAATGTCTTCACAATACCGTATTGAAGCACTGTCAAAGAAAAATTATGACACATGGTGCCTTCATGCCCAAGCCGTATTAATAAAAAACGACTTGTGGGAATATGTGAGCGGCGAAATAACATTGTCGGACAAATCGAAAGAAGAAGAAAATAAACAATTCGCGAAAAAGGACTTACAAGCCCGAGCGGAACTACTTTTGCTGATTTCCCCATCCGAACTGAAACAGATAAAAGGATGCACTTCTTCGAAAGAGGTATGGGATAAATTAAAATCTATTTATAAAAGTACCGGCCCTGCTCGAAAAGCAACATTGCTTAAACAATTAGTCCTAAAAAGAATGAATCCGACTGAAGATGTTAGAGATCATTTAAATAACTTTATGGACGTTGTGGATAAACTGGAGGAAATGGATGTAGACATAAATGCAGAACTATTAAGCATTATGATGCTATACAGCCTGCCTTCAAGCTATGAAAATTTTAGAATAGCTATTGAGTCACGAGATAAGTTACCAAATCCACACGACCTAAAAATTAAAATTATTGAAGAGAGCGAAGCGCGAAACCAATGCACGAGTACTGAGGCAACTGAAGCATTATATGCCAAGAACAAAAACAAAAACTCGTACCAAAAATCATTTTGCAAAAACTGCAACAAGAAGGGGCACTCAACTGAAGCCTGCTGGTGTAAGAAAAACTACTCGAAGAAGGAAAAAGAAAATAAATTTCCAAAACGCGAACAGAATTTTAACATCTGTCTGGCATCAGCAAATGAAGATGACAATAATATGTGGTGTCTGGATAGTGGCTGTACATCACACATGAGTGGTCAGAAAAATTTATTCGAAAATTTAAGCCCTGAAACAAACACTTTGAGATTAGCTTCGAAAAACACTTCAACAGAAATTCAAGGAAAAGGAAAGATAAAGATTTCATCAAATAACGAAACCTTTAATCTAAATGAAACCTTATACGTTCCTGATATATCAACAAATCTGGTATCCGTTGGGAAGATCACAGATAATGGATATAAAGTTGTGTTCGAAAAGCAAATAGCATCAATAATCGAGGACAATGATGTGATTTTACAAGCTCAGAGAAATAAAAACGGCTTGTACTATTTCGATTTTGATCAAAAGGAGCCAAGAGCAAATTTGGCATCTGAAAATGAAGCAATGATATGGCATAAGAAGCTAGGCCACATCAACGAAAAA
Source organism: Choristoneura fumiferana (assembly GCF_025370935.1). Lineage (NCBI taxonomy): Eukaryota > Metazoa > Arthropoda > Insecta > Lepidoptera > Tortricidae > Choristoneura > Choristoneura fumiferana. Next base: position 11,412,693 of record NC_133486.1, read on the forward strand.
GATTTAAGAATGATGGCCAATAAAGGATTAATGCGTGGATTGGAACTAAAAGAAGTTAAATTCCAAACATGTGAAACCTGTATAAAGGGTAAATTATCAGCTTTGCCATTTACTAGTCATGACATCACATCATCCGAACTATTAGAAATCATACACACTGATGTATGTGGGCCATTCGAAAACGAATCAATCGCTGGATCAAGATATTATGTATCATTTATTGATGATTACTCAAGATATTGTTGCATATATTTCATAAAGAACAAAAGCGAAGTCATTGAAAAATTCAAAGAATATAAAAACAGAGTGGAAATGTTCACGAAGAAGAAAATTCAAAATTTACAGTCAGATAATGGCGGTGAATATAAGAATAAAGAATTTGATGACTTGCTGAAACAATATGGCATTAAAAGGAGACTGACAGTACCTTACACCCCCAACAAAACGGTGTAAGCGAGAGAAAAAATAGATCCTTGTTAGATAAAGCCAGATGCTTGATGATTGATTCTAACGTCCCTGCATGCCTATGGGCAGAAGCAATTAATACAGCGAACTATCTAATAAATAGAAGCCCGGCAAAAGCTCTTAATGGAAGCACTCCATATGAAAAATGGGTGAACAAAACACCATCTGGAAATCATTTACACATTTTCGGAAGCAAAGCATTTGCATTAAATAAAAGGCGCAAAGGAAAATTCTCACCTAAAGCTACAGAAGGAGTATTCGTGGGATACGCAAAAAATGCAAAAGGTTTTAGAATTTACGTACCAGACAAAAATGAGGTCGTAATAGGCAGAGATGTCAAATTTATTGAGAAAATGTACTATCCAGAAAATAAAGCTGCGAAATATGACGATTTTGAAGATAAAACTGAAACAGAAAAAGAAAATATTATAGAAATGAGAATAAACAACAAACAGAACTTACCTTTACAAACTCCAGCTCGTCATACCGTACCATTGAATGAATGTCCTCCTGTAACAAGCTCTTCATCCCCACCTGTCGATAACCTAGAAGAAGAAATTATAAATGATAATATCTCGTCAGCTGAGGATGAGTGGGCCGAGAGTGAAGAAAGTCAAAGTCCACCTACAATACCAAGTTCAAGTAGACAAAGACCTCAAAGAGTCAAAAATAAGCCAGTTTGGACTAGAGACTACTGTTTACACGACGACAAGGAGGAGAGTATGATTGTATCAGAAAACAATTACTCAAATTTATCAGAAGAAATAAACAATGGAGAAGACTGGCATGACGCTATAAAAGCTGAAATGAAAGCGCATATCAAAAACGAAACATGGAGAATTGTTAAGAGAGAAGGTAATGCAAAACCAATAGATTGCAAATTAATTTTAAAAAAGAAGATTGGTTTAAACAATGAAGAAATAAAGAAAGCAAGACTTGTTGCCCGAGGTTTTCACAAAGGCCCGGCATTGATTACAACGAGACTTTTGCACCCGTTGCAAAACTTAGCTCCATCAGAACTGTCGTTGGTTTAGCAGTTGAACAGAACCTACAATTAAAACAAATGGATGTCACAACAGCCTACTTAAATGGAGATATTGATGAACATATAATTATGACACTACCTGAAAATGTAGAAGAATATGTGACAGAAATTTTAATTGAGGAAAGCCAACAAGACGACTTGACTGTCTATAATAAAGCAAAACAAATGCTAGAAGACTACAAAAATATAAAAGGCGAAAAAGTCTGTAAACTACAACGATCACTTTATGGCTTAAAACAATCAGGCAGACAGTGGTATTTAAAACTTGACTCAGAATTGAGAAATCTCGATTTTAAACCATCAAAGGCTGATCCATGTGTGTACATACTGGAGAAAGGAGGAGCAAAGATCATAATATCTATATGGGTCGATGATCTACTGATAGCATATTCTTGTGCAAAGAAAATGAAACAAATACAAGACTTGCTAATGACAAAATTTCATTTAAAAGATTTTGGAAGACCTGAAAGAATGCTTGGAATAGACTTCACATACACTAAGGACACAATAAAACTAAGTCAAGAAAAATATGTGGAGGATTCATTAATTAAGTTTAAAATGGAGGGATGTAAGCCTACGACTGCACCCATCGAGCCCGGACTCCACCTACAAATGAATGAAAAGGGTAAAGTGGAGGGACTGCCATATAAAAACTTAATTGGATCGCTTATGTATTTGGCCGTCGCTACAAGGCCTGACATCATGTTCGCAGTGAGCTATTTATCGCAGTTCAATGACTGTTACAGCGACGAACATTTTAAATGCGCAAAACGTGTATTAAGATACCTGAAGGGTACTAAGTCCACAGGATTAATTTTTAAAAGGACGAACGAACCATTACACGGAATGGTAGATGCAGATTGGGGCGCATGCAAGCTTGATCGAAAATCCTTCTCAGGATACTGTTTTATTTTTGGAGGAGCCTGCATAAGCTGGACATCTAGGAAACAAAGGAATGTGGCACTTTCCACAGCTGAAGCGGAGTATACTGCTATTACAGAAGCAGCAAAGGAAGCCCTACACCTTTTACCATTATTTAACGATCTTGGAATAAAGATTGAAAAGGTTCTGATTAAAAACGATAATCAAGCAGCAATAAAACTCAGTCACAACCCCATGGTCACATCTAAATCAAAACACATTGACATGAAAATACATTTCATCAGAGATTGTGTTAAAGATGGAAAAATATGCCTTAGCCATTTGGGCACAGAAGACATGGTGGCCGACCTTCTAACAAAGGGACTATCTGGACCAAGGCTGGCTCAGCTGAAAAAGCAATTGGGCTTGCTGCCTTAAGAGTCGCGAGGAGGAGTGTTAGTACTGGCTACGCGCCTCTACATAATATTGTCTATGTCTTTTATACCTTTGTTAATGTGTCGCTTTCCTTGTCAATATCATATTTAAATATAAAACCGTTGCCATACAAAATCATCTGCTTTTACGTGTAATCACCGATCGAAATACCCTAACAGTTGCTTCCCGGGACCTTCAACGCGAAAATTGGGTCCGTCAGCCGTTAGACTTATCTCTAGTTAGAGTTAGTATCTACATATACCTAGTTATAGAGGGTACATAGGAGTTTCGATTTAGTTAGGTATATTTACAGTATACTTAAATACAGTCGCCATCATAAATTTCGGAGCGGCCAAGGTGATCAAAATAATCGATACACGAAATCCAATACAAAATAATAGAGTGCATGTGCCGATAATATATTTTTGACCACCTTGGCCACTTCGAAATTTCTGATGGCGACTGTACATCATTTATTGAATCAGGCGTACTTTGCGGAGGTCCATATCAATTATCAATGAACTATATAAACAATTAGGTAGGTAGGTTTGGTAGGTACTTTGCTCACCCGCGACCATATGATATGTATATTCATGCAGCTCTTCCACCTCCGCACTGTAAGAACACACGCAAATCACACAAACCCAACTAGCACCACCACCACACTACATTTACGCGTTTCAAACTCAATCAGAGTTCATTCTCAGAACATTTACAACCGTACTATGCTACCAGATGTTAGACATCTAACATGTTGCCTACGAGATGATCTAGATAATGTTAATTTCAGGAATTATGTTCTTGCCAAATTTTTCGACCACTGCTCTGAAGATTTTGTAGGTATCTGAGGTACTCCAGTCTGTAAGAAAAATAAATTGTAATCTTTCTCTCTGTGTAGGTACCTGTTTCTGCGTCTGCGTATCTCTTACTATGTGTGGTGTAAAGCAGGGTTTCTCAAACTTATGGCTCCACGTACCCCTGTTAAAGTTTCTAGACGATAGCGAACCCCCCCCCCCCCAATCCCAAAAGAAAGTAATAAAATTGACTGTTGGAGAAACTAAAAATAAAAAATACAAAAAAAGACTCCAAAAACCAATCTTAATCATCTTCCTAGCCTTGCTGCCTGGTGGTTTTAGGAGTCACGTAAACCTTGTCGCGAACCCCCTACTGTCGAATAGCGAACCCCTAGGGGTTCGCGTACCCCACTTTGAGTAACCCTGGTGTAAAGAGTCATTTGTATTTGTATTGTGTGCGATAAGACCGCCTATTGTCTACCTGAATTTTTCTATTTTTGTAATGTCTCTGTACTGCTTTGTATTGTATTGTATTGTATGTACCTATTGTATTGTACAGTCGAACATATATTATATAACCTCCTCCTTTTTTGAAGTCGGTTAAAAATATATCTCGGACTCCTTGGCTGTATGGTTCTTTCTAAAGCCGAGTTTAGACTTGCAAGAAAAATCATGCAAGTTGCATTACATTGCGAGGCCGTAAAGCCAACGAGTTTGTAGTGCAATGTAATGCGCAGCTTGCACAATTTTTCTTGCAAGTCTAAACTCGGCTTAAGGTTCTTTGGTCTAAACCATAGTATACTAAGTACGAACTATTTGGTACGAACCCAAACCTCGTTTGACTTGCCTCGTCGTCATAGCAACCAAACTGTAAACAGTGACTTCAGAGTTGCGCTGTCCAATCAACCAAAATAATAATATTTTTGTTTGTTAAAACGAGATTTGTTGTTTAATAATAGCCATTGTTTGTGCCCACTAAATAATCATCTCAAAGGTTAGTAATCATCGTTGTCATCTTTAATTCGGGAGAGCCAAAGTTCGCATAACTTACTTTTCGCTAGTCATACTGTAATGTTTGTCCATCGTTTGTCATATTTTTTCCCCACTGAAACCTTAAATTTTTCTGATTTTTTAAAATGGTTCTATGGAAAAGTATAGGTCAATTCTGAACAATTATTGGATTCAAAGAAAAAAGAGTTATGACAAACGATCATTCTGAAAAATTACATTTGAACTTTCAAGAAGTATACGAGCCGATATGGACTCCTTTAATTCTGCTTTTGTTAGTACAGTCACCTGGAATATGATCTGCTACAGTGGAGCGTGCAAAAATATATGTCCTACCGGCTCCAAAAACAGAGTCTTATGAGATATTTACGAGTATGCACGCTTTGTTGTGTCAGATCTTGATGCTGGTGACTGTACTTATGTTTATCCCTTTTCGTAATATTCTACACTGGCTCGACTATGTCACGTACCTATTGTTACCTAATCACTTTATTCTTCAACACTCTCCTCCGGCCATCCACTATACTTGATTAATACAGCTATAGCGTCAAATATATGTGTATATTGACCAGGTTAGTAGCATAAAGATGTATAGAAACTTTTGACCTTGACCTTACTAAGTACAAATGAGTTTTTGGTAAACATTTCATTTTTAATACAAACTTTTTCTGCCAACTGTACTTCTTGTTGACTGGTACTTGCATTGCCACCCAAACTACATTTGCAAAGCAAATTTCAAGTCGATACCATTAACCGTTGAAGAGTTCTGTCCTGCGGAGACGATACTGACCGGACTACTAGGATGTGACTACCAGATTATTGTATTGTCACGCAATTCACATAAGTATACCAAATTTCAAGTCAATCCAACTGCTGGAAGTTGGTCGAATTTAACTTGCAAGACTTGATTACAGACAGACAGACAGACAGGCAGAAAACGGGACAGGTGAAACTAAATAAAAGCCTGTAAAAATAAATAAGTTCCTGGGTGACACTGTACACTAGAATTAACTATTCTCGTCTCCTTTCTTCTCGTAGTAATGTTTAAAGTAGATTGGCTCATCGTCATCATCATCTCAGCCGATTGAGAACTTCACACACATCATTGAATTTCTCGCGATTGTGTACAGGTGTCCTCATGATGTTTTACTTCACCGTAAAGCTCATGGTAAATTTCAAATATAATTTTGTACATAAATTCCGGAAAACTGCCAGCCTGGGCTCGAACCCTCGGTCTTCGGTTTGATAGGCCATAGGTCAAACCACTAAGCTACCACGGTATTTTTTCTCTGGCATTCATAAAGACAAATCTAAACAGATCGTTTTCTTTTTAGCTGTTAACGATGGATTTAAACCTGATGGACAAGCTTCGATTATTGAACATCGATACGGAACTGCGATTACAAATAAAAATGAAGCCTATGAGTCGCTATTACTTTATCACTTCAACAAACTCTGGTGAACAGTTCTTCGTCTTCGCCTCCACCGCAGCCTGGCTCATCAGAAAAACTGGAAGAGATTTTGAACAACCTAACGAAGAAGATGATCCTAACACTACAATAGCTAACATCATCGAAATACTACGAGAGAAACAAATTACAGTTGACTTTTCATCCCACAAACTTAAACAAGGCTTTGGAGACGAAGTATGCTATATCCTAAACCTTCTGGCAGATGAAGCTATGAAAAAAGAAAATTTCGAATGGCGGAAACCTGTTGTTGATTTACCTGATACTGAAGAATTAACTGATGATATCGATCAAGTGGAAGACGAGACTGAGATTACTTTAGATAAAGTTGAAGAAGAAATGGCTATTTATTCCGAAGAGTCTGAAGGTGAGTTAAGTAATGAAGAAGAAAAGGAGCCTAGTAATGTAACAGAGAAGGTTCACGATTGGGAAGCGTGGAAACTGGAGTTAGAAAGGGTAGCTCCAGCTTTGAGATTAAAAATAACAGCTGATGGAAGGGATTGGAGAGCACGCCATTCTCAAATGAGGACTTACAGAGATGAGCTGTTTGAAAGATTCAAGACTACTGGGACCCAGCTGAACAAACTTCATGGAAACATAAGTTCTGCTATGGATAAAATTAATGCACGAGAAAATATTTTGAATGAACAATTTGAACCTTTAGTAAAAGAATACGGGGCTATATTGGACGAGCTAAGTAAAGTTACTAATGAGTATAAAGAAGTAAGTGTAGGAGTAACAGAAAGGCAAGAAATGTTAAATGAATTGACAGCCAAAGTGGAAAATATAAAACAAAGAACTGAGTCTAGAGGGTCTTCGATGAATGATAACTCTCCTCTAGTCAGTGCTAAGAAGGCTGTAATAAATTTGAAAAAGGACATACAAGAATTGGATTTTCAGATTATCGTATTGCTTTGGTTATTAACAACTAAAGAAAATCCTAATAGTAACAATCTATTAGGCAATGCAGAGTCGAGGATGGTCACAAATGATATCTTTTAACCAGTAAATCGACTGTCGATTGGAGTGTTTTAATCGTAACTAGAAAACAGAGGTTTCCAGGACAGTGCAAAACGTGGTTTTACGCCTTCTAGGCTTCTACCCGCTGTATTCATAATATTTAACATTTCAAAGATATTCTTTTAAAATATTTTTTCTCAAATTTGACGATATTTAGGCTCCGTTTCCAGAGATTTGCGAGGATTTGTTGCGAGAAATGTGTTTTTCGTAAACCAATAGAAATTCGTTTACCTCGCCTCGCTCCGCTCAGCTGTTTCCACCAGAGAGATGTGCTGTGCGAGGATAGGCAAATGAAGCGTTTCTATTGGTTCATGAAAAACAGATTCCTCGCACATCTCTGGTTGAAATGAAACGCAGCCTTAAAAGCCTTGTATGTAGGTATTTCTATCTACCGTTGTACCCCAAGTTTATATTATCTCTCCGATTTCAACAAAAATTTGGAGGTAGACTCAGTCTATGATTCCGAGCTGGAAAAACAGGGTCTCCAGATGTATCCCCAAAAGCAAAAATATTATATGGATGTGTCCGTTTTGTTACGAATTTTTCTTAATAATCGTCGCTCGGAATCATGGATCGAGTCTACCTTCCAAATTTTGTTGAAATCTGAGAGATAAAATGAGGGTACAACGGTAGATAGAAATACCCAATAATATGATTATTTTGGAGACGATGATATTGGTCTAACAATTAACAGGAAATTTTGAAGTAAGTAGTCATTAAGTGGTAGTGGGATAGTGTAATATTGTAAGAAATAAAATAACGGTACATAAAGAAACAGACGTTTTTATTCAAAGTGAAATCTAAGAACCTATTACAGAAGATAAGTAAACTACAATAACTATTCTTGGTAGGTTCATAACGACTTCACCACAATACAAAATCTATTAATAAAAATAAATAAAATAAAAAAGCTAAAAATGTAAGTAAAATTTACCAAACAATAATATAAAAAAGTTAAAACTAACTATAAAATGTTTGGATTTGGGCCATTTTTTTAAACTTGCCCTCTTACAAAATATAGATAGGGACTTTCTGACAAAACTATTCCTGTACATAATTCATCCGCCGTCTTTCATTTCTCCAGATATCCAACAAATTGAGAGTTTGGGTCACTCGACGCGCTTAACTTAAGAAATTCCAAGAGTGTGAGGTTTCTATGTCCCAGCTGAAAAATAATCTGTTTTAGTAACTACACTAATTTATCTGTAGGGGTACCGTTCGGTGTCCGCTCACAAGTTATCAATGCATAAGGAAGAAAGCATACGTATTTATAATAAAATTCAAAAAAAAATTACAAATGAAATGGATACAAAATTCAGATCTTTTGTCAAGAAGACATTAATATCTAAGGCGTATTATAAAGTTAAGTTAATGAGCCATAGCCGAGCATTTGTTGGAGTCAGGACCAAACCACTGGATTGAGCTTCACAATCCCAAAATCCTGTTCACGGAACGTCATTTCTACTCCAGAATGGTACGTGAAGCAGTTCAAATAAAAAAGCATAATAATTTAACCGGGACGATGGATATAAGCTTTCTTCTCGTGGAATCCTGTTATTAATAAGTGTCGACGTCGGGATGAATGTTCGAAGGGATGATCGGACGTTGTTAGTGTTGTGACGGTGTGATGGGGTGAAAAATAAAAAGGACCAAATGCTGGTACTATTAGTGATCAAGTGCGGGTAGTTCGAAGGACTCGCGCTGCTAGGCAGACTTGACACCCCACACTTTAGTCTACTCGTGACCACGGCCACTGCAATGTTGCCGAAACGTCGAGGTAAATATTACTCGTGTGTGTTAGCGTGATTAAGTCCCGTTGATGATATTTTGACTATTAGTGAAAATCACGAAAGTTTAAAACGTTATAATTCCGATCCGCATTAGCGATCCCTTCAAATAGCGAACCTACTGTGTTAAAAATGAAGTTGTGTTAAATAATTGTGGTGTATAGATATCATTTAATAATATGGTAAATCTGTTTAAAAAAATATACTTCGTTGAGTTTTTTGCCGGATTCTTCTCAACAGAGGTTTTTCCGAACCGGTTGGATATTTTTTTGACATTTATAAGTGCTTGTTAGAGCCTAAATCGGATAAAGATATTTTGACTTTGACTTTGAAAGGTGAAGAAAATTATGTAAAGCAGTCTAAAGCTGTATATTAAGGCATGATTTACACCAAACGGCTCGCAACGCATCGGTTCGGAAAGACTGCGAACGGATGCGGCGACCGAACGTCTTCCACCGAATGGCGACCGCTTATCGCGCCTGGCAGGATGTCGGACGCATCATAGGATCGGCTCTGCAGGGCTACTACGAAATTCGAAAATCAAAGTTCGCGTATCGTACCGTCCCGCCCCTTTTGTCCGGGTCTGCCTAAAACGTAGTTTGACATAGGTAGCCGCATTAAGACTTAGGCCTCTTACAAAGCAGTGAGTCGACGCGCGAGAGTATTCCTGATTGTTCCTTAAAAGAAACTAAGTATTGTGTTTTTTCGCAGTAAGTAGTTCTTCACAAGGAACATACGAGTAGGAAAAATGCGAGAGAGATTGTTCAATGAAAGGGGCTAAACAAGAGATATTTTGCGAAATGTGTGAAACCATTGGCGAGGGTTATTTTTTAGGGGGGCCTGGCGGATGCGATGAAGCAGAGTCGACAATTAATGTACAGTCAGTGAGATGGTCAACATTCTGGGGCGGGCACTATTCTATACTTGGGTGGGCACGGCTGTGGAACTTTTTGAGAGAGACGTTTTCCGGATGAGACGTAATTTTACTCGAAGGATATTTTGCGAATGGCGCGTACAGTCCGCCAAAATCGAGTTATCTATTCTATTAAAAATTGGAAAACTTACGTTTGTGGCGTTGTAAACTTCCTCCGTTTGTCGGCTCTTTATTTTAGCAATCGAGTTCAGTACTAACGTCTTTTCTTGCGAGGTCTTTACTTGATACAAGACCCATTGGTAGTAGGCAATGGCAGACGTCAGATACAAAATAAAGACGAGGCTAACCAAATAGCTACGGAAGAGAAATTAAACATTATTGTACTTATCCGACCATCATCCGGTTATTGCATACAAATATCTTCTTTTAAGCAGTACATTTTAAAATCCATTTTTTCATCGTGACTTTTATGCGATTGTGTGGGATTTTGGACACATCTGCTACATCTGTGAAGAAATTTAATGTGTGAAGTTCCCAGTCTGTGCCTATTGGGTACGGGTTCTAAAGCTACAGGTAAAGGCTATGATCCCACTATATTATAAATGCGAAAGTTTGTAAATCTGTTTGTTTATTTGTTATTTCATCACGTCTAAACCGCTGAAGCGATTTAGATGAATTTCGGGTGTACCTACAATACAGATAGTTTGCGTCACGGGGAAGGACATAGGATATCTTTTATCCCGGAAAGTGGCCTAGTTCCCGCGGGATAGTTAAAACCGATACGCGGACGGAGTCGCGAGACTAGTTGGCTATAAATTGTTATTGACGATGACGAGCCAGTTTGCCCGCGACTGCGTTGAATTCGTTTATTGCTATCCCGCGGGAATTATGCAATTTTTCGGGATAAATACTATCCTATGTCCTTCCCCGGGACTCAAGCTATCTGTGTACCGAATTTTATCTAAATCGGTTCAGCGGTTTAGACGTGATGAGGTAACATAGAAACAAACAAACAATCTTTCGCATTTATATAACACTAGATTTTTCCCGCGGCTTCGTCCGCGTGGGATTTGGTTATTGCGCGCTGTTCCCTCGGGAACTGTGCATTTTTCCCGGAAAAAGAGTAGCCTATGTCACTCTCTGGGACTATCTGGCATCCGTTCGACGTGAAAGACGGTAGACATTCCTAAGCTGAGATGTCTGAGTATAGCAGTTCGCTACCTATTCAGTGTGTAGGTACTGTACCTTTTCTTAGATGAAAGCATGATGATCTGAAATTTAGTTCGACCAATACGTTAAAAACGCAAGATTTGTTATGCTATGATATGAGCTTATTATGAGTTCTTGAATTCAGTTTTTGTCAGAACATTTCCCGACATTTCCCTTTTGCTGTCAGAAAAAAAATACAGAAAAAACTTTGACATTGTCTTAGAAGTTTTTAATTCCCCACCACGTAGGTGCTGGATCCTCCTCAAACATTAGTATAATAAGTTATTCATTTATAAGTACTAAAAGGTTTAATGTAAGTTAGGGTAAATCGTCAATTACTGGCCACCCTTCAATAATTGGCCATCTTATACTAAAATGAAATCGGTCACCTTCAAACAGTGTTTATTTTTAACCCCCGACGCAAAAAGAGGGGTGGTATAAGTTTGACTGCTATGTGTGTGTGTCTGTGGCACCGTAGCTCTTAAACGGGTGAACCGATTTGAATGCAGTTTTTTTATTTGAAAGCAGGTTTTCTAGCGATGGTTCTTAGATATGTTTTATCAAAATCGGTCTAGGCGTTTTCGAGATATTGAATTTTGAAGTGACACTGTCGGAGGTTTTCCAACCTTTTTAGTATAAGGTGGCCCGGTTATTGGAAGGAGCCATGTAATTGACGATTTACCCTACATAATTTATTGAATCGTTTGTCGAATTGAAAGCGTTACCACGGAATATACCTTCAAGTAGCGTTACCTACCCTTAACGTTGCCTTTGTACTTAACACAACTTTTATTTATGTAACCTTTTTGTTTTTCCTTTTTGTACAATAAAGAGTATAAACAAACAAACAAACAAACCTACTTTGGGGAGGTCTATAGATAACAATGAACTATAAATGAGGGTTTTCACAGAGGCGAAATATCGCTAGATGGCGTTAGTATCGAGAGGTACGTTTGACGTTTGCTCGTGATTGGTTAAAAAACTAAATGAGCCAATCGCAAGCAAACGTCAAACGTCAAATGAAGCTCACGATACTAACGCCATCTAGCTATATTTCGCCTCTGTAAAAAAAAACCATTACCTACTTTGCTCACCTGCCATCACAACAACTTTGCTTCGCTTTTGCGGGTAGGCAAAGTAATTGTTTATGCCTAATTCGTATTTTTTACATTTGTGTAGACGCATAGGTAAGTACGGTCAAGGACTTTAGTTCATGAGCCACAATGGAACCTTTTCAAAAGAAAAGGCATTATGATTTTCCTTATTAATTAATGCGATGTCACTATGACGCTTACTGTGAAATGGTTCCATGGTGGCTCTTGAAAAAGTCCTTGACTGTACATCAAAATCGCCTAAATCCATGCGCAACTCATACAGTTCAGTATGCAGTACCAATTTTAAAACTTATCTTAGTGTGGGGAGGCTACGATACAGAGATCTCTCTCCAGGCAGGTGTTACTCGTATGTATGCCTGGGGACCGAAGTCCGAAGGAAGATCGTCGAAAGTTGTATATATGCGGCCGAGTTGAGAAACTTCGATGGCGCGACGTAGGATTTGGAGTTTCTCACCAGATGGCGCTAGGAGTCGGTTCACTAGTTTGATATAAGGCCCGGCTACACGTGACTTGCATGCGCAAATGGCTAATGCAAGAATTGGTGCAAAAACTGTGTGGCGTCCAAAAGTCATTTGTGCGGTAGGTATACCGTTTTGCCGTCTTAACGCACACGCTTGCTTGTGCAAGGTGGAATTTGCGCAAATATGTTTTTTTATTTATTTATTCAAGATATTTTAATAGCTTACATAATAATTATGATCAGCGAGAGAAAATCGCGAACGATTCATCGGTCGCTGATTGTTGCACGCTTACAACGTATCATTGATCAATAATAATGCCTACTTAGAGTCTTATACTTATACTGTCTTATATTGTCTTATTCTATGGTCTCGCAAAATAAATACTGCTCTAAACTACCTACCTACTTATTGTCTAATATCATTGATTGAGCGTGTAGCCCAGGTGGTTACTTTTTTTTTTAGATTGGTTGTGGCTGGTATTCTACCGAACAAGGACAGCTCTACCGTACTCGACCTGAAGTCGACTGGCAGTGTCTTATCCAACCTCGACATTGGCGGAATCATCGCATCGTTCGATGGGGCAATTATAATCCCAAAAATTTAATTGAATGAGGGCTATCGCGTATGAATTCGCCACTAGAGGCGCTAGTGTAGCGTGAGGTCTCCGAAATGACAAATCTCATAGTTTTTGGGTGAGCTACGCGGGTTTATTTATAATTAGAATAAATTTGTGAATATTTTGCAATATCTGAAATTAATTAATAGCAAATATGCGTTCCGGGGCAATGAATGTTTGTGTTTTGAGACAGTTTTGTCTTTCGGAAACCTTTGTCCTCCCTTTTTTCCGAACAAAACGGGGACTATGCAACACTGTGGCATGCTCGATATTTTTATGGTACGGTTTTAAGGTGTATTAAATATGATCTTAATCTAAACTTTGTTTTCACGCCCGTAATAACAGACTTTGAAAGCCATACTTAAAAACCTCACGCTACAGTGCGCCATCTATTGAGACAAAAAACGATAGCCCTCATTGAATTGAGGAATTGAGCGTGTAGCCTAAAGCCGCATTCACATTTATCTGTCGTGTTGTGTTGTGATGCTCTCTGTCTCTCTCTCTATAGCTTTGATGCGACACACCACAAGTCGTCACAACACACTGCATCAGATAAATGTGAACGCAACCATATAGAATGTATGAAACCGATACCGTTCTGATGCGTCACGACACAACACGACAGATAAATGTGAATGAGGTTCTTACCTCACGCATTTTATAAGCTATTAACCTGTTCCCGCGGCTTCGCTCGTCTTCCATTTGGCAGTCGTACCAATATTTCGGGATTTTATTAATTTCAATTCCAATGGGAGTCCCCAAAAATTATATCGTGGTATCAGTATTGTCGACGGGAAAGAGGTATAAATAGATATGGATAATACGAAATGATAACATAATATAATCAGTTTTAAACATGTTTATAATTATAAAAACTCATGTACGTATCCATAAGTAGAACAAAAATAATTAGGTTTTAACTTTTAATATTAATACTTTGCCGTATAAAATATTTTATTCATATCAACTAGGCAGGCATTTAACATGTGACCTATATGTTTATAATTATTATATTATACTCACCAGAAATGTATGAGAAGTCAGTATTTCATTTAGAGCAACGACGTTTCTAGTAGGTAGCAGAAATGGGCTGGGAAAAGGGATCAACCTCTCAAACAGAGGGTTGTGGGTTCAAATTTGGACTAGCACCTCTGGTTTTTTTTGAAATTGCATTTGAGATTTACCAGGAGCTTTAGGGTGAAGGAATTAAATATCTGCGAAGTAATGGTGTGCGGGAAGTCCCCAAGCTGCATTGGGCCCGCGTTGAACCTCGGCCCAAATCCTCTAATTCTGAGAGGAGGCCTGTGCCCTGCACTGGGACGTAAGGCCTTTTTTTACGCTGGTTTGAATAGCTACCTATGTTAAACTGTCTACCAGCTTTTGTAATACAAGTGATTATAACTCTTTTATAACTCAATGCCATTTCTGATAAGTATAAGAAACGTTATGTACATTTTATGTATTATATGCATTGTAAAATTCTTGCTCAAGTAAACAATAAAAAACGTATTAGTAGCCTTTCGATTTAAGTATAAATCTATTTAAAAATCTATAAAAATAAATTAAATTTGTTACAAGCAAAAATATGTTACGGATCAAAAGCGCAAACATTAAAAACGTTTTTTTCTTAATCATAACTAAATATAAACTAAAAAAATATACCGATTTGGAAAACACTTACAAAATTATATTCACGTATGATTATTACGTCACCACGTAATTTACATAAATCGAGGTACTCGCTTATTAAAATGTAACAAAATTGATTTGGAACAATTTGCAATTACAAAAATCTACAAAAAGATAAGGTATACTTCAATTTTGGTTTCTAAATTTCTAAAGCTACAAAAAAGCATAGCAAATAATTTTTGCAGTTTTAGAGATAGCCGGACACGTTCAAACACATATGGGGTGGGTCAATCAACTTTTAGTGATGTTATTCTGTAACTTAGGAGATATCACTGATACACTTTGTTAGAAAAATGTTTGCAATGTATAGCATCAGCATGTTTAGGAGATGAGCATGTTGAGTCATGAAGAAATTGCCTAAAAACTGTCAACTTAAAATTCATATCTTTTAGTGGATTTGTACCACATAAAATAATACTTTTAACAAGTAACACTCGAGACGTTACCATGGCAATAAGCTACTTAAAAAAAAGTGGAGTGACCCGGGTAACAAAGAACCTATCGTTTTAGGAGTCGGTTAATAGTCAGTCTATCAATTTGACAATCTATCTACCAACATTATCATCTCTTTCAGATCTAAGAGCAATAACAAGGACATATAACTGATTAAATATATGGTAGAGTCGTTTTATGATAATTTGTAAGATACTGCTATGATAGCTCTTATATTTATGCAGTGATGCCAAAAAGCCGCTATTTTTTTAACGGGTAACGGGAAACTGAAACTATGTCAGAAAAATCCATTTTGAGAAACCATGTCATCTTTTTTAGTAATAAGAAAAACTGCATACTCGGTTCGGGAATCGAACCCTGTATTGAAAAAAATTACTTGGTGTGTCGGTCGGACAGTTTCGGGAACTTTTTACTTTATTTTAATTTATTAACGCATATAGTTTCAAAGTTGACCACACTGACCCAATAATTCTCTACATATCCAAAGAAATCATCGTAAAAAGACTCGACACAGTACACAGTACGATAAAATAAAAACTCAACAACAAAAAACGTTAAAAAAGAATTTATGTGTCTGACTCGATCGTTTTGACACTATTTACCGGCCCGGATAATACCGACCCTGTTTTTCATGTACACACCCACAGAAGCTCATGTCAGTTTCTATTGGGCGTGTACATGAAAAACAGGGTCGGTATTTCCAGATCGGCATTATCCGGGCCGGTAAAGAGTGTCACCTGTCAAAAAGAACGAGTCAAAGACACGTAAATTCTTTTTTTTTTATTTTTTGGTCTGGGCTATGGAACAACCGTAACCCGAATTTTTTTAATTAATTGATGCTACTTAAAAATCTGTTTTTATTTTCTGTTAATTAGAAAGTTTATTCCTATTGATAAAAAAAGGTTCAAGCGTTTCTAAAATTTTCATCCATTCCCCATTAAAAGACGAGGCTGAGAAGAAACTGATAATTTCATTTTCATGTATTTCTTACGACCGTTTTTAGATAGTTGTTCAAAGTAAACCATGAATCTGGATATATTTTTCTTTGACCATATTTCATAAAAATGCATCACTATGCGTGACGTCACGCTGAATTTTAACTGATTTTTCATATTTTTTTGTTCAATTGACAAAAGATGTCCAAAATGTTTGGATAATCTAACAGATGCACTAATTCGTTTTTTTTGACACCAGCCTAATGTCATAGTTATTTAGTGCCGCCACGTTTAGTATAAGAGTGCTCTTAGATCTCTTAATGGTCACTTAAGTATTTCTTCAGTAGTACTATTCGTCTTTTAATAATTTCATTGGACTTCCTTTACTCACAGCCTATATCTGCTTACTTCTATACAACGGTAATGTGCTTATGTACAACTAAAGCTTTAAAGCTACGTACGAGGTTTTAGCGCGCCGTCTCTTTCTCACCCGATACTTTGAAGAGGGACGGCACGCTAGAGTACGTACTTGCACTAATATACATAGGAAACTTCGCTTTACATAAGCCGATCATTTAAAATCTGTAACTAGAGAACGTCACTAAAAAGTAGAAAAGGGATGAAAAAGGAACTAAATTTTATGGTAAAATGTGACAGTTGCGACTATCGTGGCGCCCTCGTTTAATTTCGACGGTTTAATGTTGTACTTTATTTATATCCTTGGACATAGCATTGAAATATCAAATTGTATGAAAAATATGAACGAACAATGCGAAAGGTCGGTTTATTAGGCCGAAGCTTTTTAAAAGTTATTGGGTATGTGTGACATTTCGTATATGGATTTCAATCGTTGGCGTGGCCATGTGGCACACACTATGTTGAAATACTTTTTCATTGATTTAAAAAATACAAAAAATACATTTATACTTTTCTTTCTATTAGAGAAAGGGTAAACAATGTTGACGAGTCTTGTAATTGAAAAACTTGAAAAAAAAACATTAACTATTACTTATGATACCAAAGTGCATGTAAATGATCATATTTTATGACCTTGCTAATTGCTACGAGTACATATTTGCTGTGACTTATATTTCAAAAGTGTTTTTCAATAAAGACACGTCAAGATCGCTTACCTTGTTTTAATACTAAAATAACGAAGTATATTAAGCATAGACAAATACTTTAGGTCACGAGTTCCCAATATTTATATATTTTCACTTGAAAATTATAGTACCGACGTATAGAAAATACGGCGACCCAAATGTAACGTTTCGCGACATCCTTAGGTCAGTCACGACGCATCGGGGCGTCGCGAAGCACAGTTTGGGAACCCCTGTCTCAGCTTATTGGTAGCAAAATAACAACATAATAGTACTTACAATGACAAAGTTTATAGAACTTATAAGTTTAGCGAATACCAGTAAAAATAATCTCACGTTCTTTCTTTTCACTAACCATAATTATTTGGAAACGTTATAAAATTAAACTAGGGCCATACAGACTATTCAAATAAACTGCGAGATACATTTCAATTGCAGTCAGAGTGCAGTTGTTACGACTGCAATCGAACTGCAACGAAAAATTTATGAGCAGTCGGCACTTGCGGTTACGTTGCAGTTGGAATGTAGTCCGTCTGTACTGGCCCTAAGCCATGCGATTAGGTTTTAGTTTTTTTTTAAACATTGTTGTTAAAAAAACGCTGATGCACCGTAAACGCAGCGATGTGTCCGTCTGTCTCCCTTATTAACTTCAATTATAATTAATTTTGTATTTATGTAACCGTGTGTTGTCAGAGATGACCTATGGCTCTGAGACGCGGTCCTTGACTATTGGCTCCTTGGGGAGGTTCAGATTAACGAGCGATGGAGAGATCTATGCTCGGAGTTTCTTTGCGCGATAGAATCCGGAATGCGGAAATTCGCCGAAGCACCGAAGTCATCGACATAGCTCGAAGAATATACAAGTTGAAAGCGTTCGGTTGTTTTATGCGATAAACGCAGCATTATGCGCTATGCGTTTGACGCACATCAATTTTGTATCAGATAATGCAAGCGCTTGCCGCTGCGCTCACTGCGCAAGACAACGTTTGGTTATTAGATTATCTGATAGAAATAGATGTGCGTCAGCGCATTAACGCATATAAAAAACAACGAACGCTGAAGTGTTTTTATTATTAAGTTTTACGTTCATCAACGTGTGGCACATAGTTCGACAGCTCTTTTGAAAGATAGTAAAGTAGTTTCTCAAAAACTTTTTTGATTAAGTGAAGATTTCCGGAAATAATCCCAAAGTAGCAAAAACTGTGTTCCCACCCCCTTTATCTTCTAAACCGTTTGTCCAAAAAATATGCAAAAATATGGAAAGCTAACGCTTAATAAATACTTTCAACGAAAATTGGTTTCAACATGATCGGATATACCGTTTTTGAGTTATTGCCGAAAAACTGCGCTTCTTAACAAAAGGACGTAAGTGCCGTGAAGATACGCTCTTTTTCTGGTAATAGATTTTAAGACTGTAGTAAGTGTTTTAATTGTATTATAGCGCACATAATATTACTTGTTTTTTTTCGTAATGGCTACGGAACCCTATCTTGAGCGCGTCCGACACGCTCTTGGCCGTTTTTTTATTTAAGTGGTTATTTTGTGGCGCAAAATGAAATGTTTCTCAAACGATACATTTAAACGTATGTTATCAAATGATCCTGGTTTTGGTGGCATTAACCTAGCTGGAGTCCTTAGCTTGGTTGAGAAGCAGGCTCTTCGCCTGTCCCAGGTACAAGGAGTCAGGCTTGTCGTCCAGTGTTATGTTGTATTTGCGACGCAGGTCCTCCATAAATTCGTTTTTGAGGAGCGCGAGGCATCTGTAAGAGGAGTAATTTTTTAGAGCAAGTAAAGTGCTGGATATTGCTGGACATTGTCCAAATAAATAAAAAATAAAATAAAAAAAAAACGTATAAAATACCAATGCTCTGATTCACAAAATAAATAAAAAATAGTCAAATGCGTAAGCATTTAAACTACACTCAATGAGCTCTTAAAAAAACTTTCGGATTTTAGAAGCATAATTCGGGTGTTGACGAGTGGTTGACGATGACACGCGATCGTGATATGCGGTTCTGTTCTGTTATCAGCTTGCAATGTTTTCGAAGTTACCGTAAAAAGTTATGTAAAGAATAACCATCAGTACAAAATAAACTATGACTTTTTGTCATGATCCAAATAAAACAAAATCAGCATTTTCGAATTCTTCCATCGTTAATTTAAATAGAGAACACCCCGCCTTAACACACTACTTTTGTTTGGAAATATTTAGAGCTGTTATACTGTGTCTACTTCTCTTGTCTATATCAAATTATTTTTTTTCGTATGCTTCGTTTAATATTTTTATCAACACGTTTCTTTACACTTTCAGCTTCTTTTAAAAAAATATTTATATACTTTATAAACAATTTCCCGTGATTGGTTATTTACAGAAATACTCTGAGTTGGCTCCCCATGGAAATCACTTTCCGAAAAATAACAAACTAAACAAAAAATAAGTAAGCGATGGTTTTAACTGCTCTATATAAATAAATGAAAACAACGAGTGCACTCTTCGCGTGATGGATTGCTACTAAGTCACAAAAACAATTGTCATTTTCTATTACACGAGTCCTTCCGATTCCCCTAAAACCTGAAGGTTTTTCTAAGAGCGTTTTCAGCGCGATCCGATATCGGTATCGGACGACGATGTTCGACACCGATAGCCGACAACCATGAGCTGTTTTCACATATTTCCGACAAAATCGATACGGCCATTTGCTCGATAAGTGCACACATACAGAGACAATTTAGATACACGTATAATACACATGCAAACATTATCGTCCGACAGCCCTCGGGAGTCCGATGGTGCCGCCAACATATCGGTGTCGGCTCCGATATCCGATATCGGGTCGGACAATATGAAAGACAAGTACTACATACATTTGGCGGGCCATATTTGCCGTAGGTTCGATGGAAGATGGGGCTAAAAGTTGTTAGAGTGGAGACCACGAAAGGGGGACGATTTGGTGCGAGCGGCTGGGAAGGACTGGATGCGGAAAACTCACGACCGCACAGAATTGTCTAAAATGGAAGAGACCTTTACTCAGCATTGGGTAGATCAAGGTTGAAGAAGAAGAGAAGAAGAGACTACATACATTTTACTTGCCCCGATATCGGATCGGATAATCTGAAAACACTCTAAAATCTCACAGACTACGTATTATCAGGATGAGCTCACAGGCGGTAGTGCGGGTTGGCTCGGAAGGCGGTGATGTCTGGCGAGGGCGCGTGCGGCGTGTGCACCACGAACGCTCCTGGCAGCACCACCGCCCGGTAGCCCAGTGCTCGCAGCTCCACGCTGTGGGACACCTGTGGACATCCCCACAACCCTGTAGACCAGAGGGTCTATTGCGTAATGTTTCTTACGTTCCAACGCAATCAAATGAAAGTTGTCGCATAAAAACTGTCATTTGATTGTGACCGCGAGTGTCAGAAACATTAGACAATACGGCCTCAGAGGCCTTATTGTCTAATGCGCAGGCTATTTGTGTGTTTGTATGTTTGCCCGTCTTTCACGCCGAAACAGAGCGATGGATCGACTTGATTTCTGTCATAGAGATAGTTTATGGGCCAGAGAGTGACATAGGCTACTTTTTATCCCGGAAATATGCGCGCGATAACCGAATCCCACGCGGGCGAAGCCGCGGGCAAAAGCTAGTTGGTTATAAATTGAGAATTAGACATTTTGAAAAACTGGCATATTAAGAATCTGACATTCTGTATATCTGGTATGAAGCGTCGAAAGGGTTGGGAATCCCTGCTGTAGACTATTTCTATAATATAACTGACGGACTAATTAGATTTACACTAGACCATTACCTTATTCCAGCCGAAGCCAGAAAAGCGTGTGTCGTATTTGGGCACCGAGCGATGCACTACGAAATACGGCTCATAATCCGACTCCCACTCTACCTGAAAGAGAACGCAACAATGTAGGCTTTGTATAGTTTTAACTAAGTCAAGTGCTGTCCATTGTTCCAGAGGCTCAACCCCGGCCCGGGAACACTAAACACTAAGTTGTAGTTGGGAGTAGTATCCGATCGAAACATGTTTTTTTGCCGAATCCGAAACCGAAAGATCGGTTTTGGCTTTAGTTTTGGCCGAAACCGTAACCGAAACTTCAATATACATGTTAAAGTCGTTCAATAAAATATCGATTGGCTGTTCTTTCTTGACATATGAACAATGAAATCGTGCGTGCGTGGTATAACGAAATTATTTCGTTATTTTATTTTTCTGCGATCAAGCACGAACGCCACTTCACTGAGTCTTCGGCTAGCGGAGTCCGAGGAGAGCCCGCTACACGTTCTCGCACCGGTCAGCTACCTCGCACATCTCTAATTGAAACAGTCACAACGTTCCACGTCCACGCACCGCTCAAGTACCTCGCAGAAAACGCAGCCGAATTAGAGATGGGTCAATCCGGATTTGAAGATTCAAAAGAGTCAGATCCTTAAGCGGATCCGAATCCCTAATAGACTCCTTTCAAATGTTATCGACTCCGAGGAGTTACTAACTCCGACCGACGTTCAATCGTTTCGTTCAATCACATCGGACCGGATCGGATATGTGCCGTCCCGCTCACGCTAATAGCATTAATTAAGAGAGGTAGAGGGATAGCATGAAACGAATTTCAGAGCCGCTCCCTGGGAGTCGGTTCGCCAGTAGTAAACTATATCCGAAGTGGCTCACAAATGGTACGAATCGGTACTTCAGTACCTCGGTACCGAACCGAGCCGGATCACCCATAGACAAACTAAGAATCGCTAAAAAGATCCGGAGTCAATAAAGTAGTCGGAGTCGATAAGCGGAGTTGATTTAGTGAACCAGATCCTTTCTCGGAGTCGAGATTACCCATGTCTACGCCGAACGCTGCGTCTCGAACACCGCCAAGTGTAGGCGCTGCAGCATATTTAGGGGCTGTTTCACCAAAGGTTAAATGTGATGCCGTCTCCGTCTATTCGAACAAAACAAATAGAGACGGCATCACACCTAACCGCCAGTTAACACTATTCAATGGATGGTGAAACAGCCCCTTACTCTATGGCAGAGAGGGGCGCGCGGGAGGCAATCAAGCGCGAGACCAGCGCAGCGCCAGGCGCCAGTCAGCCACAAGACACCACTTAAAGCTGGCTTACGCCGCTCTAATATCCTACTATATAACGTCTTTTATCTACACCCATATAGTAAATCCTCAATTATGCGTTCAAAAACAGCAGCAGGTCGTCGCGGGCGCAGCTCGTGGGGCAGACATACCTACCTAGTAAGAGTTAATGCAGGTCATTCTCAATGGTTCTTGTCCAGCAGTGGTGTAGCGGTATAGCACGTGGCACGGAATGCCGAGGACCTGGGTTCGATTCCCAGTGCTGGTCTTATTTTTCTGGTTTTTCTGTGCATCTATATTTCAGTTTGTATTTTCAATTTAGGTTCTTGAACACATGATAGAGGATTTAATATATGGATATAGATAAAATATTGTATGCAACTGTACGTAATTAGGCCTTAAAACACTCATGTGACCCACACTCGTGTTTTAAGGACCCCT
>NC_133486.1:11435658-11514924 GCF_025370935.1 Choristoneura fumiferana
TATCAATTTGACAATCTATCTACCAACATTATCATCTCTTTCAGATCTAAGAGCAATTAACAAGGACATATAACTGATTAAATATATGGTAGAGTCGTTTTATGATAATTCGTAAGAAACTGCTATGATAGCTCTTATATTTATGCAGAGTGATGCCAAAAAGCCGCTATTTTTTTTAACGGTAACGGGCAACTGAAACTGTCAGAAAAATCTATTTTGAGAAACCATGTCATCTTTTTTAGTAATAAGAAAAACTGCATACTCGGTTCGGGAATCGAACCCTGTATTGAAAAATTTTACTTGCTGTGTCGGTCGGACAGTTTCGGGAACTTTTTACTTTATTTTAATTTATTAACGCATATAGTTTCAAAGTTACCCACACTGACCCATCTGAATAAATAATTCTCTACATATCCAAAGAAATCATCGTAAAAAGACTCGACACAGTACACAGTACGATAAAATAAAAACTCAACAACAAAAAACGTTAAAAAAGAATTTATGTGTCTGACTCGATCGTTTTGACACTATTTACCGGCCCGGATAATACCGACCCTGTTTTTCATGTACACACCCACAGAAGCTCATGTCAGTTTCTATTGGGCGTGTACATGAAAAACAGGGTCGGTATTTCCAGATCGGCATTATCCGGTAAAGAGTGTCACCTGTCAAAAAGAACGAGTCAAAGGTGGTAAATTCTTTTTTTATTTTTTGGTCTGGGCTATGAATCGTAATTTGGCGGTAAAGAAAACTTTCATTTTTTTAATTAATTGATGCTATTTTAAAAAAAATTAAATTTAAATTTTAAACTGTTATTTCAATAAAAAATGCATAATTACTTTATTAACCTTAGCTCTAATCTTAAATTAAAAAGATTTTTTGAGTTAAGGAATTTAAAAATCTGTTTTTATTTTCTGTTAATTAGAAAGTTTATTCCTATTGATAAAAAAAAGTTTAAGCGTTTCAAAATTTTTCATCCATTCCCCATTAAAAGACGAGGCTGAGAAACTGATAATTTCATTTTCATGTATTTCTTACGACCGTTTTTAGATAGTTGTTCAAAGTAAACCATGAATCTGGATATATTTTTCTTTGACCATATTTCATAAAAATGTGCATCACTATGCGTGACGTCACGCTGAATTTTAACTGATTTTTCATATTTTTTTGTTCAATTGACAAAAGATGTCCAAAATGTTTGGATAATCTAACAGATGCACTAATTCGTTTTTTTTTGACACCAGCCTAATGTCATAGTTATTTAGTGCCGCCACGTTTAGTATAAGAGTGCTCTTAGATCTCTTAATGGTCACTTAAGTATTTCTTCAGTAGTACTATTCGTCTTTTAATAATTTCATTGGACTTCCTTTACTCACAGCCTATATCTGCTTACTGCTATACAACGGTAATGTGCTTATGTACAACTAAAGCTTTAAAGCTACGTACGAGGTTTTAGCGCGCCGTCTCTTTCTCACCCGATACTTTGAAGAGGGACGGCACGCTAGAGTACGTACTTGCACTAATATACATAGGAAACTTCGCTTTACATAAGCCGATCATTTAAAATCTGTAACTAGAGAACGTCACTAAAAAGTAGAAAAGGGATAAAAAAGGAACTAAATTTTATGGTAAAATGTGACAGTTGCGACTATCGTGGCGCCCTCGTTTAATTTCGACGGTTTAATGTTGTACTTTATTTATATCCTTGGACATAGCATTGAAATATCAAATTGTATGAAAAATATGAACGAACAATGCGAAAGGTCGGTTTATTAGGCCGAAGCTTTTTAAAAGTTATTGGGTATGTGTGACATTTCGTATATGGATTTCAATCGTTGGCGTGGCCATGTGGCACACACTATGTTGTTGAAAGACTTTTTCATTGATTAAAAAAATACATTTATACTTCGTTTATTTAGCATTAGAAAAAGGGTAAACAATGTTGAAGAGTATTTTTATTGAAAAACTTAAAAAATCATTAACTATTACTTACGATACCAAAGTGCATGTAAATGGTCATATGACCTTGCTAATTGCTACGAGTACATATTTGCTGTGACTTATATTTCAAAAGTGTTTTTCAATAAAGACACGTCAAGATCGCTTACCTTGTTTTAATACTAAAATAACGAAGTATATTAAGCATAGACAAATACTTTAGGTCACGAGTTCCCAATATTTTATATATTTTCACTTGAAAATTATAGTACCGACGTATAGAAAATACGGCGACCCAAATGTAACGTTTCGCGACATCCTTAGGTCAGTCACGACGCATCGGGGCGTCGCGAAGCACAGTCTGGGAACCCGTCTCAGCTTATTGGTAGCAAAATAACAACATAATAGTACTTACAATGACAAAGTTCATAGAACTTATAAGTTTAGCGAATACCAGTAAAAATAATCTCACATTCTTTCTTTTCACTAACCATAATTATTTGGAAACGTTATAAAATTAAACTACTGCCCATACATTTCAATTGCAGTCAGACTGCAATCGAACTGCAACGAAAAATGCGTTGCAGTTGCGGTTACGTTGCAGTTGGAATGTAGTCCGTCTGTACTGGCCCTAATCCATGCGATTAGGTTTTAGTTTTTTTTTAAACATTGTTGTTAAAATAACGCTGATGCAACGTAAAGGCAGCGATGTGTCTGTCAGTCTCATTTATTAACGTCAGTTGTAATTAATTTTGTATTTATTATTATGTAACCGTGTGTGTTGTCAGAGATGACCTGTGGCTCTGAGACGCGGTCCTTGACTATTGGCTTCTTGGGGAGGTTCAGATTAACGAGCGATGGAGAGATCTATGCTCGGAGTTTCTTTGCGCGATAGAATCCGGAATGCGGAAATTCGCCGAAGCACCGAAGTCATCGACATAGCTCGAAGAATATACAAGTTGAAAGCGTTCGGTTGTTTTATGCGATAAACGCAGCGTTATGCGCTATACGTTTGACGCACATCAATTTTGTATCAGATAATGCAAGCGCTTGCCGCTGCGCTCACTGCGCAAGACAACGTTTGGTTATTAGATTATCTGATAGAAATAGATGTGCGTCATTATCGCATAAAACAACCGAGCGCTGAAGTGTTTTTATTATTAAGTTTTACGTACATCAACGTGTGGCACATAGTTCGACAGCTCTTTTGAAAATATAGTAAAGTTTCCCAAAAACTTTTTTGATTAAGTGAAGATTTCCGGAAATAATCGCTCCCAAAGTAGCAAAAACTGTGTCCCCCCCCCCCTCTATCCTTCTAAACTGTTTGTCCAAAAAATATGCAAAAATATGGAAAGCTAACGCTTAATAAATACTTTCAACGAAAATTGGTTTCAACATGATCGGATATACGGTTTTTGAGTTATTGCCGAAAAACTGCGCTTTTTAACAAAAGGACGTAAGTGCCGTGAAGATACGCTCTTTTTCTGGTAATAGATTTTAAGACTGTAGTAAGTGTTTTAATTGTATTATAACGCACATAATATTACTTGTTTTTTTTTGTAATGGCTACGGAACCCTATCTTGAGCGTGTCCGACACGCTCTTGGCCGTTTTTTTTATTTAAGTGGTTATTTTGTGGCGCAAAATGAAATGTTTCTCAAACGATACATTTAAACGTATGTTATCAAATGATCCTGGTTTTGGTGGCATTAACCTAGCTGGAGTCCTTAGCTTGGTTGAGAAGCAGGCTCTTCGCCTGTCCCAGGTACAAGGAGTCAGGCTTGTCGTCCAGTGTTATGTTGTATTTGCGACGCAGGTCCTCCATAAATTCGTTTTTGAGGAGCGCGAGGCATCTGTAAGAGGAGTAATTTTTTAGAGCAAGTAAAGTGCTGGATATTGCTGGACATTGTCCAAATAAATTAAAAAAAAAACAAAACCTATAAAATAACACGCCAATGCTCTGATTCACAAAATAAATAAAAAATAGTCAAATGCGTAAGCATTTAAACTACACTCAATGAGCTCTTAAAAAAACTTTCGGATTTTAGAAGCATAATTCGGGTGTTGACGAGTGGTTGACGATGACACGCGATCGTGATATGCGGTTCTGTTCTGTTATCAGCTTGCAATGTTTTCGAAGTTACCGTAAAAAGTTATGTAAAGAATAACCATCAGTACAAAATAAACTATGACTTTTTGACATGTTTCAAATAAAACAAAATCAGCTTTTCGAATTCTTCCATCCTTAATTTAAATAGAGAACACCCCGCCTTAACACACTACTTTTGTTTGGAAATATATAGAGCTGTTATGCTGTGTCTACTTCTCTTGTGTATATCAAATGATTTTTTTTTGGTATGCTTCGTTTAATATTTTTATCAACACGTTTCTTGACACTTTCAGCTTCTTTTAAAAAAATATTTATATACTTTATAAACAATTTCCCGTGATTGGTTATTTACAGAAATACTCTGAGTTCGCTCCCCATGGAAATCAATATCCGAAAAATAACAAACTAAACAAAAAAATAAGTAAGCGATGGTATTAACTGCTCTATATAAATAAATGAAAACAACGAGTGCACTATTCGCGTTATGGATTGCTACTAAGTCACAAAAACAATTGTCATTTTCTATTACACGAGTCCTTCCGATTCCCCTGAAACCTGAAGGTTTTTCTAAGAGCGTTTTCAGATTATGCGATCCGATATCGGTATCGGACGACGATGTTCGACACCCGATAGCCGACAACCATGTGCTGTTTTCACATATTTCCGACAAAATCGATACGGCCATTTGCTCGATACCTTAGTGCACACATACAGAGACAATTTAGATACACGTATAATACACATGCAAACATTATCGTCCGACAGCCCTCGGGAGTCCGATGGTGCCGCCAACATATCGGTGTCGGCTCCGATATCCGATATCGGGTCGGACAATATGAAAGACAAGTACTACATACATTTGGCGGGCCATATTTGCCGTAGGTTCGATGGAAGATGGGGCTAAAAGTTGTTAGAGTGGAGACCACGAAAGGGGGACGATTTGGTGCGAGCGGCTGGGAAGGACTGGATGCGGAAAACTCACGACCGCACAGAATTGTCTAAAATGGAAGAGACCTTTACTCAGCATTGGGTAGATCAAGGTTGAAGAAGAAGAGAAGAAGAGACTACATACATTTTACTTGCCCCGATATCGGATCGGATAATCTGAAAACACTCTAAAATCTCACAGACTACGTATTATCAGGATGAGCTCACAGGCGGTAGTGCGGGTTGGCTCGGAAGGCGGTGATGTCTGGCGAGGGCGCGTGCGGCGTGTGCACCACGAACGCTCCTGGCAGCACCACCGCCCGGTAGCCCAGTGCTCGCAGCTCCACGCTGTGGGACACCTGTGGACATCCCCACAACCCTGTAGACCAGAGGGTCTATTGCGTAATGTTTCTTACGTTCCAACGCAATCAAATGAAAGTTGTCGCATAAAAACTGTCATTTGATTGTGATCGCGAGTGTCAGAAACATTAGACAATACGGCCTCAGAGGCCTTATTGTCTAATGCGCAGGCTATTTGTGTGTTTGTATGTTTGCCCGTCTTTCACGCCGAAACAGAGCGATGGATCGACTTGATTTCTGTCATAGAGATAGTTTATGGGCCAGAGAGTGACATAGGCTACTTTTTATCCCGGAAATATGCGCGCGATAACCGAATTCCACGCGGGCGAAGCCGCGGGCAAAAGCTAGTTGGTTATAAATTGAGAATTAGACATTTTGAAAAACTGGCATATTAAGAATCTGACATTCTGCATATCTGACATGAAGCGTCGAAAGGATTGGGAATCCCTGCTGTAGACTATTTCTTTACTATAACTGATGGACTAATTAGATTTACACTAGACCATTACCTTATTCCAGCCGAAGCCAGAAAAGCGTGTGTCGTATTTGGGCACCGAGCGATGCACTACGAAATACGGCTCATAATCTGACTCCCACTCTACCTGAAAGAGAACGCAACAATGTAGGCTTTGTATAGTTTTAACTAAGTCAAGTGCTGTCCATTGTTCCATAGGCTCAACCCCGGCCCGGGAACACTAAACATTAAGTTGTAGTTGGGAGTAGTATCCGATCGATCATGTTTTTTTGCCGAATCCGAAACCAAAGGATCGGTTTTGGCTTTAGTTTTGGCCGAAACCGAAACCGTAACCGAAACTTCAATATACATGTTAAAGTCGTTCAATAAAATATCGATTGGCTGTTCTTTCTTGACATATGAACAATGAAATACCTGTAATTCGTGTAGGTGCGTGGTATAAAGATATTATTTCGTTATTTCATTTTTCTACGAACAAGCACGAGCGCCACTTCACTGAGTCGTCGGCTAGCGGAGGCCGAGGAGAGCCCGCTACACGTTCTCGCACCGGTCAGCTACCTCGCACATCTCTAATTGAAACAGTCACAACGTTCCACGTCCACGCACCGTTCAAGTACCTCGCAGAAAACGCAGCCGAATTAGAGATGGGTCAATCCGGATCTGAAGATTCAAAAGAGTCAGATCCTTAAGCGGATCCGAATCCCTTATAGACTCTTTTCAAATCTTGTCGACTTGTTACTAACTCCGACCGAATCGTTTCGTTCAATCACATCGGACCGGATCGGATAGGTATGTGCCGTCCCGCTCACGCTAATAGCATTAATTAAGAGAGGTAGAGGGATAGCATGAAACGAATTTCAGAGCCGCTCCCTGGGAGCCGGTTCGCCAGTAGTAACTATATCCGAAGTGGCTCACAGATTCAAAAGGGTCATTAGTACGAATCGGTACTTCAGTACCTCGGTACCGAACCGAGCCGGATCGCCCATAGACAAACTAACAATCGCTAAAAAGATCCGGAGTCAATAAAGTAGTCGGAGTCGATAAGCGGAGTTGATTTAGTGAATCAGATCCTTTCTCGGAGTCGAGATTACCCATGTCTACGCCGAACGCTGCGTCTCGAACACGCGACCTGTACGCGCTGCAGCATATTTAGGGGCTTTTTCACCATCCATTGATTAGCGTTAACCGACGGTTAAATGTGATGCCGTCTCCGTCTATTCGAACAAAACAAATAGAGACGGCATCACACCTAACCGCCAGTTAACACTATTCAATGGATGGTGAAACAGCCCCTTACTCTATGGCAGAGAGGGGCGCGCGGGAGGCAATCAAGCGCGAGACCAGCGCCGCGCCGCGTCACCGCCAGGCGCCAGTCAGCCACAAGACACCACTCAAAGCTGGCTCTAATATCCTTCTATATAACGTCTTTTATCTACACCCATATAGTAAATCCTCAATTATGCGTTCAAAAACAGCAGCAGGTCGTCGCGGGCGCAGCTCGTGGGGCAGACATACCTACCTAGTAAGAGTTAATGCAGGTCATTCTCAATGGTTCTTGTCCAGCAGTGGTGTAGCGGTATAGCACGTGGCACGGAATGCCGAGGACCTGGGTTCGATTCCCAGTGCTGGTCTTATTTTTCTGGTTTTTCTGTGCATCTATATTTCAGTTTGTATTTTCAATTTAGGTTCTTGAACACATGATAGAGGATTTAATATATGGATATAGATAAAATATTGTATGCAACTGTACGTAATTAGGCCTTAAAACACTCATGTGACCCACACTCGTGTTTTAAGGACCCCTACTATGATACAGTTGCATAAAATACTATTGTTCCATGGTTCCAACGGAAGATCAGCGTCGGCCGCAAGGTTGACATCATGCTGAGTTGGGACCATTTCGTGACAAAATTTATTTCCTTTTTTCTTTTTCTTTTATTTGTAAAAAATGTCACGAATAAATGTTTTTCTTTCTTTCTTTCTTGTAATACTTCAATACAAGTTTATTCCAATATCGTGTTTCAATGTCCGGCCTGGACTCCATCACTAAACAGTAAGTTACCTCGTAAGGCGCGGTGGCGGCGGCCCAGCGCGAGTAGTTGGTGGCGCGATGGCCGCGCGGCCACTCGCGCGCGCGGAACGGGGCCACGTCGGCGCCGCGCGGCGCCGCGAGACGCGCCAGCAATGCGGGCTTGTCGCGCGGCGGGGACAGCCGGTAACGCTGCGTCTCGAACGCCGCTACTACCAAGCACTGGAAAAATCGATAATATAAAATTACAAGTAATGGTTGAGCTACCTTTTTCTACAAGTAAATGTTGATCTAAGGTTTGACCATCTTTTTCTGCAAGTAAGGCTTGACCAACCTTTTTCCGCGAGTAAATGTTGACCAACATTTTTCTGCAGGTACTTATGTTCTATTTGTTCTAACATGATTCAAATGACAGACACCAACGGAACTAGAGTCAAGAAGAGGAAAAAATAAAAAATAGTTACCGCCTCACAAAGTTACATAATCATTGTGTCATTTGAATCATCTTAGAACAAATAGAATATACCTACCTAAGGTTTGACCAACCTTTTTCCGCAAGTAAGTGTTGACCAACCTTTTTCTGAGAATTAAGGTCCGTTTATACCTACAGACATTGAGCGTGCCAGACACGTGCCGTGGCAGACAAAATAATATTAATTATTTTAAGTGTCTGTCGGCGTCTGCGCGGCCGTGTAACGATAGATATAAATACGTAAATAGACACTGTATATAAGAATATTATTTTTTCTGCCACGGCACATGTCGGGCACGCTTAATGTCTGTAGATATAAACGGACCTTAAGGCTTGGTCAACATTTTTCCTTTTTTTTTACTTAAGTGTTGACCAACCTTTTTCTGAGAGTTAGGCTAGGCCAACCTTTTTCCGCAAGTAAGTGTTAAGTTGTTAACCAACCTTTTTCTGAGGGTAAGGATTGACCAGCCGGATGGCAGTCCGCAGGTGTTCGTAGAGCCCCGCCATGGGCACGAAGTCCACGTCCACGAGGAACACGTACGGGGTGTTCACGCTCTCCAGCGCCACGTTGCGGAGGTAGTTCACTGGGTAGTGCATCTGCGTGTGTTCAACGACAAATGCAATAAAAGAATCGCCTAGAAAGTGCTTGGAATCATAAAAAATATTCAGATTATATCAGCAGATAAGGATGGGGTAAAACGAGCATTCTTTGTAGAACTACGGAACCCTAAAAAGGAAAAGAGAGTAAATAAGAAGCTTCAGAACGACTAAAACCAGGTAAGGTAACCTTTCTAATTCCTTTCAGATCTTTCGAATTTGTAAAAATGAGAAATTAGACGACCTTTATTAGCTCTGCATACTTACAGAATCTTGTTTGAAAACAAGATGGTATCCAATATTCTTTCTAGTGCTGAGCGTGTCCGAGAAATCCCTGATGAAACTTTCTAATTCGGCCACATCGCAGTCCGACAGGTAAATGGCTGCGCTTAGCGGACCTGGAAATGTTTATGGTTCTGTATGACAGGCTAGTTGGCTCTAGTATCGCAAGCTCCATTTGACAATGAGGGCTATCGTTTTTTGTCTCACTAGATGGCGCACTGTTGCGTGAGGTTTTTAAGTATGGCTTTCAAAGTCTGTTATTACGGGCGTGAAAACAAAGTTTAGATTAAAATCATATTTAATACACCTTAAAACCGTACCATAAAAATATCGAGCATGCCACAGTGTTGAATAGTCCCCGTTTTGTTCGGAAAAAAGGGAGGACTAATGTTTCCGAAAGAGTTTTGTCTCAAAACACAGACATTCATTGCCCCGGAACGCATATTTGCCATAATTAATTTCAGATATTGCAAAATATTCACAAAATTATGGGTCGTGTATTATGGGTAGGTATACTATATATATTTAATTTATATGTATTAGTTTATATTTAATACATGTATTATACTACGGCCATTACAAACGTGCAAACTGAGTCATAAATCATTTTAAAGGTACCTCTCGCTCGCACTCACAGGCCTTATGAGATTGCCCTAGTGTCACAATACACACAACACTAGGGCAGTCCCATAAGGCCTGTGAGTGCGAGCGAGAGGTAACTTTGGGCAGCCGTAATTTCCACGCGGGCCCAGTGCGGATCGAGAACTATAGCCATTGAATTTCTTCACAGGTGTGTGCAGGTTTTCGCACTTTTTTTCTTCACCGTAAAAGTTTATGGTAAATTGAACATACAATTACATTCCGAAAAACACTGAAGTACGATTCCAGGGCCGCACCACTTGGCAACCATTTTTTTTCCCGCCCACTTTCACTTCTAAACATTAAGGGGCTGTTTCACCATCCATTGATTACTGTTAACTGGCGGTTAGGTGTGATGCCGTCTCTATTTGTTTTGTTCGAATAGACGAAGACGGCATCACATTTAACCGTCGGTTAACGCTAATCAATGGACGGTGAAACAGCCCCTAATTGCTTTAAAGTTGCATTACCAACCTTCCCAGTGTTTAACAAGCCTTTCCAGGAATTGTAGTCGATCCATAGACAGCTGCAGAACGAGCGTGACGTCGAAATTGTCTATGCCCGTGTAGCTATAGTCCATATAGTAAAGGTGTGTGCGTAGTTTAGTGCGCTGAGCTGCACGAAAACTCACACATAAATCAGAGTTCTTCGTCTGTAAGAAAAAAAAATCCTATTTTACAACTTTCGAGTGATTGGTTTGACAATGCCGTTAACATGTTTTTGATTCCAGAATTTTGGAGTATTAGACGCCGTAGACTTTGAACACCGATCTATGGACACATTAGTCAACCAACTGCAATAAAAAATAAACCTGAAGAACATTTGTTAGAAGTATTCTGGATTCGTTTTAGGTCACAAAGTAACTCTAACTCTACAACAGCTACGTAAGGCTCATTTTGATTAAACCAGACTCATCTCGGTCAAGGAAGAAACCAGTGGGGATCAACAAACAGATTGACCCATGCATCCTACAGAGCCTAACGGGAGAATGCATGCTCCTCTCCCGGCTTTCCGACAAATAGCTGAAGCCAGACTCTGTGTGGAGCTAATGACTTTGGCCCTTTCTCAATTAAAAAAAGACCCAGCTTCGTTTTCAGAAATAGTTAACAATATAGGAGACGACATGTTAAAAAAGTACAGGGGTTAAACAGACCTTGTAAGTGACAGCTTCTGTGTTGTAACACCGATGCAGCTTCTCACGCAATATGTTCCCGTCGAAGTTGACGTATGACTGGTGAATGCTGCGAAAGTACTCAACGTCTCGGATCTTGACGTTGTACTTCTTTGGAGAATTCCAGTGGATTATCTGGGAATAGATCATTTGCATTGCAACTAGTTCGTTTCGGGGGCTAGCCTAAAATAAGCTCTTTAATTTGTAATGGACGCGCGGTTTCGGGAGCTCAACGGCATGCGTTTTGGTGGATACATCAGCTACGTAGACGACATGGTGTTGCTGGTGCCTTCGGTCAATGGGCGAATAGCTTTACTTAATGCTAATCGGTTAAATTAAGGACAATATTTACTACTAGGATGGCCACCAACGAGATGAATGGATGACTTGGTTAGTCACGGGTTCACGATGGATGCAGGCTGTTTCAAATCGAAGTAACTGAGGGGGGTCTATGGGGGAGGCCTTTGTCCAACGGTGGACGTCCTACGGCTGATATGATGATGATTTTTTACGAGTATGTATTAGAGTAAGTATTAGGCTTAAATTACGACCAGTGGCAAGTGGTTATGTCCTGTTTTGCGCACGCGAGTCCGTAATGGACAGATTGTTTAAAACTTTCCAATTTAGAGGTGTTATTGTTGTTACACACGGTTTTAAACAAACGTGCTTTTTATTTGTTAGAAATATTTAAAAAAAAACACATGCAAACAAAAAAAAACAAGAGTGACAAAGTTGTTACTATAACTAGATACTCAACCTCGCATATGAAATTTTACGTAATTAGAATACGTACTTTAGGACGTGTATCTAAAGTGGTTATTCGAATTTCATAAAACTTCATATTCGAGGTACAGTCAGAGACTAGTCAATACGTTCTAAACATACTAGACAATGTTTGATGATTTTTCCAAAAATAGGTATTAGGAAAGAAGGTACTAACGATGTCCAATTGCAAACATGCTATTGCAGAATAAGGCTGAACAATAAGCAGGTGAGTAGAACCCAGAAGGCAAAATAATATAACTGCAACAAAAACAGGCCAAGTCACAATAAAACCAAGCATAACGTTCGAGATAAAATTGAAATCATTACCACAGAGACACAAAATATCCTAAGAAACCAGGCCAATAGTAGCTCAATTTAGTGTAACACGAATTGACTTCTCTCTCCCTCCTTAGACTCTGGGTACAAAATTTTGAACATAATGTCTAATCAAATGTCAACTTTTCTTGATTGCCATTATGTTTAAAATTCTGGCATTACATTTGACGCGGGGTCTCAGGAGGATAATGATAACTAATGTCAAAATAGCTGTCAAATCTTATCTTATCTTAAGTAAATATCAATATAAAAAAATAAAAATTTGTTTGTACAGTCAAGGGCAAAGATATCGACACGGCCAAAGTTGCAAAAATAAGTATACACGGTCTTAATGTTAAGTGCATAGAGTCGCGTATACATATTTTTGCAACTTTGGCCGTGTCGATATCTTTGCCCTTGACTGTATTAAGTAAGTTATGTTTTAATAAGTTAAACATTTTAAGGCGGCTAGCGGAAAAAGGCATGCATTCACAATCACCACCAATTCATAATAAACGAAAATCATTAACAAAACCATAATTACCTTAACATTATTAACATCTTCGCCATAACAATTCTTCGCTAACGTATTAGTAGACATCTGCACATTGTACTGGCAACTTATATTATAAACTATCTTTGGTATTTTTTTTATAATTGCATTTATTACATCTTGGTCGGCCAGTGTTGTGACTTTTAACCTATCAATGTTTTCGTTGACGGCATCATGCCATAGTGATGTCCAGTCTATGACAGTTCGGATCTTTGTTAGGTCCAGCAACATTACGCCGGTGTTGTAGCCCCTGCCCAACGCTGGCCAGCGGGGTTCCGTGTCGTAGTACCAGTTGCTTTCGTTTTCTACTAAACCTATGAACTGGAGAAAGAATCACATATATTTTGAGCTCAGTGGCTGGACTTCAAATCGTTACCAAAAATACTGGTATATACTGCTTTAATACCAGTATTTTCGATCTATTCAAGCACTAATACCAAAATTACCGATATATTGTTTTAGTACCGATATTTCAGTCTAGTTTCAAGCACTAGTACCAAAAATATCGGTGTTATACTTATGTACGTAATGATTAACTTACTTGCTCTTCACTCATATTCCTGAACATAGCCCACAGTTCCACGACGTCACATAGGAACGTGATGTCAGAGTCCAACACAATAACCTGTTTCAGGGTAGATGGTAGAATATCCGGGAACAGTAGCTTAACCAGCGCGAAGATCCCCGAATAGTGGCTGTTGGGTACCCATGCTACCCGTGGCAGACTGTTTTGGGCGTTATAGGTGGTGTATTTCACTGAAGATAAAAAAAGGTGATATTAATTTCACAGAATCTATCCTTTACAATTTTACATTAATTATTATAAGCCACAGTGGCCTAGTGGTTTGACCTATTGTCAAAGGAGAGGGGCGTAGGTTGTTAGCTGTTTTTTTTTCGGAATTTGTGTGCGAAATTACATTACCATAGCTTTACTGTACTGTATATTCTTTATGGTGAAGGAAAACATCATGAGAAAAACTGCACATACCGGCCAAGACATTTAGTTGTTTGTGAAGTTCCCAATCCACACTGTGCCCGCATAGGAACTACGGCCCTCGATGAGAGGTAGCCTGTAATGTACCCTGTAGTGAAACATATGTATATACATAGGCAGAGATGATGATGGTTGATATTTTTCTGACCAGAAATAAAAGTAGATGTACCATCAGGCAAATCCCAGGTCTCGAAGATACGGCTAATAGTATGTTGTGAAGCCGCATCTGCGATGAGGTGGAAATGCACAGGGTTCTGGCGATGATGCAGCAAGGACTTCAGCATCGGGGTGACCAGTCGAGGGCACTTGCCCATACAGACCAGTGCCACATGGATAGTCTCACATAATGTTCCACTCTCATCTGGGATCTGGAATTAAATAAGCCATTCAGTGTTGATTTCTTTGAACTTGGCTTGATGCACTGTTGTGCTTATGATACTTTCTCTGGATATATACAATTCACAATCTCTCAGAATAGTGGCTCTGTCTTAACTATCGCAAACTGTGTGACGGGCTTATTTCAACGCACTGAGATTGGTGGTATGAGGCACTCAGTTGTTTTCAAGCGCGTCACCAGGCGGGCGAGCAGATGCGACAACCATATTGGCATTTTGTTGTGATGTGCTTTAAGTGTCTTCTGGAAGTTTGGAAGTTAAGAAATGTTTAAAAAATCTCATTTTGTCAACTTTCAGCAAGCAGACTACATTTTATTTTTCCTTACATATTGGGTGGTAAAGGAAGTTTTTGGTTAACATTAGTAAAATTAGATACCAATACTTACATCAGGAACTTGGTACAACGTTGCTGAATCAACTGTTATTTTACTCATCACACTCTGCGACAGCCTCAGTTGCGTTTTGAAGACTTTATTCTGTGTCTCCAGAATGCTAATTCGAGAGATTAACCACCAATAGTACACTACCGACACTGCTATCCATATCCCAAATGGAATACCTAGCCAGGGTCGAAAAAATATGAAAGAGAAAACATTCTTCGATCGCATGTTCATACGTTAAATTGTTGACATTCTTTTTTAACTTTGCAAATTTTTCTCCTTGCTGATATAATTGAATACTTTGGGATGTAGTTACAGCATTGTTTTACACTTGGTTGCCATGGATTCTGTAAATAATTAAATGCCTATTATATTGTTTTGCATGAATTGGATATTTGAATGGTAAAATTAGCAACGCTAGTGTATTGTTTTGCATGCCAAGCATCATTAAATTTATCTAGATTATTCTAGATTACTTACTGAAAACTGTAAGAGCAAGCCGTGTGTTACTTTGCAATTATTTATTAAATAGTATTACGTCGTTCAAATTTATGTTATGCACTTAGTAACAGCAAAAGTATAGATTAATAATCATCATCAAATTGACTCGAGAAACAAGTAGTATACTAAGACAATTCAGGCGTTATCTCGTTGACTCAATGGGTTTGATAGCTTTTTCTTTTTATAGGTTACAGGTTTTACAGGAACGTAATGTTTTATTTAATTATTTATGCTTACAAAACCTATTAATTATCACAAATCATAATGTTTATGTAGCTTTCGTAAATACAAAACTATACGACGATACCATGCAAAACTGTCAATTTGACATTTAGGGTGTCAATGTCATAAGGTTCGTCCTCTAACGTTTCGTTTTACGTATGTTCTAAGAATGTTTTACGAACAGGTTATTCTACTTATTGAATAAAAGACTAATTAAACTAAGCTTGACCATTTTTCATTATTACGTGAGGGTCATATTACAGAATTTAATTGTAACTGATTTGTAGTGCAATTAGTAAAGTAAGTTTGTAAAGTTTCGTAACTTAAACCTTAAACGGAACACATGGAACCAATAGATTGAAGGCTATCGCGTATGAATTCGCCGCTAGAGGCGCTAGTGTAGCCTGAGGTCTCCGAAATGTCAAATCTCATATTTTATATTGGGTGAGCTACGCGGGTTTACTTATAATTAGAATAATTTTGTGAATATTTTGCATTATCTGAAATTAATTATGGCAATTATGCGATAAGGGGCAATGAATGTCTGTGTTTTGAGACAGTTTTGTCTTTCGAAAACATTGGTCCTCCCTTTTTTTCCGAACAATACGGGATTAGGTACGCATGACTGCGTGGTTGCTCGATATTTTTATGGTACGGTTTTAAGATGTATTAAATATGATTATAATCTAAACTTTGTTTTCACGCCCGTAATAACAGACTTTGAAAGCCACACTTAAAAACCTCTCGCAACAGTGGCGCCATCTAGTAAGACAAAAAACGATAGCCCTCATTAGGATCACTCACGTGTCTGTCAGACCGTCCGTCGTTCTAGTCGACAGTGAATGGATTTACAATTAGTTACAAAGATATCGACAGGGATGTGCAAAATGGTTTTAAAAAGTATTTAAATACAAAATGCAAATAGTTTTCTAATTTTTGCTATTTGAAATGCAAAATACAAAATACTTTGCTTTAGTATTTTAAATAGAAAATAGAAAATAGGTATTTTCAGAATACTTTATTCAAATAAAATACTTAAATATGAAACTAGTGTTTGGTCGCGACTTCGCACGCGTAAACTATTCGATCTGGTAGTTACAATTGAAATTCCGGGAATTTAGATTTTATCCCTATCCCGTGAGATATCGGTATAAAAAGAAGCCTATGTGTTATTCCAGACGCCCAGCTATCCACCTACCAAATTTCATCCAAATCCGTCTAGCCATCCTAGCGTGAAGCCGTAGGTAACAAACAAAATTTTACGTGGGAATTCCCGAAAATTACATCGTGTTTTTCATTGACGTTGCATAAAAAACAACCATATACCAAAGGTCATATAGCATTTATAATAGTACTTAGTAGGATAGGATAAGCGTCCTTTATGTATTATTTACTAGCTTTCCGTCCGCGACTTCGTCTTCGACTTCGGCTTCTAATAGACTCTCGTTCGTAATTCCTTATTTACCGCCCTTAAGACACAATGTACTGTAAAATAAATATCATGGGACACTTGACACCAATTGATGTGGTCCCAAACTAAGCAAAGCTTGTACTATGGATACTAGGCAACGGATAAACATACTTATATAGATAAATACATACTTAAATACATATTAAACATCCAAGACCCGAGAACAAACATTCGTGTTATTCACACAAATATCTGCCCCGGCCGGGATTCGAACCCAGGACCTCAAGCTTCGTAGTCAGGTTCTCTAACCACTTAGCCATCCGGTCGTCAAACTATTACTATTACGACCTATCGTGAGGTCGGTCGAATGTCGGCCGTTCTACGGAACATTTAATTTAATTTATTTATTTATCCAATACTTACATACATATATATCATTTCAGATGGTGATCATGCATGATCTCCAAAGCATTGGGTTAG
This sequence comes from Choristoneura fumiferana, assembly GCF_025370935.1. Classification (NCBI taxonomy): domain Eukaryota; kingdom Metazoa; phylum Arthropoda; class Insecta; order Lepidoptera; family Tortricidae; genus Choristoneura; species Choristoneura fumiferana. Next base: position 11,452,674 of record NC_133486.1, read on the forward strand.
GTACCCATTAAAAAAATGGAACTCTACATAGGATTATTACAAAAAAAAACTTTATTCTTAATCTAAGAAATCTATTTTATTTCATAAACAAAACTTACATTCGAAGGTATTATTAATTAAAAGTCGATATTGATTTTTTTAAGAAAATGGCACAAAATAAAAAAATACACTTTTTATCTTAAATTAGGTATATACCTACCTACTCGCATAATTTCATTTCTACTGTCATGCGTAAGCAAAGAATGCAGGTAAAAATGACCATGAACTATTTTATAAAATGGTGGGATCCTATTGATTTGTCATTACACATACACATACACCTACGATTACATATATCTACTTAAAATATGTACTACAGTAACAACTAAAGTCACACTGACGTTTAAGCTTTAGGTAATTAATTAGTTATTAAAAAAAATATAATATTAAGTATTATGTATACTTATAAATACAAAACGTGAAAAAATTAACTTTGGCTACAATTCCCCACACAATTCCAATATGTAGCAAAACATACCTACATCCCTTTTTAACGATAGCTTTGGTAAACTTGTGTGGAAGAGACGTTTCAACTCTACCTATCGCTTCTCTGTTTAAGTAACTAAAACTGGCTAAAAAAAAACCTGCTTACTTAAAAAAAAACTTAATTAATTTCTGTCTCGCCGGCCCATTGCCTTGACTGCGGCTGTTGCTGGGCTTGCGATGTCTGTGGTAAACCCACAGTCTCATCATACGGCTGAGCTTCATACCCCTGGGGCTCATAACCCTCAGTTTGATACGGCTGCATTGGAGGTGGTGGAGGATACGGCTGCCCGTACGTGAATGGCACATTACTGTCCTCAACTATCTTCACAGGCTCTGTGGGTAGCGGACTGTCTTCAGCCGACACGTCTTTCTTGTAAGGTATGCTTTCGTCATCAGAGTTGATCCTGACTGATTCATCAGGGTCGATGGGGCGGGTCCTGAGGGAAGGGAATGTTAATTAGGTGAAGTATTAGTTGGTGTTGCTGGGCTTTCTGCTGGTGCCTTTTTTCTATAAGTGAAAGAGGACGATTAAGAGAGTGGTGTTAAGTAAGCTTAACAAAGGTGCGAGAAAGAAAACTCATTAGGTATTGTCTAAGACACTGAATCACGTAACAGGTTTTCTTTTATTCGACTGGATAGCAAACGAGCAAGTGGGTCTCCTGATGGTAAGAGATCACCACCGCCTATAAACATCTGCAACACCAGGGGATGGAAATTATAATTAGATTCTTTACAAAAAGTTTACATCTTTAGATTTAAACCTATAAGCAAAGGATTATAGTCGTTTGCTAAAATAAACAGACTGTTTTTTTAGCCTTTGTCATGTTGCCATCACAGACATCAGCCAAAGAAATTCTAGCGAAATTGATTAGAAAAAGGTTCCACCCTAGTACGTGATGGAGTTTCCTCGATTTTATTGAAGCTTTAGACGATTGGATATTTGTAAAAAGCCTTGTCATATTTGTAAAAAGGAATAATTTGCGTGACATGCTTTTGTTCAATTATGCACACTGTCATCTAAATTTCAAAACAATCCGATCACTTAAAAAAAAGCTGGGTAGAAGGTAACTTCTACTTCTTCCTCTACACGTCTAAACGTGTAAGATACAAACATATCGTCACTACTTTGAAAAAATCTCGTATCACAAATCAATACGTCAACAAAATTGATATTTGAAATAATGTTCGTACCTAAAGTTCAATTAGAAAAGTATCAATTTTGAGATACGAGCTTTTTTCAAAGTAGTGACGATATGTAACTACAAACAAACATTACGAGTCATTTAAAGCATACATACATATTATATTATGCATAAAATACGCCTGTTCAGAGCCCTACCTACTGTACGTCCTAAGTATACTAGGGTGTTTTAATCCGAATCGAAATTATTGCCGACTATCAGTTTGGAAAAAAAGGCTAAAAACCAACTAGTCTTTAGCAATAAATCAAGCGACTTGCACGAGAACCATTCTTACTTTATCATATAATCCACTTCCTCCTTTTCCTCCGCCTTCCGCCTCTTGAGGATACGCCATCCAATGCAGATGAGGACGATGACGATGGGCAGCATGACTGCGCTGATGATACCCCACGTGGCTCCAAGTGTCCGCGAGGAGTACTCCTGCTTGCCTGTTGGATTAGTTGTGTTTAAAAATATGCTTTCTGTAGATCCCATTCTACATCTTATCGTAACTCATTGTGTCATCTTATTGTGCAGGTGGTAGGACCTTGTGCAAGGTCCGCCCAGATTGCTACCACCATCTTGCTCCCTAATCCTGCCGTGAAGCAGCAGTGCTTGCACTGTTGTGTTTCGGCGTGGAGAGTAAGACAGCCGGTGAAATTACTGGCACTTGAGGTATCCCATATTAGGCTTCTAGGTTGGCAAAGTATCTGCAATACCCCTGATGCTGGTGCTGGTGTTGTGTGTTTGTGGTGATCTCTTACTATCAGGAGACCAACTTGCTCGTTTGCCATCCAGTCGGATAAAAAAAAACTCAAAATTTGGGACTTCTGAGAGGAGGCCTTATACTACAGGGGGATGTATATGTCGGCGGCCGATCGTAAAATCCGCCAGATCATTAAATTCCTAGGCATATCGTGAAATGACGCCATTTCATGAATTGGCTAAGGGACATCCGCCATATCGTTCAAAACCTACCGTTTAACGATTTGCCTAGTAAAGTTAAGGCAGATCATTAAATTCCTAGACATATCATGAAACGCCGCCATTTCATCTTTTGGCCAGTTTAGGCAGATCACGAAATTCCTAGGCATATCATGAAACGCCGCCATATCGGTTCCGGCACTTCGCCGGCCGCTACCGCGGCAGCGGCATGCTCGCTTCGCTCGTCGTACCTAAATTTTTATTTTTTCGGCATTATCACGATGTGCCCGGTATAGAGCTAGGAATATCGACGAATGCGTTGCTCTAACTAATCGATCTGCCGTATTGTTTCTCAGGCACATCGTGATATGCCTGGTCAACCTTTAGGCATACCTATCATGAAATTACATCTCCATTTCTTTATTTTAATGATTATTATTAGTTTTTGACCTTGGAGGCTTTTTACACCTCTGAAGATTGTATAATTTAATTAATTTAATTAGTTTACTTTGACATTTAGAGACTATATACATCTCTGAATTATTTAGATTAGGAATTTTATTATTAACTCAGGGACTTTATACATCCCCTTGTTATGTTTAAGGCTGTATATTGTTAAGCTTATGGATTTTAAACTTTTATACTTTTAGTTTAAATTCTAGTCACAGGCTCGCGACGTCGAAGTTCCCAAGACGATCCCATAGAGCTTATGGGAACGGAAGCAATACCATGCCCTCGGTACCGCTCTGCTTTCAGAGCATGACATGAGTGCGTGTGAGCTAACTTTGGGGGCGGCAGACGTGAACTTGCCTTCGAAATCCAAAAGCTTAATGGTTACTTGACCTGAAATGTATATTTCAGAACCAAATTATTGTTATTATTATTTTAAAATTTATGACGGTGGAAGCATTCTACACTTCCACTGAACGTAGATATAGTTTAGATATAGTTAGTGTTTAGTATTGTAACTAAGGGACCCCATACATCCCTGTATTTCTTTTATTATTATTTTTTGTATTTTTTTTCTTTAATTGTATAATATAGTTTTTAAGTTTTTATTTGTAATTATATTTTTATGAAAAAATGACTTTCTGCCAAGTTTCTTGCGGCGCATTCTTCTTGGCAATGATGGTCTTTCCGAAAGCGCTGGTAGTTTAAAAAATGACGTGTAAAAGTGCCCATTGCGGCCTATTTACTGAATAAATCATTTGAATTTTTGAATTTGAATTTGAAATGGCGCCATTTCACGATATGCCTAGGAATTTCGTGATCTGACGGATTTAACGATCGGCCGCTGATAGACATAATAATAATAATAAGCCAAGATGATGATGATGATGAACTATTAGACCTAACGATGTACTTTTACGCAAAGGCTTGTAAACAAGAGTAAAACGTGGCAATCTCTAAAGTAAAGAACGAAAACTTGAGCATGGCATTGACCCAAATAAGGCCGGTAAGTTTAGATGAATGAGATAAGACGAAACGAAACCCCAAGGGACTCTCTGCTTGCTTGTTATCAGTGTTTAGTTGGCCTCGTTAAGGCACAGAATCTCCAGCCCAAATAACACGAAATTTAAGTTTTGCGAGATACAAACCCACGGAAGATTACGAGAATAAAGGCCACTTTGAGTTAAGCTTGTTCAAGTAGATTGTTTTGGAATTCATTATTTTCATTAAGTACGAGTAAGTACATAGTTATATTCTAAATGTTGGTCTATTTCATAGGTTTCTTCTGATGTACAACGCTTGAGCGATTGCAATGCTGAATATACCTAAAGGATTAAGAATAAGAAGGTAACTAAGGAGTTTTAAGGTGTGACATTGTGGCAAAGATTATTAAAATAATGGCACGTAAACTCGTAAACCAATAACTTATTCTTATCACCGTCAGTCTAACTACTACGCTATCATGTTTTTCATTATTATCACATTGTTTTATCACTAAAGGGATAAATAAAAAAATACTGGTGTTATCCACTCACCTGTTTCGGGCGACCTCAATTCCTTTGTGTACACAAGATAAGAAAGCAAGTACTGATTCCATTCTCAATTTAGAAAAAAAAACGCATCACATGGCAGAGAAAATTTCTATTCCACAAATCGTGGCATCAACAGGACTTGCTTTCTTATTAAAAAAAATATCGCTCATTATAGACGTTATTCTACCGTTAAATACTCGGAACAGAAATTTCCTCTTACTGTGACATACATTCGTTGGAAAATACGTTTAATACTTTTTACATTAAATTAAACAAAATATAAATAGAATAGTAACAGTATATAAACTCACAACAGACATTCAACAACAATGGGAAATAACAACAGAAAGAGAGACTAACTAAATATTTTGTACACTTAAGTATAAGTGCAAAAATACTAAATCGGTGTGCTGCGTCTTAAAATTAACGCTAAATCTATATTAATCCTAAAATAATACGTGAAATACTTAAGCCCTGTACTCCCACAGAAATTGTCATATGTTTGGGCAGTGAGTGTGCGTTTAAATTCCTCCTTATTTTTTACACTAAAGTTTCATAACAGTCTCAACTTCTAAAGATTCTCAAACACAGTTAAATCTTACAATAATTTAAACCATGGTTGAGCGACCACTAAAGGTGGGCACTTCACTTGCAGGGGGATCTATTAATGTCTCAACTGATTTACCCCTGACAGGTGGAAGGGTGAAAGTTTTTATTTCATCAGCAGGAGCGCTCTTTGGAGCATCCGGTAGCCCAGGATTGTTGAATGTATTCCTTGGACTTATATCCGACGTAGGACTAACAGGTGGTGAATAAATCTCGGAATACGTTGGAGAATAATGGGATGAAATAGGACTGTATTGTCCATCAAACTTTGGAGCATAAGGATTCTCAGACCCGTCCTTAGTTGAATAACCAGAGTCACTTGCAAGAGCGTGACGACCCGTTTGTCGGGGCCTGCTGACGTATTCTATGTCTTTAGCTGGACGGGTTAGAGTGGAGTCTCGGTTAGATCCTGAATCAGAAGGCGAAGTTAAAGAAAGCAAATCTTCTTCGGATAGATCCCATAACTTTTCGGGGAACTCAACGTCAGGAGCGTTAGGCAAAGGTTCGTTAGTTCTGTAAGTTTTATCGTAACCTCTACGCTTTTTAGGTAAGGAGGATTTGTCAGATTTGCCAGAGTCACTCTTACTAGAATCTGGGTAACCTATACCTGAACTCTCACCATCCTGAGGCTCAGGAGGCGGAGGAGCTGCCCTAGTGATATTCGCTTTAGCTAGAGGCTGTTCTTCTGTGGGAGTATCAGGTATTTTTTGTTTGACATCAGAATCGCTACGCAACGTAGAGGATTTCATAGTATCGGTAAGATTTCCCATTGAAGCTGATCTGAGATTAAGTCTAGAGGCGGATTTTGATCGCGGTATGTCTTCGAAACGGAATCCTTCTTTGCCCTCGGAGCGTGGCTTGTACCAGCACCAGAACCAGCAGAGGCAAATAAGGAGCCCTAACGGTACAATAACGGCTATAATGACGCCCCAGGTCAAAAATAGAGCGCGTTGCGAGTACTCCTGGTTACCTGGATATCAGAGAATTTGGACTTAGTTGTTGAAGATTTTCGCAACGGCAATTTAATCGATTGTAGAGCTTAACTATTCAGAGATCTTCAATACGTTGTTCAAGACCAGTGCAAACTGAATGTACCGACCATTCGTATTCAGTAGTAAAGGTTCACAACTTTTCAACTAATTAAATCATTTAGTTTGCAGAGCTCTTAAATACAACATTAAACTATTGAAAAGTGGAAAGGGATCTCTTCTAGACTACTGTAAATGTACTTACGCAAGCACTCAGTGTATCCATAGTCGGGAATATTCCATCGGCCGTTGTCCTCGCACACCCGTCGCTTGTCACCGATCAAAATGAAGTCCTGATTGCACTCAAAGTTGACCTAAATAAGGAAAAATCTGTGGTTATTAGGAGGATAATAATAATACACATTCTGGTATACGCACTGACGTAGTATCCAAATAATGAGTAAATCAATTAATTGTCCTGTTTGATTTAATTGTGACATACTTAAATATAAGTAATTTCAATAAGTTGGAGCAGAGGCAGACCTAGGAGGAGATGGCGGGACGATTTGGACCGTTTCCAGTCAGACTGGCAAGAGTTGGCCAAAAGTGGAGACGAGTGGAAGAAAAAAGGGGACACAATATAAGCTAAATAAAAAAAAACGAGTGCGAGTGAGCATGAATTGTTGTTGTTTGTTTATAAAAATGCGCTACTTTCAGTCTCCTTGTATCATAATAGGGGTGGCTGTTTGTAATTCAACATTAGTTTCCAATCAATCCGTTCGACTTACCCGTGTTCCTGGGGTGAAGAAGAAGTTACTCTTCCTACCGAACCGAGGAGTCTCTAAAATACCACAGCTGACGACACGGCGGGCGTTTACCTCTTTGATGTTTGTCTACAAACAAAAACAATACCAATATTAAATACCAACAAAATAAAAAATATCGTAACCTAAGATTAAAAACATACTAGGTAAGTACTTATTTGAACTAAAACTGCGCTTAATAATATTGTTTCCAGGGATGGCTATGAATTCAGGCACTTATTCACTGAGTAAATTAGAATCAATCACAGTTAAATATGTATCAAAGAGATCTCCCAGAGAGGTAAATACCCATAAAGCTTTATGCTTGTACCGTAAAACTATTTAAACACTTAATAAAGTCACAAAAAGAAACAGTAAATCGTTTATCACCACAAACTCTACGAGTATACTGGCACCAAAGACAGTTCTAGCTACCTAGAGTCGCCTTGACTGCATACAATTACGCGAACAATGGAAAATACACACGCAATCAATATAAACAATTAATTGCATGTCCTACCTGAATTTGTGTGAGACATAATGAAGGATTTTATCTGGGCGTGACTAACACATAGGTAATACACAGTATTGCTTGGGTTTGGGGTTTCTCATAGAATTTATTATTATTAGACCCCATTCTTGTTTACTTGTGATGTAATGGAAACCTATTATGTAATAAAATATATATTTACTAGCTGACCCGACAAACTTTGTTGAAGGGTAGTGGAAATTGGTGAGGGGAGTATTCTCATAGGACGAGGAGGAGCCGTTTCGTAGGAGGGCGACCATGACACGACATGGCCTTAGACTTACTATTTATTTACAATATTTTTGCCATCGTGTTTATTTGGTAAGGAATTGTTTTTTGCAGTTCACAAAAACATTACTAATACCTTACTAATATAAAAAATTTAAAAGTACTTAACTCTGTCTGTCTGCTTGTCTATATGCCTGTTGCCCAAAGGTTTAAACTGTTTAATTGGTTATGTGACGTAGATATATTTTGAGACCCTGGGAAGGGTATAGGATAATTTTGATCCTGGGAAATTACGTTACGGGTTTGGCAGAAAAAGTATCGGACAAACCTAGTTCTCTATATTCTAACACAAAACTAAGATTTTTTTTTATTCGACTGGATGGCAAACGAGCAAGTGGGTCTCCTGATGGTAAGAGATCACCACCGCCCATAAACATCTGCAACACCAGGGGTATTGCAGATGCGTTGCCAACCTAGAGGCCTAAGATGGGATACCTCAAGTGCCAGTAATTTCACCGGCTGTCTTACTCTCCACGCCGAAACACAACAGTGCAAGCACTGCTGCTTCAGGTCAGGATTAGCGAGCAAGATGGTGGTAGCAATCCGGGCGGACCTTGCACAAGGTCTTACCACCTGAAAAATATTACAATAGTTCCAATACTTACAATAGAAGACAAATAGTTCTTCGTAAACTCCGCCATATCTCTATTCAGCGTCATACCGTAATCGTATCGACATTGGTATGAATCCTGACATATCTCTAAAGCTCTGTCCACGTCGAAGGATCTATTGGACGGTAGGAAGTCGATTGGTTCTCGAATGAAGTTCGGTATGAAGGTATTGTCGTTATAATAGGCTGCTGTGCGTCCGTATTCTCTCGTGAATAGGGCAACACCGATGTCCCTTTGCTCTCGATCCGTCAGTTGCCCTGGAATATAATTATTTAAATCATCAATATTATAGTAATTTTGCATTTAAGGTGCTTTAAAGTGGTGGTATTTATTATGGTTACAGCATTTTTCCTATTTGAACAGTTACTGTTCCCGTATACGCTCTGACGTTCGTGTTTGCATTCACCGTCTCTTTCAACTCGTACCTTCGTCTTATACCGTGTGACTGAAAAAAGTGGTGAAAACTATCGTGATTCCAAGTGTGTTAGACAATAAGGCTTCTGGTTAGAAAGGGACATTCACTTAGGAAAATGTAAAAAAATTGCATATGTCTATTATCGTAACGTGAAAACCATTATCACTATCTCTGTCATGCTTATCTTCTGTGTAGCCCCCTATGCCTAAGTCTGAGAACATAAAAAGAGTCAGCATTCTACTCCTATCCTGGGATGTGGGCAGTGTGAAAACTGAAAAATAACTTACAATGTTGAGCAAAGTCCCTGTGAGCTGCTTGGAAGTTGTTCAAATCGACAGTGGTCAGAGTTCCATCCGGTCTCGTGAAGTCGTCATTAATATCGAAGGACCAGTTGCCGAATAAGCCTCGTGTTTGGTTCTAAAAATAATTAAGCACAGAAAAGGTTAAACTGCCGGAGTTCAATCGCAATGAAAAGTAATCGTGCCTACTTCAAGATTTCAATAGATCGTGAAACTAAAAATTGCAGTTTACTTTTGCCAAAAATAGTGAGTCTTTTCACAACTTACCACATAGGTCCATGGCAGATAAACCCTGGCACTCATGAAGCCCTTGTTCTCAATGACCTCAACTCCAGCTCCCGATGAGAACATGATGACAATTTCTGATTGGTTCAAAATATACATGGGCTGGTAGACAGTTACACCTTAAATCAAAGAATCAAAGGTTAGTTTTTCGAGTCCTCCCTCGCTAGATATCGATCAAATTTGTGGCACCAATAAGCTACAAAAACTATTTCGATAGGAAACTTTGATAGTTATAAAAATGTACATACTAGACATGTATACAGAATAGGACGTAACTTCATTTTGTTAAATAGGAACCAAATTATTTATTTGGTAGGATTTTCTGAATCTAACTCCTCTAAGTCCTGAATCTAAACTAGTGAGATTACATACCTGGGAAGTACTGAACACGAAGTGCTGATCGATCAAAGTATACTCGTTTGTTGTCCGCAAATACGTCCAGTCGATATCTCCATTGCGAGTGCGATGGTCGCAGGCGCACCTAACAGAACAAAAAAATTAATATCTAAGAAATATGCGGCTTGTTTCTGTAGATCAGTGTTTTTCAAACTGTGGGTCGCGACACCCCGGGGGCTGCGGATGCCCTTTAAGGGGGTCGCGGTATCTTTATAATACTCTCAGCGTTATTGTGTATGATTATACAATGTTTGTATTACCAACGTAGGATAATACAAATAATAGTAAGGAGGCAAGGGGTCACCAAATATTTTTCAAACCAAGAGGGTCGCGTCCTGAAAAAGTTTGAAAAACACTGCTGTACCAAGAACCATATCAAAGTCAAAGTCAAAGTCAAAATATCTTTATTCAATTTAGGCTATAACAAGCACTTATGAATGTCAAAAAAAATCTACCACCGGTTCGGAAAAACCTCTGCTGAGAAGAATCCGGCAAGAAACTCAACGAGGTATATATATATATTTTTTAAAACAGATTTACAATATTATTAAATGATATGTATACATCACAAGTATTTAACACAACTTTATTTTTAACACAGTAGGTTCGCTATTTGAAGGGATCGCTAATGCGGATCGGAATTATTTCCAAATATCCCTGTCCATGATATAATCATTAACTTTATAATACGCCTTTGATATTAATGTCTTCTTGACAATAGATCTGAATTTTGTATCCGTTTCATTTATAATATTTTTTGGAATTTTATTATAAAAACGTATGCAATTTCCCAGAAAAGACTTTTTGGTTTTAGCCAGTCTGTAAGATGGAACTTTAAGCTTCCCTGTGTTTCTAGTAGCCTTTGGCTTATCGACGTTAGTGGGAAAATCACATATGTTCTTCCTAACATACATGATTATTTCAAAAACATAAAGCGACGGCAGGGTTAGGATATCTGTTTCCTTAAAAAAAGATCTTAAAGATTCACGCGTCTTCAAATTATAAATTGCTCTAATTGCTCTCTTTTGTAAGATAAAAATTGACTCAATGTCTGCAGCAGATCCCCATAAAATAAGGCCGTACGAAATAATGCTATTAAAGTAAGCAAAATACACCAACCGTGCCGTCGCCACATCGGTTAGCTGCCGTATTTTCCAAACTGCAAAAGCAGCAGAGCTCAATCTACCCGCGATTGCTGTGACGTGAGGTCCCCACTGTAGTTTAGAATCGAGCGTTATTCCTAAAAATACTGTTGATTTTACAAATTCAATAGTTTGACCATTTAACTTTATATTAGAAACTGAATTCGAGCTAGATGAATTTATCAACGAGAATTTAATACATTTAGTTTTCTTAGGATTTAGTAACAAATTATTGGCAGCAAACCATGCGGATATCACGGACAGGGTTTCATTGGGCTCAATGAAGTCGGTATCTTTTCTACTAACCTTGAACAGTAAAGACGTGTCGTCAGCAAACATAACTATACCCGACTTTTGGCTTACCATATAAGTAAGGTCATTTACATAAATAAGATACAGGAATGGGGCAAGAATGGATCCTTGAGGCACTCCCATTTCGACCACAGATCCCTCCGATACCGTTCCGTTAATCGCTACCTTTTGCTTTCTTTGTGTGAGGTAAGATTTAATGAGTTCTAAAGCTAGGGCACGAATGCCATAAAAATTTAACTTACAAATTAAAGTATCATGATCCACACAATCAAAAGCTTTCGAAAGGTCGCAGAATACACCTATAGCGTCATGTGATTCCTCCCAAGCTTGCAATATGAATTTAACTAAACTATGACCCGCGTCTGTAGTAGACCTGCCTTTTGTGAATCCGAACTGCTGTGGATGCATGATTTTATGGGTATTAAAATGCGAGATCATTTGCGTCAGCATTATTTTTTCGAATATTTTGCTAAACGCTGATAGGATGGACACAGGACGATAATCAGAGGGATTATCTTTATCACCTGATTTAAAAATAGGAACTACTTTACTATATTTCATCAAATCTGGAAATACGCCTTCATCTATACAGCTATTAAATATAAATGCTAAAGTTGGAGCAACGACATCTAAAATGGAATGTAGAACCTTAACTGAGACGCCCCACAAGTCTTCCGTTTTTTTACTTTCAATAATCTAAAAGTCTTAATGATGTCACAGGGAGAGACATGCGTGAATTTAAAATTACTTAAGTTTGGAATAGATACATTTTGTTTTAAGAGCGATTCAGCTAACTTTGAGGATGACGCGAGACATTTTGTCGTTTCGATGGGGATTTTAGAGAAGTAGGTATTAAACTCGTTAGCTACTTTAACCGCGTCCGTTTCTAATACGTTGTTAATCTTTAATGATATAGAGGACTCCGCGTTCTTACGTCGACCGGTTTCAGTATTTATAATTTTCCAAACTGTTTTAATTTTATCATCAGAGGACTTAATTTTATTAGTTACATGGGCTGCTTTTGCTTTATTACATATAATTTTGAATAATTTTGAATAATCCCTGACATACTGGTGGAAACGTTCATCAGTGGTACACGATTTCTTATCATAAAGATCATATAAGACGTCCCTACTCCTACGTATTCCGGGTGTAGCCCATTCATTGAATGATAGTTTGTTTCCTATTTTAATACGTTTTTTACTACACGTTTTATCGTATTCCTCGCATACAGTATTTAACAATATCTTGAAATTTTCGTTTGGATTTTTAGTATTTACTTTTAAATTGTTTACTTTTTGCGCGATGTTTGTTTTGAGACGGTCAAGTCTTTGTTTGTTCAACGGCCTAATTTCTATGGTTTGATTAACACCGCCCCTAGCCCGAGGTAACTTCACTGTTTGAGCTTTGTGATCCGATCGTACTCCACTGATAACAGCTTTTTCTAAATACTTACAAGTTAACCAAATGTTGTCAATACATGTGGCCGAAGTGGTTGTGACTCTGGTGGGTTCATTAAATAAGAAATTTAAATTAAAAGATTTTAAAACAGAAATAAACTGGTCTTTTTCAACGGATTGTGATAAAATATCGATATTAAAGTCCCCGCAGACCACCAGCGCTTTATTACGTTTTACTGATTTCCTTAGAACATCTTCCATAGTATTTATAAACAAAGGAATACTAGAGTTTGGTGGTCTATATATACATAAAATTAAATACTGTTCCGTTTCCGCAGAAGCGATCTCGCATACACGTTCAACAGAAAGGCTGGACAGGTCTTTGCGTTCTTTGAACTTTAAACCATTTTTCACTAATATGAGAGACCCGCCACCTGCTGCAGATTCTCTGCAGAAGGCGCTGGCTATTGCATAATTATGTACATTAAATTGCATTGAATCTTTTTTTAGCCAGGTTTCTGTTAAGCAGATAATATCTAAGTTTAACTTTTCAGAGAGTAATTCTAAATCTAATATTTTGCCAGTGAAGCGATTTATATTTTGATGTAGAAATGATAGACTACTTTGCTTCTCTATTGTCGGTGTAGGTAGTTTAAAGACACATATATGGACCATATATTATGGTCCTTGGCTGTACTTACATATTTAAGTCGGAGGTGATCTAGAAACTAATACTAATACTTTGCTAATTTGCAAGCATGGGATATATATTAATATCAACAGAGTTTTCTTACTTGCGAAAGCTTTTAAGTTTTTTTTCTATCTTTAAAAAACTTTACCTTGCTCTATTTTGAGCTGAAGTTTTGCCTATGGTTCATTAATGCTTACCTCAATGGGCACTGAGTTGTTGGAAGCTGCGACTACAGATGTGAGATGCGTCGCGTTGACCCGGCCATGGATATTGCGCGCAACTTGCTCAAAGCGACCTTGCACATCCAATTTAATTTGAGGCTGGTCCACTCTGGTCAAAACGTATTCACCTGAACAAGAATGATGATAATATGTATTAATAAAATGCTTTTGCAATCTATATCAGTGAAAAGCAGAAACCTATATTTGGTAAATAATATTTAAGAATTAGACAAACGAGTCTATTTCTTACTAATAGGTACATGCAATTGGGTGGAAAGAATATAATCATCAAAATATTGATGTAAAAAAATTAGAAAGTGTTAAGTGATGATGGCTTCATTAAAGCAGCGTCGATTGTGAATAAATTACCTTTTCCATTAAATGTGTATTGCAGATCATCGAAAGTAACAATATGTGGGTCTCCAAAAATTCCAGCAACTCCTGGAGACTGATAAGCTACGCAATCTTGGGATGGCCGTCTCTCAAATCTGTGAAAATAATATTAACTGCATAAACTCATACAAAAAAATCAGGAACATGGTTCAAAGTGTTGAGTTGATCTTACCTACTACAAATTATCAAGTTTAACCATAACGTCAACTGCCTGTAAGAGTAGATAAAGTTCATACCTGAATGTTTCGCAGCCTACAGCTTGTTCCTCCTGCCACATGCAGCACTGATAGAATGGAATCATGTCGTGGAACCAATTGGAAAGAGACGGGACCTGTTGATAAATAAGAAATTGAAATATAAATACTAAAAATTTAAAGCTAATTTGGTCTAAATTCACATAGCGATGTAAAGTTGAGCAAAATGTAGTTTTGCCTTACAATATTAAATCGATTTGCATTTTCACCTTGTTAGCTTCATTATAAGGAGTGAAACCAAAATCGTGAGAGCGCAGTGGTCTTGAACCCCACATTTGATCGTAAGACATCATAAGGAAGCCGTTCTTGTCATAGCAGCACTGTTGACCAGACCCTTCCGCACTGAAATAGATTTTCCGTATACATAAATATCCATAGCACTTTAATAAACTTATTATATAAATCTCTACGATATTAAATGACAAGTGCTTTCTCACCTAGGTCCACCACTCCTAACACAATGAATAGCTCCCCAATGGTATCTACAGGTGGGATTGGTATCTTTATCGCAAGCAAGGTCTGGCATGAAGCGGCCCTTGTCCAATAACGCATGTTCCAACGTACAAGGGCACACTGGCACTTGGGAAGCGAAGTTCTTGAGGAAACGGTCGGTTCTAAGCCAATTGTTGCACATGGTCTGCGACCAGCGTTGTCCATGAAGCCTTTCCCATTGCGGGGCGAAGTACCAGCCGAGGGGGATCGGCCGACTCCATAGTACTCTGTAAAGATTCAACGGCAATTAGTAACAACGGACTTGATCTGGATATTTTCATTAACCTTCTGAATGTTACTCATAGTATAAGGTTAAATCAGCATTAATCAGATTAGGAGACATTTTTAAAATCATTGTTAGTAGGTTAGTTAGTTAGTTTCCAAGTTACAACATAATAACAAACGTTCACATGTTTATTTCCACATTCAGCATGGTTATTAATTGAGCTACTTACGGAGATATTGAAACACTCTTAAAAACTTCAGGAGTGGTGAGATTTATTTGCAGGAAACCAAATTGCATATCCTGATGGAAGAAATTCTCCCTGTTCCTGAAATTTTGGGGGTTGATGATATATTCGCCGGTATTCGCTACTCCGGCTTCGATTATGTCAATGAACTCCAGTTGAGGTCGGATGGTAACTTCTTTGTAGCCCCATAACCCGATTTGCAGTTGCACGTTAAGGTTAGTGGTTAAATTGAAGCGGTCCCAAGTGATTTTGATTTCAGGTGGATAACGTTCATGAACAGAGTTGTCGGCGAAGAAGATCTTTTCTGTCGCCATGGCTGGTGTTTCTATAAGTAAATAAATATACCTTAGTTTTTGATCAATTCAAGTTTAAGACAAAGACAGGAAGAAGAATATGCATGAAGAAGATAATATAATGAATATTGGCAATTTCAATAATTCTGAAATAGATAATAATTTTACACCTCAAAAAGTACTTACCGACAAAGTACTTCCCCTTCCACTTATATGGCTCATTATTGATTGCAATCTCGAATCTCGCATAGCCATTGTGCCAGAATCGCGGTTGGACACAAATTGCCCTGTTGGAGTCAACCACAGCGCCAATAACAGATTCCGTGTCAAACCGACAAGTGATCCTATCATTAGGTTTGAAGCAAGGGCCAGTTATGTTGACGATTGTACCACCCAACATGTTCCCACTCTCTGGAGCGAACATTAGAGGAAGGTTGGCGCCGTCTGTGAGAGGAAAATTGTGTTAATTTGAGATTGTAGTGTTGGTAACTGAGTTAATTTGAGATTGTAAAAAGCCATTATATTTCCATTTGTTATTGTATCGAATTAGCTTAAGATAAGCTGAACGTCCGAGTGCTGGTTGCTTTCCAGTGTTCCGTCCAGTGGTCCGTCCTTAGAAAAAGCTTAAGGAATATAATGATTCAAATGTACAAATGATTGGCCGAGAACAAGTGTGTCTAACTTTTTTACTTTGTGATTTTTTTACTCCCGTAATATTAATTGGTTTTAATTTAACATTAATCTCACCTATATCTTTATTACACGTCCCCATAAGTATTTTCTCGTCTATCCTAAATATGTGTCTTCCGGGAAACCCATTGGCCCATCCTCGACCCGTCAAATCTCTCAGCACTGAAGCCTGGGAATAAGGCTTGTATTCGTAGCTCTGGGTGCCGTTGCCAGCATTGAATCCAATCTGCGATAAAATAATGATTTAGTACCACTCTAATTTAACTATTTTATTGCCATAGTGTTTGTAATTGTTTGAAAAAGTTTGGTACAGGAATATAGTGGTTATCTATATCTATCGCTGATAAAAAAGATTCTTTAAGCGATTGGCATTTAGGTGTTAGGTACCAACTCTAATCGCAAAGTTAAATTCGAATCACGCCACTAATTCAAATTTGAAAGATAGTCCGTCAATTTCCCCAATAGGTTAGCTACAACTTGTTGACTTACGTATGCAGGGACTCCTCCTTCTCCGTTGGTGGTATCACCACCAGCTTCAGTGTGCGAGCTCCAATTGATCTCCAAGTAGTTAAAGATGGCGTATGTGAAGACTTCGTCGGTAGCCAGAACCATTTGGAAGGAATTGGTCTACAAAAAGGAATTGACTTTTAATAAGAATATGAAACTAAACATATCTATAACCGAAAACTTTCAACGTCAATATGATTCATGGGATTATAATGAACTACAATAGTCTCTATTTTTTTAAAGATCTTAATCTTGCGAAGTAAAATGTATCTAGCTTTAGACAGAAACAAATGTAGTTCACATTACTGAAAGCTAAGTAATTTGGAGACCTATAGGGTCAGTGGCGTTGCTAGGGAACCATAGGCCCTTGGGCAAAAAATAAACTAGACGTGATGTACGAGACTTGTTGGGAATTCCCCTGTATTTTTTCAAATAAGTTGCCATTATTAATGTCGCGTTCCTGGAATCTGGTTTATTTATATTCCGAATGTGGGAGAAATTTTCCCTACTTAGTTCAATTAATTTATAGTTTGTAAGTCAGAGTCCGAGGGAACCCCTGAGTTTGGGGGCCCCGGGGCACTGCCCCGTCTAGCCCTCCAGTAGCTTCGCCACAACAAATGATCATTTTAACAAGAATATAGATTTCTTCATTCACAAAGGGCCCTTTCTATCTCCCGATAAGCAGTCATTCCGAGGTAGATAACAAGGATTTATTAGACAGATAAGTCATACATAACTTCACAACTGAAATATCATAGCGAGGTTAAGTTACGCTACTCGTGTATTTAATTTTTTCTGATTTATTTCAATTATCCAGAAAATTAGCAAGTGCTAGAGCTATAATTAATGCTAGTAAATTTCATTCACCTGTTACTTAAACTACCGCACGAATTCTATTACAGATTCGTTTCAAAATTTACATAAGCGACTGTTTTCTATTACTTTACTCGTATTCCAACACACCACCATAATCACGAAGGATGCAGGCCGCTTCCAACCGAAGCAACTGGAGGTCTATGGGCCTATGTCCAACAATGGACGTCCTACGGCTGGTATGATGATGATGATGATTATGATGATGATTTAAACAGATGGTAAGTAGATGCACATGAGTTAACTCACCACAAACAAAGAGTTGTCGATACCACCGGCAAAGGACATGTTCTTCCAGGTAATGGTGACGGCGTGTTTGGGGAAGAAGGTTTCGGAGCCGATGACGCCCTCGCGCACGTCCCAGGTCACGCGCTCTCGCATCTCCACGCCCAACTGGTCTGTACGAGTCTGTGTATAAGACATTAATGTTAATAGTCATTCAGTGTCCTACTTACATGCCAAAATTTAGTACTAATAAAATGCTGACACTAGGAAGTTATGCAGTTGTGTGTGAACTAAATAACTATTTTGAAAAACGATGAATGGTCAAAATCAGATGATTAAAAAAACATTTTAAAAAATTACTAGTATAATTAAAAGTAACATAAAACCAAGCTTTTACTGAAATGCCCTAAAAGAAGAAAATAAAATTACTGACAATTAAAGTAGCTACGTACCTACGTAGGAGGAATGATAAGTAACTGGCCTTTGCAATTTAAAATTAAAAAATTTAAAAAAAAACTATACTATTTTTAAAAGCGTGTCTCTGGCTATCTGCGTTCTAAATTTGAATCGGGTGGTGTGACAATTTAATCGATTTGTTGTCATTTGAAAATATATTCTGTCGATTGATTTCAAAATGGATAGATTTGAACAACGAGCGGTAATTAAGTTTCTGTTTATGAAGAGGATGAAGGGGACAGAAATTTATGAAGAGTTAAACAATGTGTTGGGTGAATGTGCTCTATCTTATGCCGCGGTAATAAACTGGGTGGCCGAATTTAAACGCGGCCGTACATGTGTCCAAGATGAAGTCCGCCCCGGACGTCCTAAAAGTGTTACGACTCCAGAAATGGTGACCAAAGTGCATGATTTGGTTTTGGCTGATCGACGATTGAAGTTATCTGAAATAGCTGACACTATAGGTATCTCGAAAGAACGGGTACATCATATCCTAAGTGAAGAATTGCATATGAAGAAGTTATCCGCCCGTTGGGTGCCGCGATTGCTTACGCAAGATCAAAAAAGGATTCGGGAGCAAAACTCGAAAGATTGTTTGAACCGTTTTGAGCGTAATAAAGCTGATTTTTTGCGTCGATTTGTAACAACTGATGAAACATGGGTTCACCATTACACACCAGAATCAAAAATACAATCAAAGCAATGGACCGAATCTGGGTGTTCGGCTCCTAAAAAAGCTATGGCTGTAAAATCAGCGGGGAAGGTGATGGCTTCAGTTTTTTGGGATGCTAGTGGAATTTTGATGATAGATTACCTTCCTAAAGGTCAAACAATTACTGGAGAATATTACGCTAATCTTTTAGATAAACTGCATCAATGCATTCAGGAAAAACGACCAAGTTTAGCGAAAAAAAAAATCATCTTCCATCAAGATAACGCTCGAGTTCACACGTGTGTTAAAGCTATGGCAAAAATCAACGAATTAAAGTTTGATTTGCTGCCACACCCACCTTATTCGCCTGACCTAGCACCATCAGACTTCCATCTGTTCCCTAAGCTGAAAACTTTTTTGGGTGGACAGAAATTTGCGACAAATGATGAAGTTATAGCCGCTGTAGAGGAGTATTTTATAGTATAGTAGTAGTATAGTAGTATAGTAGAAAAGCCGTGGTGGCCTAGTGGTTTGCCCTATCGCCTCTCAAACAGAGGGTCGTGGGTTCAAACCCCGGCTCGCACCTCTGAGTTTTTCCAAATTCATGTGCGGAATTACATTTGAAATTTACCACGAGCTTTGCGGTGAAGGAAAACATCGTGAGGAAACCTGCACAAACCTGCGAAGCAATTCAATGGCGCGTGTGAAGTTCCCAATCCGCACTGGGCCCGCGTGGGAACTATAGCCCAAGCCCTCTTGTTCTAAGAGGAGGCCTGTGCCCAGCAGTGGGACGTATATAGGCTGGGATGATGATGAGAGGAGTATTTTGCAGGCCTTGAGAAAAGTCATTTTATGGAGGGCATTAAAGCTTTAGAACGAAGATGGAATAAATGCATAGAACTACACGGAGACTATGTCGAAAAATAAAATCAGATTTATCACGAAAACATTAGTATTTTTTCATAAGGCTAGTTACTTATCATCCCGCCCTCGTACATAGAAACAAAACTAAAAATATTTTTTAAAGCAGTCCTCTTACTTAGGTAAGCGTAGCATTTCCTCTCTGAATAGAGCTACTTAAGCAAATTGTTTGCCTGAGG
The DNA here is from genome assembly GCF_025370935.1 of Choristoneura fumiferana. NCBI lineage: Eukaryota > Metazoa > Arthropoda > Insecta > Lepidoptera > Tortricidae > Choristoneura > Choristoneura fumiferana. The sequence continues at coordinate 11,472,657 of NC_133486.1, forward strand.
AAACTGCCAATTTTGCAGTCCCCGATAACCTCTTCTCATTAAAAGTCTCTCTATTGACCGTTTTACTATTATTGCCAATATTTTCGTTTACCACTTTTTTTTTGTAAGTCTCAGACGTATGAGCTTGCCTTAAGTATATACCTAAGATGCATAGAATGACATGGTCAATGATAATTTTTTATGGCACTGTCAAACTCACTTGCAAATCTCTGTCCATTCTGAAATAGACACCGGGTCTACGCTGGTCCGGGTCTTCAGGTCTCATGTTTCCAATGCGGCACTTGCTGAAGAAAATACCAATGAAGGAGGGATCATTGATCTGCGGCCAGTCCCTGACTGGGAAGGAGAGGGGATAGGTGTAGTGGTCCGGAGGGTCACTGAATTGGATGTAGCCATTCATCGATATCTGGGAAAAGAAAGTAAAGGTAAAGAATAACAATTCAATGTACGTGTAAGATATCTGGTAAATTTTCTGTGGTAGTGCAACTTCGAACTTCGAGAAACTATCTATAGCATTATAAACTACTTTCCTCGATAGTTTCAAGTTACTAAGAAGTCAAGATACTTACTCGAGTGTAATTAAATCTGAATCCAAAGAACGGCAGCTGGAAGTTGAAGTTCTTATGGATCTGTGGCGTGGAAGTGTGTATGTCTCTCTGATAGTCTCCCAAGTTTTCGCTGCCACCCTGGTCGTAGAACCAGTAGAAGAAGTTGGATCGGATTTGGTTGAGTCTGGCGTTCGTGATGACATAGGGCTGGCCATTGTTCTGGTAGCTGGTAGCGGGGAGAACTCTACCATCGATGTGAGCTATGAATATTTAATACAGATATAAGTTATAGAACACGCTTAATTCTTTTTAAAAACGGTAAAGTTGTATGCGTAGTGTTTAGAGTGCAACTCTACTTGTGAAGAAAACGAAGCAGTTCTTCGAAGAAGTGACAACCGGTTTACTAATGATTCGGCGAATAACGTTTGGCTACCTGTTTAATTTCGCAACTTTTCATTTCCCAACTGTTAAATATTTCTGAAACTGTAAATATTTCAGGATTTTAATAAAACTAACCTAACCTAACCTAAAATGTTCTACACGATGGCCCTGAAATAAATCCTGAAATATTTACAGTTTTAGAGTTTGCGAAATGAAAAGTTGCGAAATGAAACAGGTTGCCAAACGTTACGTTGCGAAAAGGCAGTACTCGGTGACAACCATTAAGATCATTGTACGGCGCCCAATATCATTTCTTTGCTTTCGGCGTCGAGACTCTAGGTCCTTGGGGTAAGGGTGCACTGGAGCTACACAGGGAGCTCAGCAATAGGTTAAGGGAGGCAACAGGCAACCCTCGCGCCGGCAGCTTTCTCGCGCAAAGAATCTCAATCGCAGTTCAACGCGGGAATGCTGCCTGCGTGATGGGCACCTTGCCAAGAGGCCCACTCTCTTTTTAATTAAAGTTTTAGTTTTAGTTATTTTAATTTAATAGTAGTGGATCTCTCAGTCAACGTTTGAGTGAATGAGAGAAGAATTCAGTTAGGGATTAACAAAGAGTGTTGTTGTGTATAATTTGAAATGCGTACAACTTAATTTAAGATTTTGAAAGTGAGATACGGGCAGTTGCATATGCTGGTGGCTTACTGTCACCTTTGGTCCCTCCCCAATGTCTATAAAGTTTATTGAACACCTACAGCTTAGTTAACAATTTTAGCGAATGGACGTACGGTGAACTAAGAACAGTCGATAATAAGACTCGCAATTGATTTTTTTACTCGTTTTACTATTATTGTCTCCCTTTGGTATCAACGCAGCCCACAGCTTGCGCTATCGAGCGATATCGGCTGATAAAGTATCAGTATCTGACAGGTTGGAAGTAATTCCTAGTAGTATGATGTCAGTCACCTAGTAATGCCTCTTTGTTTTGAACCTAACTTATTATTGTAGCTTTATGAAAGCGATAAGAAACTAAATCCGGCCGGATTCTTAAACAAAATTACAAAATAACGTTTCCTATGAAAATTACTACATATTTTGTGAGAACCCTGAACTTGGCAAGTTGAGAAAAGTGTACTCAATTCAAGCTTCGTTGGATTCTTGTAGAGCTAACAAAAATAACTTTAGAAAAATACAAAAAGATGATCTTAAATTATAGATACGCTGCTAGGTTTAGGGTAAACTGAAAACGTTACATGTATGTCACGGACAGATCTTAGAATTGATCAGTTCATGATATTGCCCAGAATTTCACGAGATTGTTCATAAATCATCATAAAACTGACTCTACCTTTTAAAAGCTAATGTCCGATGCTATATTCTTCCATGTTTTACCATACCAATTAATTAGGGTTTCTATGATATCAGAGGTAAGATAAAACTACATTATTGCATTTTAGCCTTCATTTGTAGGTACTTTAAATTGTCATTAGTGGGAGTAATTCACTACATTAACAGCTAAACTTACGGCCACTTTAAGATCCATATCTTGCATTTCGTGATAATCACTGTAATATGGTCGAAACGTCGAGGTAAATATTACTCGTGCTTAGCGTGACAATTCCTGTTTGTGGTACCTATTTTGACTATGAATGAAAATCACGAAAGTTTAAAACGTTTTATTTCATGATATGATCACTAATATGAATGAACACTGTTGCTTGGTTATATCATTAAACACTGTGTGTTGATTGATCTGGCCACGCCTAGAGTCGGTAGAGGGTACTGTTAGAAATGCCACCATTTTATGAAATGGCCGAGTGATCAAATCTAATATCTGAATGTGACATAAAACACCATTAAAAGAAAGAGAATCTGTTAACAGATTTCAATACTGTCTGTCGCTATGTACAACAGAGGCAAAGGTACTTACCAAATTGTAGCAAAAACGTTACAATTTCTTAATCTAAAAATATGTATGTGTACAAGTAGGTTGCCTGGAAGAGATCGCTCTGAAGTGATAAAGTCACCTGTTGCTTACCTTGGAGAATTTCTATATACCTGCGTTTTCTGTACCTACTGCTGACTGTGTTATGATGATGTTGTACGTGTACGTGTGCGTTTGGGCAATTTTAAAAACTTTAAACGGTTTAATGACTATAGTACTTAGGACTTAATACTACTACGACTTATGAATGACTTGTTTGTAATCTGTGTAATTGTTTGATGATTTCGCAATTATTTTTTCTAAGTTATGACTCAAGCACTAACTACACACGCAAGTGTTGTTTGACTTTGATAAAGGTATGAATAATCGCGTTCCGGGAATGTAACTACTAGTTTACTTATCAATTGACGCTACTTACTTTGAAAAAGTTCTGTCAATAATCAAGCAAAGGCTAGTCAAGTAAGACCCTACACAAGTTAGACCCAACACAAGTAAGTAAGTAACATTCTACACAAGCTACACGAATAACATTTTTAGTGTCACTGATGTCACTGATAAGTTGAGTTCAGGTAAAGGGTGGACGATACGTAACCAAAAAGACAACATGAATTAACATCACCTTCTATCCCGTGAATGTCGCTAATCGCTATCCCTTTAGTCATTAGATATTTTACTAGACTTCTACCACCTTCCCTAATTCCTCAACCGCCTTAGATAAAGACGTCAACACAACATAGAATCATTCTATAGGTACCTTGCTATTAAAATTAGGATTTATTTCGTGCTCTAAGTAACTTTCATGTTTCCAATTATTACGTACCAAATAGCAATTCAATTGGTCTTTTAAAACGTTGATTAGCTTCTACGAACGATAATAACAATATGCACCTATCTATAGTAACAGTAAAGTACTTTCAAGTACTTTCCACAAAAAGTGTGACGCAGTTTGTACTGTAATCTAATTACATTACGACCATCCAAAAGCATTTCCGGAATGACTAAATATTAACAACCTGCTGCTACGTCTTAAAATTGTCATCGTACATTAAAAATTTCTAGTAATATTAAAAGTAACTTCCAACACCAAGTTTTCGTCTAAATCAGCACTGACCCCGTTTCACATAAATGTTGATCCTTCAGCCAACACGATGAAATCATTCCACATTTTAACGCTCACAAATTTTGAAACAGCATTTTGTTTATCTGGTAGATAAAGGGTCTTATCTCTTAATTGGTAACGTTGTTTGCTGTAACCCTACTAGATAGAGACGGTATCCAAACTGAATGGAAAGAAGGGTAAAGAAGTATTCACAAATTGGTCGGTTTATAAAGGCTAGGTGCGGCCCTTATCAAAGATTACAATGAAATGATAAATTGTGAGGTAAATGAGGTTTCATAAAGTATTTTGTCTAACTAGAATAACCTACTTATAACTGAGTGAAATCTTGCAAATCGGATGGTTAGACGATTACCTACCTAATCTACGGTCAAGAAAGTTCTGACCTATACATATAATAATAACTTAGCCTACGAGAACTTAAATAAAGAATCCTTTTCTAAAATGTGCTATTACTAAACTGAAGTCATTATCTCTCCTGACACAAAGCCTTTATTTAACCACCTTATTCCTCCTCTGAATCACTCATTAAACATGACTCAGTGTAAAGTAACGTAGTGTCGTCAGGTAGGTATTCCATCTGTTCGGGATAGATTAAACTAATGATTAAACTAAGAAATTGCTATTTTAACCTACCAAATTCACTGTTAGTGACGGAAGTCGTAGACGGAGTCAACAGTTGTTTTTCACTCTGGATGTCACCGTTACCATCATTGTTTATGTTCACAGCTTCCAAATCGACAGGCCCATCACTGATCAAACCATCCTGCAGCTGAAACTTCCCACTTCTCACTTCCAATGGCTGCGTATCAGGGAGTAATTCAACTGGTGCTACATTATCTACTATTACTTCTTCATCTGGCCTCGGACTAGTCGGCTCATTCACTACTTCTGCGATTATCTCATCTTCAACATTTAATGTTCTATCATTCTCGTTAACTAAAACGTCTTCTTGTCCAATAACACTAGCACTAACCAAAAGTACAAAGAACGCTAATTTCGCGTTAACCATTTTAACTTCACTTGTTTTTTCAATCACATTATATGGGTTTTTCGTTATCTTGTTGACTTTCTGGACAACAGGTGCCTAGCTATTGTGGTCGGCGACTGTAGTGTTGGTTCAGTGTGTGCTCGTTGATACGGCTTTATCTGCTACAGATATGATATGATAAGATAGTAAATAGGAACGTTAGGTGTGCCAAATTCTTTGTCCTAATCCACACCCTTATTTAGAAGTTTATTTACTTAATTTAAATCGAATTTGCGAAGTCTTTGCACAAAGAAGTAGTACTGACTGATAAGTGTCAATTTGTTCAGTTGGACTAAAAGTCAAACGATAATACATTGTAAATATTACGATTAAGTTGACCTTTTCAACTTTGCTGAACATTTCTCATAACTTTACATATTTTTGGCTTACTTAAATATAAACATGATATGCCTATATGCGATCTATACCTTTATTATTCATCTATAAACTTAGTAATAAGTGGTTTCTCTCTTTCATTTTTCACCTTATTTCAACATAATAGAATTTACAATAGCCCTATCGGTTTCATCAATGTATCGTCACGAGCTTATCACATACATTCTGATTAAGTTCTTCAGCAGGTAGTCACTTGTTTTCAGTAATGCTTCTTCCGAGTAGGAAGTGTTAGTCACGCCGGATGTTCAAGGGCTTACGACGATAGATTCAGATCCGCCTTACTTTATTACGTAAATTATAATGAGTTGTGTCTCGTTAACTGAGTGTTTTTATTACCTTGAATCCCAAGTTTCTTTTGCAGGAAGCTGTGAGTAACCCTGGAGGCCGATTTTTTCAACCAAATGCTCAAAAATGTAATGTAGTTCGTAAATGAACTAAATTAATCTCTTTTCTCACCCGCGACCTCATGATAGCTAAGTTTATGCAAGATATGCGTGTTCATTGTGTTCATGCAGTTCCTCCACCTCCACACTCTAAGAACACACACAAATCAAACCACATAAGGCCATCCATCACCACACTGACACACATATCTTTCATAAAATTAGCTATCATAAGTTCGGGGGTGAGTAAAGAAATTCTTTTAGTTCATTGATATGGACCTCCGCAAAGTAACGCCTGATTCAATAAATTATAGTTCGTAAGTATAACCAATGTCACGAATTATTTATGGATTTTACTATCTGAAAATAAATGTTTTTTTTTTTAATACTACTACAGGCAGGTGCAGTAGAGTGCAAAAATATAGACTTATGTAACCCTTCAAAAATATTTACCACAGACATTATTCCGACGTAGTAAAGCCGTATAACATATTTTTGAGTTGTTCGATCCACCAGGATTAGATATTAGTATTAGTAAAAAGAAAGAAAATAATTTATTTATAACAGCAGTGACACATTACACAGGTTAGGAAAAATAACAATAAGAAATGTTACCGCTATAAAAGTGTCCCGGCTCAGCATACTTATAGTATTATTATTTCTTTTCTGCCAGATGGATTTAGAAAATTGATTCAGGTAAGGTAAAAGTACCAGTACTTGTCACTGTCCCAATAGTTGACATCTTTAATTATTTATTATTAGCAATAGAGATGCCAGCAGGGTGTCATCTACTGGGCACTAGCGTGGCGGCCGTGGCGAGCACTCGGACATTTACTTTAGTAAACTAATTTCTTAACCAGTTTAAAATTTTGCTTTTTTGTGCCGGAACGGAGCGCAAGACTTCTGGAAAAATTCAACAAATCTGAAGTTAAACTAACCCAGAGGTTTCCAAACTTTTTTCTCGTAGACCACTTTCAAATTTTTACTGTTTCTGGTAGAGCCCCTGCTGCTACATTACTACTATATTTATTTCCTAAAACCCATTGTTTTTCACGCCAACATGGACCCCCGTCTGGTCATCCGTGGACCCCTGGGGCTCCACTTGGACCACTTTGGGAACCTCTGAAGTAACCCAAGATACTGCTGACATTTTCCGAATTAACATGTCCTAATAAATGTTCATAATATTTCAGAAACTTTTAGTTGCTTTTGCAAGCGAAATATTGTAGGCGCTTCAGATTGATTATGTTATGTTACATGTGTCGTTGTACCCACGTCAGCTTGTTGGACAATAGGTACTAAGAGTTTACGTATATTCCGTACCGAACACAATCAAATGACTTACCTCTTAGCTTCTTTATAAGGCGGTTGTGATAATTGAAGGATCATTTTAAATCTTCAAAATTAGTTGTGTACCTAGTTAAAGTAATCAAAAATAAAGCACACTTGTCTAATGCACCTTCCATATTAAAGTATCTTAATTAACAATTCAACCAATGTGTCCTGCCGGTTTTAACTTACGGAGCAGAAACTTGGGTAACAACGAAAGCTGTGGTCGAAAATCCTCCGAGTTGCCCAAAGAGCAATGGAGAGGAAACTGGTCGGAGTTACAAGGAGGGACAGGAAAACTAACAAATGGCTTAGAAAGTAAAGTCGACGACATTGGTAGAAGGATAGCGAAGCTCAAGTGGCAATGGGCGGGACATATTGCCCGAAAAACCGATTCGTGGTGTAGAGTTGTTCTGGATTGGAGACCATGGGAACAGAAAAGACCAGTGGGCAGACCGCAAATGAGATAGAAAGATGATATAAAAAGGGTGGCGGGAAGTAACTGGACTCTGACTGCCCATAATAGATCGGAGTGGAAGAGGTTGAAGGAGGCCTACACCAAGAATTTGGTAGAAGAAGGCTGAGAAGAAGAAGAAGAAGAGAATTAACAATTTAGTAAAAATTGTTTTTTAAGAAAATTTAACATTAGTAGGGGTTTCTAATCCTTATCTAATCAGATTTATATACCAGCCTTTTATACTAATCCGAAATATTCAAGGTACCTTAATTTTGAGAAGTGAAGTGTAGAAGCCATAGACATTCTTACTATGATGTAATTCTAAAATAACTATAACTGCAAATGAGATTTAGTATTACTCGTGTTGAGCATTGATATTGAGTAAAAAAGCCTGTGGCAAGCAATTTTTCGCTGGCGCTCAGGTGAATGAACCCAAATGTATGTAATTTTCTATAGAACAGTAAGATTAAATGTTTTCTTATCACAATCATACAGTTAGGTCCTTTATTTGCAATTGCATTGCACTTGAAGATACAAAATAAGGACATCTGATGAGTGCAAAATGCAGCACGGCACCAAACTGTACCACGGAACTTCTAAATGCGCACTAAAGATACGATAAACTCAGCTGTGGCTAATCCATTGAGTATTATGTGATGGGTATTTTTAAACATGTTTTTGTTCAGAACGCAATGTATGGCTTAGCTAAGCGGAACAGTGTGTTTAGTGGTGCAGCCATACTTCCATAAAGTCATTCTAGTTATTCAATTAGTGCGTTCGGATTACCAGTGCAAGAGTGTTACATACATCATTTTTACAAGCTTTAATTTAACTTGCTTGTTTATTTTATTTGTTAGTTTACAGGCCACAAATAAGTCTTGTACCTACTGGTACCTAGGTCAAACTAATCAGTTCAGTTCAGTGATGGGTTTTAATTTTTCTTGCGTCCAAGTTTTCAGTTTGTTTTCGTGGAAAACCATGTTAATCATCTTGTATCAATCGACGTTTGATGTTTTCAGTCCCATAACTCCAAATCTTCGTCTTCGACGTGGTTTCCATTGGATTGGAGAATATCCTTGCCTGTTGATTATACGAGTAAGTTCTTAAATACATAGCCTTTGTAATTTTTACACTTTAATAGTTTCCAGGTACAGTCGAACCATTTGATTTCTGACCCACCGAAGAACGTTCTCACAGTAAGTGTCACAATAAATTCCCTTGTCAAGCAATGCGATGTCACTATATGACTTTTTCTACGAAATGGTTCCACAGTGGGTAAAAGCTTCAGTTGGTTCGAGTGTACCTACCTACCTATCTTTTATCTTTTACAAAGAATTACATATTTCGATTTTATGTCACCAAAAACCATAGTCAACTTTAGGATGGTAGACTATCTAGATGGTAGGCTACCTATGTAGCCTAACTGCGAGGCTTTGGGTTCCAATACATTCTCTCACTCTTCAGGTTGTCCAAGGAAAATTTCCACTCGGTGCTGCTAATAGACACCTAGTTAAAAACAGACAATCTCGTATTATACGTATTTATTATGCATCCCAATATACGAATTGGTTTAGCCAAAACCCGCATAGAAACAATCGATAAGAACTAATCACAATTAACTGGATTATAATCAATCCGTGTAACGTTAATCCGATCACAACCAGCGAACTACCGATAAATACCGTGTGCATGCGCATACAATACACCCAATCACACTAGTTGAGCCAATAGACGCCGTGCATTCGAACTGGAAACACTCCTTGTTCTATTTTAGAAAGTTTAATTTAAATTTGGAATCATGCCTTGCGGAGGTTGCGGTGACAGTAAGTATTAAAATATTGTTTGCAGTATTAGAAATAATTAATTTATAACTTTTTCGATCTCCAAAATTTTATTGAAGACTTGAAGATAAGTTATGTTTTTAACTAAGTAATAATATATATATCCCACCAATGGACAGAGTCATATTTATTTTAAAAAACAGCAACTAATATATCTCAGGACTCGGGGCTTCAATGTGGTCAAAACCTCGACAGGTAATTTTATCAAAAAATAATAGTCGTGATTAAGTTAGACATATTAGTTATGAATGTGTGAGAACCGCGAAAGTTTAAAACATTATTTTTTTTTTGGGATCCTGGCTTTTCGCCGAAAATATATTTTTGGCCATATGAAACAGTTGGAAAATAAATCATTTGGAATAATATTTTGAGCGGAAATTAGAGACCTTGTTGTTTTAAGATTTTTCAACAGGTAATTATAGAAGCACCCCCGTTTCAAATCAATCCCTTTCAAAATACCTATGCCCTTTTAAAGATAGATACGGGTGTCCGGGTGTGCTTAAGCCTTAAGCACCTTAACTCAGTATCCTGTAGCAAATATGTAGCTACGGTCGAGGACTTTAAATCATGAACCACCATGATGTGGAACCATTTCACAGAAAACGTCATAGTGACATCGCATTAATTAACAAGGAAAATCGAAATGACTTTTCCTTTGAAAAAGTTCCAAGGTCGCTCATGAATTAAAGTCCTTGACCGTACTTATGTCTACTGTAGAGACTCATTTCTGCGTTTAAGTGTTTGACTAACATCATCATCATCCGTAGGACGTCCATTGTTAGACTAGACACAGGCCGTCCAGACCCAGACCTCCAGTTACTTCGGTTGGAAGCGGCATGCATCCACTGCGGCTTTAACCAGAGGCCTTATTTTCTAACGCACTTGGAACCACGATCGTTTTCACCACTTCTTTCTGTCACACGGTAAAAGACGATGATAGAAAGAGATGGCGAATGCGATTGCGAGCGCCAGAGCGTTAGAAAATACGGCAACAGGTCACCCGTCCATCTCGTTGGTGGGTGTCCTACGCTGCGCTTGCCTATCCGCGGTCTCCTTTCAAGAACTTGTCGGTCCCAACAGCCATCTGTTGTCTTTGCTACATGGCCTGCCCATCGCCATTTCAACGAACAAATTCGCTTGGCTGTGTTTGTTTGACTAGCCGCATTCACTTAACACGACAGATATTAAGTGACCAAGTCGTGACACATCAGAACGGTATTGGTAACATGTACATTTTATATGGCTGCGTTCACATTTATCTGATGCAGTGTGTTGTGTCGGCTGGTGTTGTGTCGCATCACAAGCTATATTGAGATAGAAAGAGACAAGAGCATCACAACACAACATAGCTCAAACGCATTCGGTTTAGGTATAATATTTAGTCTGTTCGATTTGTTCAGATTCAGAATTGTTTGTTTTTACAAGCTCATGTAAAACCAACTCTTATTTCTCGTACGTCGCCGTCCGACTTTGTTTTGGTTTAAATTTGCCGTGTTATCGTGCATTACATGCTTATTAGAAACGGCTCTTTCGTGTTGCTAAGTTGTATTGGTTTACATTTGTTACGATTAGAATAGGTCACAGCAAAGTTAATAATTATTTCAAGATAGTAGCTTCTCGTGACCTTCTCGGGCCCTAGGTATACAGTCCCAATGCAGAATACGGCCTAATCTCAGATTGAGGGTACATACAGTAATTTATTGAACCAAGCGTTACTTTGCGGAGGTGCTCACCCGCAACCTAATAATAGATTATTTATGCAAAAAATGTGTGTTCATGCAATTCAACCACCTCCATACATCTAACATCTGGTAGCTTAGCTAACGGTAGTGTTGCTTTGAAGGTGAACTCTGGTAGAGTTCAATACGCGTCAGTGTAGTGTGGTGGTGGTGATAGATGGATATGTGTGATTTGTTTGTTCTTACAGTGTGGAGGTGGAGGAACTGCATGAACACTCATTTCTTGCATAAACGTAGCTATCATAAATTTGCGGGTGAGCATACTAATGGTTTTAGTTCTTTCGAGATAAATACGGCTATTTCGAAGTACTAAATACGGTATTTGACAACTCCTGATTTTGCCATATCTTAGTATTATTATGAAAATATAGGTAAACAGATAGTGATTAGCGAATTTAGTGTGATTTTTTGAAAAATCTTTATACCTGTCTCTTTCTCAAACGCTTTTCTCTATGCAGCAAGTATGGCGGTACTGGCGTGTGACGTCACATGCCAGTACCTATGTCTTTATCTGTCTAATCTTGAATTTCAAACCTTTATAACTTTGTTATTTGTAAAGGTAGCTTAAATTTTTTTTTCTATTCGATAACAGGCATTGTGTAGTTTTAATTTTTAAAACATATAAAAAAAAAAATACCGTGTCACTTCTGCGTTAATACTGTGGCTTTTGTATGAGGCTTTTGTTAGAAGTACCCCATAAACACGTTCTACTCATCTTTGTCCAGAGGGTAGAGACACGTTGTATGTTCACCAAAGTTAGTCAGGTGATTCTGTATGTTTTATTGTTGAACTTCCATTCCTTTTAAAATAGGAGGGATATCCCTTTAGGAGTGGTTTCCATGGAAATAGATCGGAACGGAATTCTAATCGGTTACTTGATGTAATAAAAAGGTAATAATTCGAAGATAATTTTAACTGCACAATCTGGGTGAAGATAGTACGAGTACATCCGACTGTACTCGTAATTGCTGGCACGTAATCGTTTCATATTGAGCGAGGCACTAATAAGAATAATGAGCTACTTACTGCAATATAAAAATCGCAATATTAGCTGAAGAGCAGAATAGACTTCATCATCATCATCATCCCAGCCTATATACCGTCCCACTGCTGGGCACAGGCCTCCTCTCAGAACAAGAGGGCTTGGGCCATAGTTCCCACGCGGGCCCAGTGCGGATTGGGAACTTCACACACACCATTGAATTGCTTCGCAGGTTTGTGCAATAGACTTGCCTATCTACAATATTTGAAAAGTTTCCTCGATTTCCCTGGAATCCACTTAAAAGTATCAAATCCTGACTGTCAATGGCACCTTCTCAGAAGTGTGCCCTTTCTGATAAAAAAAAATGTTGAATATCGCTCCACAAAATGTTGAAATCGGCACACTTACAAAAAAAAATACATTTACATAAATGCAGTGGAACACAGAATATCTTTCTTTTTGAAGTCGGTAAATAACCTCACAAAGTTAAGTATTAGCTCCGACAGGAAATTCGCTTTCACCCAAAAAAATCCGCGTCATAACGGTCCATCCTTTCGAGAGTCCACAGACAGAAATTGGCGTTGATTCGACATTATAAAACCCCTATTTTTGCGTCGGGGGTTTAAGATGAATTACTTTTCGAAACCCTTCGTCTCTCATTGTCGTCCTTCCTGCTTAAAACTCTTTTGTTTCAGACTGCAAATGCAGCACGAGCCAATGCGGTTCATCCTGCAAATGTGACTCTTCATGCAGCTGCACGTGCAAACGCCCCGCTGCAGAAACCACCAAGACCACTACGAAGAAGTAGATTTATGAATTAAGGGGGGGGGATCTTCGAGCTTCGAGAACTGCTGTTGTCCAGCTTAATTGTTACTGTCAAGATGCCACTAATTGATCGATTTAAGGAGGGGGGGGGGATCTTCAAGCTTCGAGAACTGCTGTTAATTGATCGATTCTGGCTTTTACGGGGGTCTGTTAATGTTCTTTAACTTTTAACTTGCCACTCTGCCAACCGGCGGTATGGAAATATGTCTATTTAGCTCTGACCGTTGAATGCAGCGCATGTGACAGCATCCTGCCCCGTGTGTTACTCCCCCATGATATTTTCTTTTGTATTTGGGCGCATTAATGATCACCGTTACACTCGGGCCACGCTAAGCTAAGCTAAATGGAGCAGCAAGATAAAAGATACTTCATTAAGACGTCACTAATTACAACATACTTTCTGTGAGATCATAAAAAGCCCATATTTTAATGGTTATTATTTGTTGGAAATAATCAAATCCAGATTTAGTGAAAAGCTCACATTTTTTAGTATAGTGTCAAAATTTGGAATAGTCAAGCCTAAGCCAGATTTAACCACTAAAATATTTTTTTTTTTCCACCAAGTGGCGGTTAAAATGTTAGCGCGTATTTCTGTTTCTCTTTTTTTGCGGACAATGGTGTGCAATTTGAATATCGAAGAAGAATTAGAGGCTAAGCTATCTTTAACTTTTTAAAAGTACTAATATTTCCAAACAGATGCTTTACATTTTGTTCAAGCCAATAGCCTGTTATGTGACCACTTACATTCTTGACCATGACAACTAATATGTTACTCATATATAGGTAGATTGATGATAGTAAAATTTGCTCTGACCCAGGGTCACGTCAATTACGTCCGTTATGTCAATTTAAACAGTAGTCTCTTATAGCTTACCTTACCTACTCTTATCATTAGTTATTAACTACCGTTCTAATCATCATCACTACATACGTTATCTTTGAGGGCTTAGATCTTTGTCGTGGTCACGTTGAGAACAATAATATTTATAACTGTATTTAAAAAATAACTCGTGTTAAGCCTGCTACATATTTATAAAATGAAACAAATTTGTGTTACTATTTTAACTATTTGATCTTTTATTAATCTTAATAAATTTATCAGCAACTATTTGTGTCTTTTTTTTCATCGAATACCTTTTCAGATTACTACTTCATGCAGGTACCTGAAAACAGTAAAATATTATTTAAACACACAAATTATTACCATGAAAACTTAGATAATGATGTGATGAATGTTTCATAGAAAACTGTCACTTTAGGCACATCTAGCCAGACGAGCGTAATTTTATGAGTCGCGTATTTTCAGTCATATTCATATTATTTCAACTAAGTGAATTCTGTTTTATACAAAAGTCTAGTTTGGGCCACACGTCGACTTAAAATGAGTTGCCAAAGCCAATTTTCTGTTTGTGGGAACGTCAACAATCCGAAGATCGTTGCCGCGTAAATTAGTGACAGGGGGGCTACTACGAAATTCGAAAATCGAAGTTCGAATCGTACCGTGCCTCTCACTCTCGTTTTATCATATAAGCGTCAGCGGGACGGCAAGATACGAAGTTCGAATTTTGCACTTCGTAGTATATAGGGGCTTTATTACCCCTGAGATGAGACGACTCTGTCGCATGACTGCGCAGCGCAAGGTCATGGCCGAACTTACTGTCGAGTCCAATGTCATGGCAGTCGCAGCCTGGTACACAACTGGTGGTTTCAGGCTCCATATCTGTAATCAGATCACCGTAAAGTTTAACGTGGTTCAAGTATTCGACGGCAAATAAGATAAACAACAAAAATGGCAAACTTATAATCAATCATAGGATTCAATAAATTATTACTAACTTATTTTCTGTGACAAGATCTTCATTGCTAATATTTTTCCGTTTTAAATAATGAGGTATGTTGGCTTTCGGTCGATTATGTAACTACTATTAACTAAAAACCCCGCAGTGAACTTGAGCACTGAACAAGAAGGATACGGTCTACTTAACTTATACCTACCACTGATCTTAAAACGCGGTTTTGGATAAAAACATTATCGCTTTTTTCTGTAAATAAGTAGGTACTTCATTGAGATGTCAGACTAACTAGCCGTGACGATTCATCTGGTTCATGCGGGCAAAATCGTGGGAAAGGGCTAGTACACAATAAATTAACTTTTTCACGACACTGCCGGAGAATGTGGCCATAGATACCCTAAATCCAGTATACAAATTAACAGCTGACTCATTTATGGCTCGCGAAACACGACAACAATGTCACACATTACGATAACAGGTCGTATTTATATATGAAATTCATAGTACGATACTACTTTTTAGAATATACTATTTCAATTTTTTTTCCGGCGTGCTGAAACGACACTCGGACCAATGAAAAGTAATCGTCTGCTGCATTTGAAATTAAATTGACCCATGAGAATGTGTCATTTACGACTTTAATGAGGTGTTTTTTTTCTTAAACGCATAATATGTACAAAATGCTTTAATTTTTTTAACTTCCTATGAAAAAACGCCACAGCAATAACTTTTTAAGCCTGCTGCACACTGCAATGCACTGACAGAACAGCCAGGATGCTTAGTGCGCGAGTATTCATCTTCGTCATGTTCATCGTGCTGCCGCAGCCAGGCTGCTCAGCGCGCGAGTATTCATCTTCGTCATGTTCATCGTGCTGCCGCAGCCAGGCTGCTCAGCGCACGAGTATTCATCTTCGTCATGTTCATCGTGCTGCCGCAGCCAGGCTGCTCATTGCGCGAGTATTCATCTTCGCCATGTTCATCGTCCTGCCGCAGCCAGGCTGCTCAGTGCGCGAGTATTCATCTTCGTCATGTTCATCGTGCTGCCGCAGCCAGGCTGCTCAGTGCGCGAGTATTCATCTTCGCCATGATCATCGTGCTGCCGCAGCCAGGCTACTCAGCGCGCGAGTATTCATCTTCGTCATGTTCATCGTGCTGCCGCAGCCAGGCTGCTCAGTGCGCGAGTATTCATCTCGCCATGTTCATCGTCCTGCCGCAGCCAGGCTGCTCAGTGCGCGAGTATTCATCTTCGTCATGTTCATCGTGCTGCCACAGCCAGGCTGCTCAGTGCGCGAGTATTCATCTTCGTCATGTTCATCGTGCTGCCGCAGCCAGGCTGCTCAGTGCGCGAGTATTCATCTTCGTCATGGTCATCGTGCTGCCGCAGCCAGGCTGCTCAGTGCGCGAGTATTCATCTTCGCCATGTTCATCGTGCTGCCGCAGCCAGGCTGCTCAGCGCGCGAGTATTCATCCTCGTCATGTCCGACTTGCTGCCGCGGGTCGGACATGAGGAGGATGACGTTTTTATTATTTAAATATGTGGTTTTGGGTACTGGCCACTAGGAACGGACTCGTTAAATAAAATTGTCACAAAACAAAAACTAAAAACGGCGTGAGCAACTCAGTCTTTGAATTGTTGTTTGTTTTGTGATAAATGTTTTTTTCTTCCAACTATGCTTTAATTTCATCATAACCGCACTAAATACCCAGCACAAAGCGGGACTTTCTGCTCTAGAGCAGGAAAAATGTATAAATTTTTTTTATTGCATTGTTTTAGATTTTTTTTTAATTACACCACCAAAGAGGTAACACAAGTATTTTTGCTATAAAATTTGCCAGCATAGTGAAAAAAGATCTAGTGTTAGGTTGTTCAACCTGACCGGTCTTATGAAATTTGACAGATGCGTACAAAAAATTGTTGCTACCAATCCTATCAAAAATAGTAAGTAGCCGTATTTAAAAAAAAACTTTGTGTGTTTGGTTGGCCAACCTGGCGCCCGTGAAAAAAATTTGACAGATCGCGGGTAAAAATATCTGCTACTGGCTACTAACTCTGCCAAAAAAATGTAAGACATTGAAAAAAAAAATTGGGAACCTTGCGAATTTTCCGTGGACATTTTGGGTGACACTATTTACCGGCACGGATAATACCGACATGGAAATACCGACCCGTTATTTCGTGTACACGCCCATACAAACTGATGTCAAACTGACAAGAGTTTCAATCACAAACATCATGTCGGTATTTCCATGTCAGTATTGTACGTCCGGTAAATAGTGTCACCCGACATTTTTTGTGAGCGCGAATGTAAACTTACAAAAATGGAATCATCGAGTGCTAGTGACATTTCTTTCGTATTACCTAATTGTTTAGCATGAGTTTTTTTTGTCTACTATTCCTGTAATAGTTGAAAGAAAAGCAGATTATGCGCCTCGCATTAAGTAATTTATATTGCACTCATGATTTTTAAAGCCCTCGCCGACGCTCGGGCTCCAAATCGGCACTCGGTGCAATAGTAAATAACTTTCTGCTTGGTGCAACAATCTACTATTATATCCTCGCAGTGGTTGTGAAATTCGCAACGTTGTCTCGGCCAAAAGTGCAAGATGAACTCGTATTATCGAAGGCCTCCCTTTCGGGTCAGAATTTAAACTAATTCGTTCATCTATTGCTTACTTTCCAGCCTCTACAACAATGTACTAAGGTGTTTATAAAATCACGATTTGTTACTAAATACCTAATGAGAAACATTATTGTTTAAAAACAATAAAATTGTTTCGTTATTCGCGTTAATTATTTCCATACAACTAGTGTAAGCGGTAGGTAACGGTACATACTCAGAGAGCAAATGATAGTTTTGTGACGCCATGTTGACATAAAGTTAATATAATATTATTTTATTTTGTCTTGTTGAGTACTAATGAATGGCATAATAAATATATTAAATTTGTAGCAGTTACCTATGTATTGTATGTATACCTATAAGTTGTTGTTGCTTTAAAATGAGTCCAAATTTTCAAAAAACCAGTTTAGATGTATCTGAGAATACCTATTTAGTCGTGCATTACAAATACAAATACCCAGTAAATAATAATTCAATTCTCAAGTCGATTATTACCCACTGTCACAGCCACTGTGTTCTAGAGTTTTCCTACTCGATTACAAATAATAAAATTCCGTCCCATCCCTGATTCCACTTCCTTTGTTATCTCATTGTCACTTTTTACTTGCTTAAAAACAGAGGTTGCAACCTTGCCTCAGTTGTCATTTTTTCTTCCACTGTCAACGTATAAAAGCATCAGCAAAATGGGTAAATAAACAAGTCAACTCTTAGTTCCAAACAAGCACATTACAAATAAATCAAAATGCCAGCACCCTGCGAACCCTGCAAAGGTAAGATATTGTTTATCAATTTTATAGTTTTCATTCAACATTTAGTCCTTCAATGATCGCTAACCCTACGGCAGAACGGGGCAAAGACGAATAAAATTATGTTTTTTGTTGTTGAGTCACCTTATGTGCCAGGAGTTAGAGTTGGAAGTTAGTGTTCTTGGTTCATTATCACATGGGAATTTCCTTATAATACTTACTTATTTCTTGATAGAAGAGCAGGGCGTTGATGAATTTTCTATTTATACAATGTTAACATTTAAGATTATTCTGTGTCTTGTCTTGGTCTATATTCCTGTTACGGAACCTTAACTTTAAAAACCGTTCTTATTTCTTATACATCATACACATAAATGCCCTAACTCTATGCAATTCAGTTTTCTAGGTCCAAAAGTTTCGGCTGGGTGTAAATGAGTCAGATTTTCAGGACTTTTATTACATTGTTCCGTCTTTCATTACCTTTATTAAAAAAAAACATTTATCCAGATACCTGCCAAGAAGGAGCGGCATGCCAGGACAATTGCACCTGCGATGCCAACTGTTCAGACTGTGATGCAAAACCAGGTAATTTCATCGTTTATTTCTTTGCCCTTTAACAATGACTGTGAAAACTTACACTTATTATGTGTCCAAAAACTTCTACCAGGTGATTTCTATCAATTAACTGAGCCATCTGTCCAAGTTATCGGAAATCAAGAGGAACACGATATATAAAGTGTATTTCTCTTGCATCTACAACTACAAATATATAATATAAATTAAATAGTAATTAGAAGCAGAGTTCTCGAGATGCTGTCCTTCGGACAGCGAAGCGACAGTACAGGGTTCCGTTTCGGGTACGGAACCTTATTAAAAAACACAAAATAAAGTTATCTTAACGATTGATACTCAAAGTAAAGCATTTTAAGGGGTTTTTCGGGTTAAATTTATTACTGCTTTTAGAGACACACTTTACGACTTTCATTCCGGTTATTCCGAGAATCCAATGCAAAATAAAATTTTGCTGGCACCCTTTGAGGGGAGTTAGCGGAGTAGAGCAGACAAGCGCGCGTTCTGCAGGCTCCGGGTCTGGTCCAGAGATGTGCGGGGATGTGGTGTGTTGCGAGGATTGTGTTTTTCGCGAACCAATAGAATCGCTTCATTTAATTTTTCATTTATTTGACGACCGGATGGCCAAATGGTTAGAGAACCTGACTACGAAGCTTGCTGTATAATATGTACCTATTTAAGTATGTATTTATCTATATATGTATAATATTTATCCATTGCCTAGTGTCCATGTACAAGCTTTGCTTGGTTTGGGTTAGTGTCAAGTGTCCCATGATATTTATTTTATTTATTTACCTAGTCTCGCTCTGCTCAGCTATTTCCACCAGAGCCGTGCTGTATTATAGGTAAAAGGTGCGTTTCTATTGGTTCTTGAAAAACACATTCCTCGCCACATTATTGAGAGAGAGAAAGAGAGAGAAACATTTATTTACACATATTCGATACACATAAAAATACATTAGATGGAAAGTAAGTTTTTTACTAACGAAGCTTCAATCATAGGCTAGAGCCGGGGCTGACGATATACGCTGATTGGTACTTCATTTTTCCCGTAGCCTTCTTTCTGATTTTTTTCTTTTTACTCAATTCTTAGTGATGCCGGCTTGATGTTAATATTAATAAACTTCTTTCCTCAAGTCCTCCTTAATCAACGATATGGGTATAACATGCGAAAAGTTATTTGGGAATGCGTAGATAGTTTCAAAGAACACCTAACGCGTTAGAAGAAACTACTGCTTCATCTTTTATACAAGTGTATTGATAGAATAAGAATTGAGGCTCCTTGGGAATGGGCATCGATTGGCCTTTTGATTCGTACTCAGTAACAAAATCTTATCTTTTATCATCAACTTAAATAATATACTTATTGTTTCAGGCTGCTGCTAATTAAATGGAAACTTTGCGTCCGCTGCTCATTTCGTCGATTTCAGATATTAATTGATAGTTTGTAATGTAATTTATTTCTGCAATTAAATCAGTGGTGCCCATTTAAAACTTGTTTTGTTAATTTCTACCCGAATTGAAACTTTTGGGATTTTCGATCACTTCTCGAAGTATTTTATGAAGAAAATTTACAGATTTAATTAAATTCCTCAATCTTTTATAAAAACTACTTTAAATAATATATTAAATGACGAAGAATCGTGTGAGAAAGGACTAGGAATTTAGGACTTGGTGGATTTGGAACTTAGCAGGGACGGGAAACATTCTTCTAACCTGAATGTTGGGAAACGAATAAATCCTTGTTCCTACTAATTTTATAAATGTGAAAGTTTGATAAAATAGGCTTTACGAATTTGGAGAAAATTTCGCACACAGATAGTTTATAACCCGGTTTAACACACGTATATGAATGAATTTTTTTTTTCTTGAAATGGTGCTTAGTTCCTGTGGCATAACGATAAACGAATTATTGGCAGACGAAGTCGCGGCAACATCTAGTATGTAATAAAATAATTGATTTCGACCATCATTGGATATTATGTAACTACGGGACGGGAATAAACTTTATAAATTTTATAGGTACTTGACTTTTAATTCAACTTCTAAATGTAAAAAACAGTTTGCCTAAAAAGCATCCCGCAATCGTCAGATTCCATTTCGACAAACGCGGTTCGCCACGTCCATGCCAATAAACGATTTACTTTACATCTTTATTGATTTCTGGAAGGCTTTTGATTAGTTATGTATGACACGACGGACTTGCAGTCAAGCTCTCTGCCTGCAATTACCTGTTCACTTGTGGTCCTGAATAACTCATTTCCTTGGAGATGCCTAGGTTCATTAAAGTATTAGTCAAAGTCTGCTCTGGTGATTTTGCGGGCATTAAAGCCAGTTTTACTCAAGGGTCAGTACTGTGCCCCTCTTTGTTCTTGATTAATGAGCTGTTGATGAAATTTTAGGTTACCCTGACCTACTGCGTCTCAAAAATGTCTAGTGCATAATTCTGAAACTAAAATTAGGGAAAAATCATTTAAAAAGATGCTATCTCGTATTATAACTCCAGAAATTACAACATACAGTCCTCTACATCGATTTCGATGACAGCGACCCTGATTAAAATAAAAAGACTTTCAGTTCAGAGTATTTACTAAATTTTACTTTAATATTTATATGTCTAGCGCAAGTCCTTAAATTCTCTATCGCAGAGCGTGCAATAGACCTGACTTTGTAAGTTTACTTGTTTTGAGTTTTTCTTTACAAATTTGGCGCCGCAATATCAGACCACCAAAAACATCAAATAAGAATATCATAACAAATTGATATTGATACCTATACCTGACCAGGTAACACATTTTTATTTCTGAGCTCAAAGTCGGTCTTTCACTCAGTTTTTCTGCCCACATCCTTGCTAAGGTTCTAGGCAACCAGCGGGAGAACATTGAGGTGCAAGTGAACTTTTGAGTTTTGGCCGAAGTTGGTCTTTCGCATGGTACAATTTTAATCTCATATTGCTCGAGAGTGCATTACCTCATGCTCCTTGTTCCGCCCGCTTATTAACTATTGAGATCACAACAATACGCAGCAGGCATAGATTTGGTTTTTTACCTCATATGGAAAGGAACCTGATAATTCGGTCTTGCTTGTCTTCTTTGTACAGTTGTACAAACTAAATAATTCCAGGGTGGAACCTTTGTGCTACTAATGTCATGCAGACATCCCATACTTTTGCTAAGGAAATCGTAGTGAAATTTATTTTTAAAAGGTTCGACTCTGGTACTTTTGGCAAAATTGCTAGCAGGCAGTCATGCAATCAAATGAATAATTGTAGTATTTTTTCTGATATTTAAATGTTAAACTTTTTAAAAAATAACGATATAAGCAAAACTCAAGTCAATGACGAATCTAAATGACCCCACACTGTGTACAGTCGAGAGCATAAATATTTATACAGCCAATGCGTCAAATATTTGTATACATCGACTTTATGGTTAGTGGCATAAAGGGTAGCGATATCTTGGTAATGTACATATTTATGCCCCTGACTGTATATTCTGCTTATGACAGGGTGCTGCTAACACTGGATATTCATAGATACCCAAAAATTTGCATGGAACTCACGACGCGCGAGTCCGACTTGCACTTGGCCAGATTTTTTGCACTATGGTATATTTGTTTTTAATCGTACAAAGGATGTTCATAGATCTTTGGATGGAACACAGTCCCATCATCCCATGTACGAGTAGCGGGTAAGATACTATGAGTGAAATTTAAAACCAAAAATCAACTTAACAATTTATTAAGTCACAAGAGGCAGTGGAACAGCACGATGGTGACGAAGAAGGTGACGCAGAAAGCGACGGGGAAGCAAGCCTCGAGCGCGGCCGAGACTCGCGCCCCGAGCGGCCGGCGCGGGCGCTCCTCGTCCATGGCTTAGCAGCATCCACCTGGAAATTATTTAATAAGTTATCTATAGAATGTCCCTGGTCTTAAATATTTCTAACATAAGGTATGTACAAAATCTCAGACCAACAGGCATTTAACAAAGTAAGGGGTAATCTGAAGGTCTACTGAACTGATTTTAGTTAGAATCCGGAATAACTACGGAAATTCACCAAAGAACTACAGTAGATACAGGGTGAAGAATGCGCAAGTTGAAGTGGCAATGGGCGGCCAAGTCGCTCGTGGAATAGACAACCGTTGGGGAAGAAGATTCTTCGGGTGACGACCACGAACTGGAAGTTGAAATATTGGCAGGCCTCGCACTAGGTGGACTGACGACATCATAAAGCTGCGGCCAACCGGTGGAAGGAAGTGACAAGTTATTGTTCAATGTAGGCGTTCTAAGTGGGAGGCCTTTGTTCAACAGTGAAGATCTTCGGATGATGATGATAATGGCGAGTAATTTAATGAGTTAGTAAAAAATAATCTACCTTTGGAAGTGCAGTCGTTGCAACCTTTCTCCTTACAGGCGCAGTTGTCTTTGCAGGATCCGTCCTGGCAGGAGTCTGTTGAAAATACAGTTCTTGCTTGTAGTAACAGAAAACAATTTTTTGTAGGAAAGGGGGTAACGAGGGGGTAAGTATGAATCGCAGAGAAAGAGCCAGGATGAAAAAAAGAGACTATATCCCCAAAATCCACGACTTATTCCAATTAAATGTGAAAGAAAGAAAATGTTTATTCGGCACCTAAGTACTTACGAGAAAGAAGCATACATTAACTTAAGCTGCGATCATGTGCCATCGGCGGTGTGGTAAAAAGTTCCTTCTTAGCACCTTAGCAAAATACAGTCGCGTGTACAGTCGAGTTCATATACTTGTGAGCAAAAATTTGATCAAAAATAGGTATCTGCAAAGGCGTAGAAGCGTGTTTAGATATTTTTGATCAAATTATTGCTCGCAAGTTAATGAACTCGACTGTACAATATTTTGAACTCCACAACCACTTATTCACTTCTGCTTTTGACGTACATTGTGTGTGTTGCTAGTTAACCGCTATGCAGTGATCGTTTAGTTAGACCGTTCAATGAACGGGGAAATTACTCGCCGCTCTTTGTGACTATCGTTTCCTTATATGTTTCCAGGCCCGTATTGTTTGATACAGATTTTTTTTACATACCTTTGCAAGGTTCGCAGGGAGCGGGCATGATGAGTTGATCTTCGGTGGTCTTATCACACTGTGCCGTTTCCACCGTTCTGTCATGTTTTTATACGATAGGATCGGTGCAAAAACTGCATTAGGAGCAAGGTTAGAGTTGTATTGTAAACATTGTTATCTGTTATTTGTATGAAGTAGTTTATAATATAACTTGATTTAAATAATATTACTTTCAATTTGAATAATGTCAAATTTTTATTTTAAGTAACTATTTCTTTTCTCTGTTCAGTTGTTAAAGAAAATTAAACTTAAGTTTTTGTGTTAATATTTTCGTTACGGTTAGTAAAATTGTATGAATGTGAAATTTGTGGCTTAAGCTCGGAAAACACACTTTCCCAAAATGAGTGTTTTATTATCTAATTTATAATTTAACAATGTAAGCTCCGAAGGTGCCTACATTTTTCCTTTTTCACAAAGTAAAGTGCATTTTCCTAAATGTACCTACTCGTTCGTGACGTAACACGGTTCTTTTTATGTAAATATACAAAAATGGTTCTTTTGAAAAAGCATACCTTCGAGGATACCGTAGCATCCGCGAAAGTGCATTTTTTAGGAAAGAGCCGTTTTTGAGATGTGCATCTTCCGAGAAAATGATCGTTCTAAAGTGCACTTTTAGAGAGACGCACATTTTAAGTGGGTTTTACGAGCTAAGCCAAATTTAGGGTATTTATTGCTCTGTCATGCAAAAACAGATCAATCAAATGTAACTTCAACAATGTGCAAACTATCTACATAAGCATTCAATTCAGCTAACCTTAGGTATCTACATTTTCTCACTTCATAGTTTTCCCATTTCAATTGCAATAATTCTAGTTCAGGAAATCCCTCTATCGATCACAATTATTTTCGCCTTTATTCTTATCCCGGAAAAACCTGTCCTGTCACGCTTGATCGCGGAGACTGTAAGTACCATCTGTTTCATCTTTTGTATCATTTCCTGTCTTTACACAGGCAGCCTTCGGCTTAGATATTTGGCGATATTTAAGACTTTTCGATTATTTTATTATATCATTCAGACTCTGAAAAGCGACGAAGAAGTATTGAAGTGCAATGTGCCAGACTATTGAAGGTATTTGAATTTTTAGTTTCGGAAAATAAGTTGTCTTTTAACGGGGATTAAGAGGAAAGTAGGTACAAAGCGAGTTTTTTTTTAACCGTGCCTATTTATATTTTTAGTTTTTATTTAAACGACAATAATTTGGGACCGAGTTTTTACATCACATCCATGGAAATAGTCAAAATGTCTGTTTCTTAAATGAAAATTTCTACCTACTAGTCGTCATAATTATTTAGAGCTCTGATTTTTCTGTACTTGTTTATTTTCGAATGGTCTTGCACGTGTAATTTATTTCCTTTCGGTATCCCACTATAATTATTTGAATTATAATTGCGATAAGATAACTCAGAGAATTTCCGTAAAGGTAGGTAAGTTTTTGTAGCGTAATACCTACTCCTAAATATTTTCTCAACACAACGACGGCGCTGTACAGTCACGTCTAAAAGTATGTATACACAAAAAAAATTGAAAAATATGTAGCCACACATTTTCATCATAAATATGTATCTATTACTGACACCAAAAAATTGTATTCATTAAACTGTTTCAGTATCATGTAATCACAAAATGCTTCAGAAAGTTGCATACTTAAATAAATTCCATTTAAATGTATTCACCTCGTAGGCAAAAATAAGTATACATGAATGGGTTCCATATACATATAACCACACCAATTTGGCAAATATTTTATACGCCGTTTGATTCATAAATATGTATCCAGACTGCAACAACAAACCTTGTCTGACTGGCATAGAATCGTAAGTTGTATATTTAACTGATTTGACAATTCACGAAAACAGTGCGGACTTGTCACTGCATACGTCTATCTCACGATTATTCTATGACGCACTTGACAGTCCTTAGATTGAATTGACTTGTAAATATTGAGTATTTCAGTTTAGGGTCATTCTCAGAAAGGTGCACTATGCATTTTTTTGTTTTTATTTTAATTATATTGTTAATTGTTAGTGGTAAAGCCGCACTGTAGCCAGTTCTTGGTTTGCAGTACGAATGTATTTGTAACTTCAGATAGGTTATATATTATAAAAGAAAGTCACTGGCTTCATGGAAGAACTTCATTTTAAAATCAATTACTTACATATACTTATACTGTCAAGTGCAAGATCGCCATTCTGTCATCGTCATTCAGAAGCTGTCTTCTATAATTAAAATTACAATGATTAAAGATTGCAAATTATAGATGCTTCAGTGGATCTGCCCTCAGTGGATGACCCGAACAACTTGATCGCTTTGGCTTAGTCGATATTAATGACCACTCTGGACGTTTCCAAGTATTTGGTGATCTTGATGGTGTATAAAAAATTAAATATATCCATACCAAATTTCATCCAGCTCAGTTGCTTTTGGAGATAAAAACTAAGTACCCTATCTTCAGCCCCTTGACAGTCGAAACCAGTCGGTTTCGACGTGATACCGGAACAGACAGAGTTACTTTCAATTCATCACTCGTATAAAACAAAGTCGCTTTTTTTGTCTGTACGCTTAGATCTTTCAAACTACGCAACGGATTTTGATGCGGTTTTCACAAATAAATAGTGTGATTCACGGTGTCTATGGATACCGTAAGCGTGTTGTGCCGGAACGGGTCACCAGTATATAATATTATTTTAATGGAGTATGGATTCGTAGTATGTATGTCCCTGCCCGCATGCAGGTTACGAAAGAGACAGACATGTAATCTTAACAAAACAGTAATTCTTCAAAACGAATCAAAATATCAAATCGTGTTTACATATTTATGAATCAAACGGCGTATACAAATATTTACCAAATTGGTGTGGTTATATGTATATGGAACCCATTCATGTATACTTATTTTTGCCTACGAGGTGGATACATTTAAATGGAATTTATTTAAGTATGCAACTTTCTGAAGCATTTTGTGATTACATAATACTGAAAAAGTTTAATGAATACAATTTTTTGGTGTCAGTAATAGATAAATATTTTTGATACAATGTATGACTACATATTTATGCAACCTGGTTTTTGTATACATATTTTTAGACGTGACTGTACCAATACCTCCTAACTGAATGACTTTTGACATGCGATTGAGGACCTAAGCTCCCCCTAGCTAAACCTCCTAAGTTGCATGTTCGAGATTTATCAGTTAGGAGGTATTGGTACTTCACCGTCGACAATATTGTTACGCTCCTAGATAACACGAATAGTTATGTATTAGTAGCATCTGTTAGCTAATAGAAGTAATGTTACGGAATAGGCGTCTAGTTAATTGATAATAATAATTGACCACATCCTATTGAAGTATAATGAACATAAGTAGTAAAACTGTCCAACGTTGTAACATGAAACAACTAAGCTCTCAAGGAAATCTAAAAAGTATAATCAATATTAAACACAATAACCTAACATTTTTTTATTTTTAAAAGAAGCCGTGCAGCAGCAACATGAAGACAACTCCAAGCTGCAGAACACCTCAAAGCTACAGGAATCTTCCAGCATCCAGAAGCCTTCCAACCTTGAGGATAGGCCAGACCTTCAGGACACCTCAGATCCTGTCAGTTCCGAACTCCAAGAGGAATTATGTCCCCCCGATTGTCCTTGTAGACGTACACCGGAGACAGTGAAGTCCTCCATACGGCTTCAGATCTTCTTCAATGTCCTGGGCATATTCTTCGCACTCTTCGCAATTTATCTGATGGTAACGACAAACTCTAATTTGTACCTGATCTTTTGGATATGCTTCTCCGTTCTGAGGCGGATGATGGGAAAGACTAGAACGATGAAAATGAAGAAGGATTAGATTTGTTGTTTGGAAATGTTCTAGTAAAGGAAGGCTGTAAAATTAAATGAGACCGGCGACGCGGTTAACTATTTTCTATTACCTACATCACGTGTGTTAGCAGTTGAAGACTGCGTTAAGAGTGTGTACAATGGATAGAGAATTCACTCGCCGCACTTCCAGTTGCAAAACTAGATTGTAAGAGTCAGAATTGGCAACATTTCTACTAGACACTTCCATTACTAAACATTGGCCCGTCGTTATTATTGAAAGTTAATTTATCTCCCTATTTATTCGTATTTATAAGTAACTTATTAACCTTTACTGTTATCGCTGGTGATTTTATTTAAGAACAATAATTTTCGCTTGCTCATGAACATTGTCTGTTTCTTTTCATTTCATTATAAGTACCTACGCCTACGCTTACCTACGTATAAAGAACACTCGAGGTTATTTGTATCAAGTGTTTCGTTTCATCTTTTATGATGTGGCTAGAAAATGGACTTTTAATCACACTTGCTCGTAAACAGTGTCGTTACATGCAGGCCATTGCAGGCTACCTTGCTTGCAATCCCCCAAATAAATCCCTCGGCCTTTTGTCCTTGTCATGAAACCCAAGGTCAGTAAATGAGTCTGCTTGACTTGCAGGAGGACCTCGCGCACGCACATCAGGCATATGCTGCGGAGTGGGAGGGCGGCGGGGGGCTGGCGCTGCCAAGAGCGCAGCCAGCAGTAGCGGCCAATTTTGTAAAAATATTAGCTTTTCTTTTACAAGATACAACTTTACTCGCAAATGTGATGAAAAACATTGTATGTCGCACGGGCGGTACTAGAATAACGAACATCGATCCATCGACTTCGGGCTTCTAATAGACTCTCGTTTGTAATTCCTTATTTACCGCCGTTAAGACACAATGTGTCGTATGTCGTAGGTGTAATTGGGTACGTAGTTTCTATTTAGCCAGTCAGTTACATTATAAGAAAATATTGGGTAGGTTTTTTTCTTTTGTCAGTCAAATACAGAATGATAAAGATGAAGCTGCTTAAGGTTCCGGTGGCACAGCACTCGACCAGCGACCGGACTGAACGGCGCGCGGCGTGGCACTGCATAGTTTTGTCTTGTGAAGATTGGTTAGCGGCCGTCTAAACGACGACGCTTGGCTATGTGCGTGCGTCGATTCGGGCGCTAGTATGAAGTCGAACTACTGCCTATTACTTGTATTGTGGTTCCGGAGTAGAGGCCCGTGACGTCACGCCGTGCTAAAAAGTGTCGCATTTGAACTGAACTTAAACTGGCTATGTAGCCAGTATTTTTTTACAAATGGAATGGATGGTTTTTTTTTAGAAATGGAAAACATACATATATTTTCAATTTCTTTATTTAATTGACTAAAAAAAATACGTGTTCAATAATTTTTAAAAATGTAATCAATGGAATTAGAATTTTTAGGTCACCACTCCTATATTTAAAGGCTTACTCAAGGCCAAAGTGAATAGGCTAACTATACATATATATACATCTTTGTTCTCATCTGCACAAGTGCATTTATGATTATATTTTGTTAAAATTTCAGACGAATATTTACCAATTTAATTATGATAATTTCCAAAGAATATTGATGCAACTTTAGAAATGAGCTTTAGAATATAAATTGTAACTTTTCAGGGTACGTTTGACCAAATGGTAACGTAAAGTAGTGATTATCTTCATTATTTTTGTAATTACCTTAAAAGAGTAAAGAATTAGCATTAAAAACGTCAACCATTTCATTATTGCTACCTTATTTCATCAATAAAAGCAACTTAATAATGTGTGTGGTTTTTATTAAGTATACTTAATTGAATCTTAGTCACAAAATAGGAATTATAGACTGCCCCGACTCAGTTCATTAAACTTTACAGCTTATTTTATAGTTACAATCTCTAAAAAATATATTATTTAGAATCCTTAAGAACTAGGTAATAATATGCAATTAAAATAATATAGAAAAGTATTAATTTCAAATAAGCCTATGCTGTCCGCATAATGTAAAAACTTTTTTAGAAATGCTCAAACATCTTTGTTCTCATCTGCGCTCAGGTGAAATAGAATAGAAGAGAATTCATCCCAGCCTATATGCATACGTCTCACTGCTGAGCATATGCTTCCTCTCAGGATGAGAGGGCTTGGGCCGTAGTTCCCACGCGGGCCCAGTGCGGATTAGGAACATACAAGAAAACGCAAAAATATTTTTACCCAAAATTGAAAAAATGTTTCCCACTGGCAGTGGACCAAATGAACAAGTTTTGAGAGCAAAAGAAAACAAGATATTTTAATGCTAAATTAAGTATTTCGTGGAATGGGTAATTATTTGAGGTGTAAGATAAATGTTACAGAAATAAAAACGCACATTTTGATGTGGTCTGTTTTATTTTGAACATAACGATATGTACCGATAAGATGCTTTATATTATAAGAGATCGATAAAGTTTATTTTGGTTAAAAAAAGCAAAAATCCAATTTTAACGGTAACGAAAATGAGCATCGAGACCACGAAAAAGAACATTTTGTTTATTTTAAAATCTTATAATTGTACTATTTGAATGAAAATCCGATCATAATGAGAAAACGAATAAGCATTATTTAATTAATCAGGTATCAACAGAAATAGACAATCGATATCTATATAAAAAAAAAATTAAAACTTGACCACGAAAATGACGACTTCAAATTGTCATTTTTGTAACCTTTTAAATACTATCTAGAAATTACTTAATTAAAGTAAGATTAATAACTTCAACTCACAAACCAAAACAGTTTTCAATACCTTCCCCCCCGTGCAGGTCTACGGTAAACCAGAACGAAATTATGTTACAACGAAACAACACAACAAAATGCTCCTCTAAATGACGAAGTTTTCTTTTAATATTTAGATATATACATTTCACACGTACATTCAGGGCAAAATAATTCTTGAACCTCTCGCCAGTTAACAAAATTGGCGACGCACTGGTCATAATTCCTATAACCACACCTGGAGCAAATGTTGTTGACGATCAACCATTCTTCGTTTAAATCAATTAAATCAATAACGGCATAAACGATTACACTGTAAAAGCAGAAAATTCTATAAAAAGTGTTCTGTATTTTTTCTACTTGTAGGGAAAATCATCTTTTTCGTGGTCTTTAATCAGTTTCGTGGCCATAGGACCACGAAAATGATGACCACGAAATTGAAAAGCTCTTACTTTCGCGGCTCTGCAGTAAATATCCTATAATTTGAAGCAAATGAAATCAATATTGAATAACTTAACTGCAAATGACACAGCACCAGTAAAACATTATATTTATTTACCCAATACTTACCAAGTCGCAACCGTAACGAAAATGACGCTCGATCTTTGACGCAAATCTAACTGAACCTTTATTACATTAATTATAGATAAATAATTAAGACTTGCGATAAACATTATACATTATATTGACGCAGTCTTATTTTCAAAGTTGCTTATAGTTAAAAAAGGATTTACAGGAGGTTTGACCTCTTTTTTTGTTTAAAATATACTTAATAAGTGTGGCTACGAAAATGATGGTGTATTTTGGAACAACGGGAAATGTAGAAAAAAATAGTCGTATCAATGTCCTAATTTTTTTATGTTTGCATGCATGGTATATCATATTATGAACATTCAATCCATGTTTAAACAGCAAGTTTTTCTATACCTTGTATTTTTTTACAATACTACAAAGTAATCAGGGATAATCCGAACCTGACCACGTAACTGACTTTTGTGCAGAAAATTTAAGTTATTGTGAAAAAAAAGATAAAATAGAATAAAATGTATTTACCACAAGTTTCAGTGATAATATCCTAAGCAACTTAAAAACAATAAACGATATATTTCTAATTTTATAACTGAAAATTTGAGTCTGAACACAATTGAACCTCTCGAAATAATAACCCGAATCTGCTCTTGATAGTTTTTTTCCTCTTCAATTTATACGCGGATCATTGCTTTACAAAAACGTGGGTGGGCAAGGTTACGGTTGTACAGTCGGCAAAATAACTGGTCTGCCTCGTTGAATATCGTTCAACTTGAAGGTCGAATTAAGATAGAACTAATAATAAAAGGAATAGACATTGTGTGTTTTTCCTTCCAGTATAAGGGGCTGTTTCACCATCATTGATTAGTGTTAACTGAAGGTTAAATGTGATGCCGTCTCCGTCTATTCGAACAAAACAAATAGAGACGGCATCACATTTAACCGTCAGTTAACACTAATCAATGGATGGTGAAACAGCCCCTAAATGTTCTAGCGACGTTTCGCGTTGCGCTGATTGACCTTGCGGCACGGCCCTATGCTACGAAGACTTAGGTACCAAGTGCAAAATTCGAACTTCATATTTTGCCGTCCCGCTGTCGCTTATTTTATTTAACAAGAGAGTGGGAGGGACGGTGTGCGTTCGATTTTCGAATTTTGTACTAGCCAGGGCTGGTCACATCAGTAGATGTGAACAGGCCTTAACTGTGATATATAGAGCAGATAGATAGAGTCACGACAAGAATTAAATAATGAGGGTGTCACTTTCTTACTAAGTGTTACATTTTAGACCTAAAATGCTTGAATACACACACACACACACACACACACACACACACACACGAAAGGTTTAAAGACCGCTTCGGAAACACTTTTAGCAAAGATTTAAAGTTTGACAAAAACGGTACAATAGTGACAGGTTGCTAACTACGGTATACCTTAACCTATATCCTTTGTCACCTCTTACGACACCCACGGAAGAAAGTCTCTTACGAAACCCACGAAAGAAATGGAGAAGTGTAATTCTAACCCGACACCACACGGGGAAACTCGATAATAAGCGTTTCCCCAGAGATAAAACCAAGCTAGATCGATTTGTCACCCCCGAAAACCCTCACATACCAAATTTCATCGAAATCGTTGGAGCCGTTTCCGAGATCCCCGAAATATATATATATATATATATATATACATAGTATATACAAGAATTGCTCGTTTAAAGGTATACATACATATATATGTATATATGTATATATTATATTATATATATATTATATTAGATATACACAATTTCGTATGTAAAGTTGTAATTCCTTACTTACTACGTAACTTTTGCCCGAAATTTTCAATCGGGAATCAAAATTTTTCCGGGATCAAAATGATCCTCTATACCGATACCTAAGTTCCCAAACTAGTTATCTCTATACCGATTTTCATTGCGGTCGGTTGAGTATCTACCTTTAAGCGTGAAGTGAAACCGTAAAAACATGCAAACAAACATACCCACTTCTGCATTTACTAAAGGCTTTTAGCCGTTTAGGAACTTAGGACGGATTTTAGGATAATATAACGGCACCAACAAATGATTTAACAGAAAAACTGATTTAGGAACTATGTTTTTAATTTGTTTGAATTGTCTTCGTCAAAAAACGTAATCACTGACTAGCCAACTGCGCAGTTTGTTGATTGAGACAGTTGTTACAAACCTTTTAGTTAAACTAAAAAAAAAATGAACTAAAAGAATTTCCTTGCTCACCCGCGACCTTACGATAGCTAAGCTTAAGCAAAATATGCGTGTTCATGCAGTTCCTCCACCTCCACACTGTAAGAACACACACAAATCACACAAACCCATCTATCACCACCACCACTACTACTGACGCGTTTCAATGGTGTGGTTCGTGGGTTAAACCATTAAATTTTATTATTATTATATCATCCCAGCTTATGACGTCCAACTGCAGGGCACAGATCTCTCAGAATGAGAGAGCTTGAGCCACATTTCCCACGGGGGCCAATGCTAAATGAGCACTTCACACACACAATTGATCACCAGCATTCATACCATTGATTCACAATGATGTTTCGTTTCGTCTTCTCACAAACAACACGGACACATTTTTTTAATTACTTTGAATGTAATGGACAAGATTTCGGAAATTTATCCCGATCCCGATGGAATATCGTGTTAAATCCTAAGTAATATTCCGAAGTCGTTTTAGCGTGAAAGAGTAAAAAAAAACATACGCACTCACTCACAAACTTATGCGTTATAATACAATACAATGACTCTTTATTCAACACCGTAAAGGTGCTATACTTAGTAAGCTGTAGGTACAGAAGACGGAGGCACAGTTGAACCATTTGATTCCTGGCCCACAACATTCTCAAAGTGTCATAATGAACTCCCTTGTCAAGCAATGCGATGTCACTATGACAATTTCTCCGAAAAGGTTCCACAGTGGGTCACGTCACGATTCAGTTGGTTTGATAGTACCTACATAGAGAGTTACTGGTTATTAGTTTAATACCCATGGTTTTTTACCCATGGGTTGTCAACCGCTGGTTCCTTAGGATCGTTCACCCCGCATGGTGGCACTGATTGGTGCAAAAACTGCCTTCTACGCCTAGCGAGATTACTAGCCATGAAAAAAGCGTAGGTACTTAGCTGGCTACAAGCAAGCAAGGCAAGCGTGCTCCATCTTGGTCCACATATTTACTTACCATCAGGCGTTGTTGTAGTCAAACGCAAGCCTGTTTCTGGAAGAAAAAAATGATTAAATTAAGGGGCTGTTTCACCACTCGTTGATTAATTTTAACTGACGGATAAATTTGATGCCGTCTCCGTCTTTCGAACGAAACAAACAGAGACGGCATCACTTATCCGTCAAATAAATTTAATCAATGAATGGCGAAACAAGGGGTAAGTATCGTTAATTTTGTGCTATAATGCCCTTCTCAGCATCAGGGCCGGATTTAGGAGTCCCGTTAAAAAATTGAAAAAGTTTATAAAGTGACATTTTTATTGTAAAATATGCATCCTCTTGACACATGCTGTCAGTTAATTTGATTGAACTTGAAAAGAGCTGATGATCTTCAGATAGTGAAAACCACAAAAATGCATAGCACTCGTCCAATTTGTGCAAACCGAAGATACCTACAATAAATACAAGATCTTGCTACGCAACTGAAGTGTCACATTGTTGGTAGTACAGAGATCAGCTGCATAGAAAACAAGGACTTATTAGTGCAATTAACGTCTATTGTTGTCATTAGTACAATACCAGTGCACCTTTTCTCTACTTTCCTTTTTATTCAATGGTGCAATTATTTACCATGAATGATACATTTGTCTAATTAAATTTAGGTTATTCCTATTTTCTTGAAATTAAGTCACTAACTCAAAATATGGATACCCAACGTGAAATACCTTTGACTAATTTAAAAAATAACCAACGCATTATACTTATTGTCTAAAAATTCACCCTGTTACAATATTCAGCTTACAATACCAGCCCTTAAAAATTACTACATTTCACTAACATACCTACCTACATATTTTGCCCCAATTAGAGTTTATACTGCAAAAACTATCTAATTGTGTGATAACACAACTGAATTAAAAATAATTAAACTAACCTGCCCGCGACTCAGTCTGCGTAGAATTCGTTCATCGCTATCCCGCGGGAGTTATGAAATTTTCCGGGATAAAAACTGTCCTACGTCCTTCCCCGGGACTCAAACTATGTGTATACCGAAGTTCCTCTAAATCGGTTCAGCTATTTAGACGTGATGAGGTAACAAACAAACAAACAGACTTACAAGCTTTCGCAGTTATAGTAGGTAGATATTAGTGGGAGGGATAGTGGAAGTTATACAAAAAACGTCTTCACGTCGTGGCTTTTTTTGAGATCTTGCTGTGATTAATGATGAATCATTATAATTGTCGGTGCAAGTCGTTGACCCCAATTATCTACCTGAGTATCTGTCGTTTCTTAACGTTATACTAAAGAAACTTGAGTTTTAAGCGGTATAAGTGTCTTGTGATGTTGGCAACTTATTGCCAGTGTATGGAGTAGGTATCTACTTAATGGTCAATTTGCAAAAAACGTATCTAGATTAAGGATTTAAAATATAGGATTTGACTGGCCTGATTTGACATTCGCCAGTCAAAAATGGTAATTTTTCTGTCTATTTACTTATAATACTCTTTTACACTTCAAAACTTTTTTTTGTTTTAAAATAATAATAAAAAAAATATTTATTTGATACGTCAAACTTGGTCACACTAGACGTTATTATAATCTAAAACTTTTTATTTTATTTTCTAACTAGCTTTTTTCGCGGCTTCGCCTGCGTGGAATTCAGTTATCGTGCGCTGTTCCCTCGGATACTGTGCATTTTTTTGGGATAAAAAGTATCCTATGTCACGCCCATAAACTATATCTATGCCAAAAATCACGTCAGTCCGTCGCTCCGTTCGACTTGAAAGACGGACAAACATACAAACACACTTTCGCGTTTATAATATTATTAGTTTTAGTATGGATTTACTCCCCCAAAGGTTAGCCTCCGAGTTTAAAACTCATTATTATATTACACGTTCCTCAAATAGTTTGCTCAGGGACTATCAGTGCTAGAAAGCTGTAATTTTGCACGGATATTATAAAGCCACTATGCTGACAACACTGTAAAAAATCTTAGAAAAATATTACTCAGTTTTTTTGTAACGGTTACCTTATCTTGGGCGTGTCCGACACGCTCTTCGCCAGTTTTGCCTTTTAAGGTACGGAACCTAATAAATGCTACAGCAATTGCTTGTTCGACTAAACCAGAGTCTCTGGAGGCGTGGAGTTTGGAAGTTGTATCTGTTTTCACCTGAGAGCAGGACCACTACCATGAGTTTAGTGACCGTACTCGATAGCGACGGCGTAAATTATTTGTATGGAGAATTGTACAGCGCCTCTCCAAATAATTTACGCCGTCGCTATCGAGTACGGTCACTGTAAACTCATGGTAGTGGTACAGAACTCGGCGCGGTGTGGTATCGGCTTCGAAACCGGTCCGGGCTGTTTTTGTTTACGGCCCAATCATTTTATTGTACTTGCGGCAATAAGTTATCTATCTCACTCGCTCTAGGAGTCAGCGGTTGATTAAGCTGGCTTATTTTTTAACTAACAGGTTTTTCGAATTAAACACATATTTGGTGCGGGACGTTAGACCGTGCCTATACTTGTTTATGAACTCTCAAAACGAAAAATGATGAAGTTAATCCATAAATTATGTCATAAATGCTTATTTAGATCATTCTCAGGTATTGCAGGTGGTAGGACCTTGTGCAAGGTCCGCCCGGATCGCTACCACCATCGTGCTCGCTAATCCTGCCGTGAAGCAGCAGTGCTTGCACTGTTGTGTTTCGGCTTGGAGAGTAAGACAGCCGGTGAAATTACTGGCACTTGAGGTATCCCATCTTAGACCTCTAGGTTGGCAACGCATCTGCAATACCCCTGGTGTTGCAGATGTTTATGGGCGGTAGTGATCTCTTACCATCAGGAGACCCACTTGCTCGTTTGCCATCGAGTCGAATAAAAAAAAAAAAACACAGACCCCTCTTCGTCACACTTCTTACTGTGAAAATCGCAATTATTTTGTTCTCGTGTCATAAATCACGAGAAACCCCCACACCCCTGTGTGACTCAATTTATGGATAGGCCCTTTACATTAAAGGCAATCTATATCACAATAGCAATGTATGGTGTAAAATTAAATGTGATCGTCAAAAACTGATTTTGAGTAAAGCCGCTATTTTGGACGGATGCGACATTGTTCGCAATATTGTGGACATGACTCCAAAATGAATTATTAGCTATATTAATAAATTCATTTCTTGAATAAAAGTAGCAGTTATTGTCCTTGATATAAGAATTAGTAATTATAATTAGATTGACCACGGAAAATTGGGAAAAAGTATCGTTTATTTTCTTTACAAATCGAATGAAACGAATATAACAAATATGTACATTAAAAAATGCCATAACCCTGTATTTCATCTATTTGTTATAGGAAATCTTTGATGCGGACATGATTGTAAATATAATTAAGTAATTAATATTTAATTAGAAAATAAATTATTTAAATACTTATCAAATATTTACCTAATTAATTTTACAATCATGCACACATTATTGCGAACAATGACGCTAATCGGTCCGTTCACACAACAAAATTGAAACCATTTGGTTTTAGTTCCATTTTGAACTCTCGATAAAGAAATGTGGAGAGAATTGCGGCGAAAAGTTTAACTCTTTAGAAGGA
The DNA here is from genome assembly GCF_025370935.1 of Choristoneura fumiferana. Taxonomy (NCBI): domain Eukaryota; kingdom Metazoa; phylum Arthropoda; class Insecta; order Lepidoptera; family Tortricidae; genus Choristoneura; species Choristoneura fumiferana. The sequence goes on from NC_133486.1 coordinate 11,510,395, forward strand.
ATTCTCTTTTGGGAGAGAGATCGTGTCCTGTTTTGATATGCTTGGACACTTGGATGAATGAAATGGATTCTCTTGGCATCTTATTTATTTATTCACTTCTAACAATTACATTCCGTATGGGTAATAGACATTTAGAAATTTATAGGTTCCGTTCCATCGAAGGTCAGCTTAGGCATAAGTACTTGTAACACAGAGATATATTTTATTGAGATTTTAAAAATTCAAACAACAGCCAATATATTTAGACACTTATTAATAACACCGTTAAAATAATCAATAATGATTTTTTTAATGTAATTATTTAGATACTTTTGTATACACAAGCCGGTGGTATTTCATTCTATCTAGATTCTATCACAATAACACTTGAGCCATCAATTGGCAAAATGTTCCCATCATACCTAAATAGTACAAACCTACAACTAACTAAACTTATCATGATCAAAAATGAACACAATCATCAATTAAGGTACTTATAGTTCTGATAATCCACGAACGCGCGCGGACTATTCAAAAATCATCTTATTTATATAGCTAAGAGAAAAACAGTCGCTTGTTGTGCGATAAGAACTGCATAACGATTTTTTATAAAGTTTAAGCAGGCAAGTCGAAATTGGCTACGTTTACTTGCGGCACGTGCTCTGGGTCAGTCTTGAATTTGGTCTTCGCATCGCAGAGACCTACGTCCTGCAGCTTCCACTCCCAGCTCATCTTTTGGACGGCATGTAGCGTCTCCGCCTCGATATGCTGCCGGCGGAGCATTCCCTCCTTAATCTTCTCCCACTTATCGTCTACTTCTTGCAGCCAGGAGTTGATTTGGCGACCGTTGCAACGAACACGGCGCGTGCCTCTATTGTCCTCCTGTTCTGGCGGAATATCACTGTATATCTCACGCCCGCGAAGAATCGTGCAGACAGAATACGGCATTGCTTGGTTGCTGACAGCCCTTTCTGCTCGGCCGTGGATACGGAGTATCTCTTGCTCGACCGCTAATACCAACTTCTCCCTTTCGACTAAATGCTGAGTCTCCATACGGTTCCGTTCTTGTGCTTGAGACTTAAACTCTTCCGCCATTTGTAGGGGCACCGACGTTGGAATCACGATCTTGACACTATCAGGGTTCACGTTACCCTGCAAAGTGTAATTGCGGCTATTCATCAGGTAGTTGTTAAAGTCTTTGGGAGGTTTCGGTTTGACGGGTTGAAGGGTTTTCTGGCGGTTCTCGATCTGCTTACGGATGTGAATGTACATCTGGTAAGCGTTAGGATGGTGCATAGCTTCCGCTTTCGCTCTGTCGATAACATCAGTTTTGGTCAGTTGAGCTTCTTTTGCGGCTCTTATTTTGCGTTTTCGGGGGTGTATGTCGATGGGTTCGGGGCGTGCGCTTGCGGCGCACGCTTCATCTTGGGCCGCGGTGGTCGGGGTGGCTTCGGGTAAGATCGTGAGTCTTTCTTTGTCTTTGTCGGCATCACTGTTCCTGTGGGAGCGGGCGAGTTTCTGCGCCAGTTTGACGGCTTTAATCCGCGTTAGTTAGCGCGGCTCTCGGTCTATGCTCGGAACGCAAGGAGCTCCGATCGTCCGATTCCCCCACGTAGCAACTCAGTTATTGACCCGAGTGCGCGCTCGTCTGTTCTAGATGTCCGGGGACCGCGGTTGCGCGCGCACCCGAACCAGACAACTTAGAGTCTAGATATAAAAAGCACATCAACGATGCCGGCTCCCTGCGACTCCTGTAAAGGTAATAATTTATTTTATTAATTAATATTATCTACATATGTTTAAAGTAATAATTATTTTATAATATATGTTCACAAGGGCTAAGTTTACGTATACTTTTGTTATTGTTTTGCCGGCGTGACACAGCGTGGCGTAGTTATTTTGTCAATGACGCAGTTACCGTGTTTTTGGTTAGATTTACAGTTTGTCCGATATTTTCGAAAGTATACTCAGCGGCACAAAATTTGGCCCACTCTACGTACAAAATTGCATATTACGGCATACATTTTAGGGCCAGATTTTTTGCCGCTCGGTATATTAAACTAAACCTGTTTCCGACACTAAAACGCTTTCTGGATTCAACTTAGAAACCTTTATTAACTTGTTTATTTTAAAAGATATTTACGCACGTGTCACAAACCAAACTATATTTAATCAAATTAGTAGGTATTTTTTACGCATACCTTTGCTCGCTTGATAGTTTTACTGCCACACACAACACGAATTGCACTCCCTTCACGACTGGTTAAAAATAACTGGGTAGTTTAACCGATTACTTGTAAACCCGATATCGGACTCGTTCGGAGACACTCGGTGCAACGAAGTGAAACGTCAAATGCATTTTTTCTTGCCAGAAGTGATGTTATAGGTATATTTAAGAACGGTGGACCTTATAATTTCGTTATTGTACTGCGCTATTAATTGTGTGTTGTTTAATGAAAGCACACAATACACTAAATACTTAATTTACTGCTTAAAAAAATTATAACGAAAAATTGAACCGACTACAAAAAAACCATGAAATATTTTCTCTACAGTCTGAAGTCGGTCGGTGGCTCAGCACGAGGCAGCAGGAGTGGACCTATAGTCATCTACCTGATCTACCTCACCTACGCACTTTATATTGGGCTTCAATCACTCCTGCTGGCTCGTGCTGAATCACCGACCGACTTCAGACTGGTAGAAAATTATTTTCATGGTTTTTTGTTATAATTTTTTTTTCACGCTTTTTTGTGTAAATAATCTAAGATACAATCGTTTAATATCAACTGCTCGTCACCTTCTACGAAAGATAGCTTTTTCCGATGCAGAGCCGTTCATTATTGAGGAGTCCTGGTGCTTCACCACCCGTTTTACCATATGCATTACGAGGAGCATAAATTACTTAGCAACTGTGTCAAAGTAATTAAATTTCAACCCGTAAAATACTTGTTATTGAGTAGTAACTCCGATGGTCCACTGTGGTCTTCATCATCAGTTCCACTTCACTAAATGATGACCACGGAAGACCAGACGGGAGTCCACGTTGGCGTGAAAAATGGGGGTTATGGGAATATAGTGGAAATGCAGCATGGGGTCCACCGAAAACAGTAAAACTTTGAAGTGGTTTTAAAGAAATAAATATCATGGGACACATTGACACCAATTGACCTAGTCCCAAACTAAGCAAAGCTTGTACAATGGACACTAGGCAACGGATAAACATACTTATATAGATAAAATTTATCAGATAAATACATAGTAAACATCCAAGACCCGAGAACAAACATTCGTATTATTCATACAAATATCTGCCCCGCCCGGGAATCGAACCCGGGACCTCAAGCTTCGTAGTCAGGTTCTCTAACCTAACCACTTGGCCATCCGGTCGTCTGAAATATATTGTCACGGTTATTTTATCTATTTTACCCATAATAGCAGTAGCATTGTACAGTCACGTGCATTAATATCTGCTACAGCGGAGCGTGCAAAAATATCTAAATCTGACACGTCCTACCCGCCCTAGAAAAAGAGTCTTACCAGATATATTATGCGCTTGTTTCATACCCGAAATGAAATACAAACAAACCGGAATTGTACTTCTTTGATCAAATTATGATAATGGTGATGACGTTTGCAGACACGTGCGGCAGCGGGAAGGCGGCGTGCGGTGCGAACTGCACCTGCGGCCCGAGCTGCGCGTGCGGCGATGGCCAGGCTTCCGGTAACTATGGACTACTACGACAAACGAAAATCGAAGTTTGTATCGTACCGTCCCTCTCACTCTCGTATTAAATAATATAATCGTCAGCGGGACGGCAAGATACGAAGTTGGAATTTTGCACTACGTATAGTATAGGGCTGCACTCAGCGACCGGCGACGCATCGATCGTACTCTCATTGATGCTGTTCATTGCGCGCCTGAGACGCGCGCCGCGCATTGTTTACCTGACAGGGCCCGCAATGATAATAGGAACGCTTGCCGCGCCGCTACACTCTCAAAACATACTTACGTCATAGTGGTCACGAGTAGACTCTACTTTACCACTCGTGGCCACGGCCACTGCATGTGGTCGAAACGTCGAGATAAATATTACTAGCGTGATAAGTCCCGTTTTTAGTGTTTATTTATATAGTTGATCCTTAGTTTAGACGTGAAAATTATAGGTAGGTAGGTAGCATCGACATCTATGTACCTTACGGCACTAGACTGGCTGTTTTGGCACAAAACGCAGGCGCATCATCGCATCAATCATCAATATTACTTTAACACAACCACTGTCACTGACGTCAACAGACTATAGGGAAATGTTCACAAAACCGCGCTGGGAACTGTTTTTGTGCGCCGTTGAAGTAAGAAACATGCAGTGTAGTACATAGATGTCAATGGTAGGTAGATAAGTACCTAATCTGCATGAAACGTCGACATCGCGGTCTCTATCATATTGCATCACGTATCTAAATCAATAATCACCCTTAGAATAGGTACGCGTCTCGAATAAGTACCTAAAAACGCCTGATTGATCTCAAACGTTAAAATGATATAAATGTGTA
>NC_133486.1:11515520-11523733 GCF_025370935.1 Choristoneura fumiferana
CGTGTAGTATTTGTTTATCGCTATCCCGCGGGAACTACCTATGCAATTTTCCGGGACAAAAACTACCCATTGTCTGTTGAGGTTGTAAACCTTTGTAGATTTATATTGGCCGCTTACACTTTAACTATGGTTTGAATATGTCTAGTTTAGCTGTCTTGCGATATGTGTCTTAGTTCGTATTGTTATGAAATTAATGTTTTAATTAATAAATAATCGTCTTCTTCATCATCTTCAACATGGTAGCAGAGCGTTCAGTATAAAGAAGTGAAAAACAAGTAAGTCGTAAATATGAGTAATAATATCGTAATACCAATTTTTGACGGAACGGATTATGCCAATTGGAAAATTCGGCTATTGAAATTTCTTGAATTTAAGAAATGTAAGGAAGTAGCTATTAGAGTAAAAACTGAAAAAGAAGATGCTCTAAGTGGATGAGATGGATATTCAAGCTACAAATTATATATACAGTGCGATTACCAACCAACAGTTGGAATACATTAGCGAGCTAGAGTCAGCATACAAAATTATATTAAAATTCGACGAAATGTATTTAAAGCAATCTACAGCATTGCAAATTGTATGCAGAAACAATTTAGAAAATATAAAACTAGTGAAATATTCCGATGTTAACATTTTCTTCGACGAATTCGAACGATCTGTCAACGATTTGAAAAAGGCCGGCGCCATGATGTCGGAAAGTGAAAAATTAAATTATATGTTAAAGGCGTTGCCCGGAAATTACAGTTATATTGGTGATTTAATAGATGTTTTGCCAGAAAAAGATAGAACCGTAGAATATTTAAAAAGTAAAATAAGAATGAAGAAAATCCAAAGTGTAGACGAAGAAATACCGGGTACCTCGAACGCTTTTAAAGTAGAATCTGAGAACAAACAAACATGTTTTACCTGCGGAAAAGTTGGGCATATACAAAGAGACTGTTGGCACGGACACCGAGGTCGTGGTCGTGGACATTATGCTCGAAGTCGTGGTCGAGGACGTGGTCACTACAATTTCGGACCCAACAGAGGCAGAGGAAATTACTATAATACGGAATACTATAAAAAGAGCTTTCACACATGCGTTGTGAACAATTCGACGATTAATGAAGATACTCCTCTTAAGCCAGGACAAATAAATTGGCTTTTAGACAGTGGATGTACAGACCACATAATAAATACCGACGAATACTTGATAAATATGTAACATTGAAAGAACCAATAAATGTCAAGGTTGGTGATGGAAGAATATTGAAAGCGACAAAGGTTGGAAGCATTAAAACTTACTTCCTGTTTATGAGAATAGAAACAAAGTGATAATAGACAATGTATTTTACGTAAAAGAGATGAAAGCTAACTTATTAAGCTATTCGAAGATAACAGACAATCACACAATTGTTTCGACGGGATATTTAACGAAGATATATAACAAGAATAGAGAATTGATTGCAATTGCGAAGAAAGATGAGAGACTCTACAAATAACCAGTTTTGTCTGTAAGGAAATAGGCGTAAATACAGCAACTTGTAATATGACATTGAAAGAAAAGCTGCACCGAACATTTGGTCATATAAATTTCAATTATCTTGACATGATGTGTAAAAATCAAATATTAGATGGATTACCTAAACAAATAGAAACGGATTATATGAAGTGTGCTATATGCGTCGAAAATAAAATGCACAATTGCCATTTAGCAATAATAGAACAAAGGCAGAAGATATATTAGATATTGTACACACGGATGTTAACGGACCACATAGAGCTACAGGATATCGAGGAGAAAAATATTTCTTGACATTCATAGATGATTATAGCAAGATAGCTAGAGTGTATTGTATTCAATCAAAAGAACAAGTGTATGAATGCTTCGAAGAATATGTCAATCAAATGCAAAATATTACAGGAAAAATGATCAAAGAACTAAGATGTGATAACGGGAAAGAATACATAAATAGCAGAATATTTAATTTCGCAAGAGAAAAAGGAATAATGATTAAGCCTTGCCCAGCATACGTACATGAGTTAAATGGTACAGCAGAAAGATATAATAGATTATTAATGGATATGGCACGATGCCTCTTAGCTGAAGCAAAGGTTGACAGATGTTATTGGCCAGAAGCTATTAAGACCGCTGCTTATTTAAAAAACCGTATAATGACAAATACCCCAGAAAGAAAGACGCCATTTGAATTATTTTTTCATGAAAAACCAACTGCAAAATATTTGAGAATGTACGGTAGTAAGGTTTATGTAAGAGTACCTGAAGAAAAAGAGTATCAAAATGGGACAAAAAAGCGGAGATGGGAATTTTACTAGGATATACAGATGTTGGATACAGAGTACTAATCAACAATGGAGTTGTCATTGCAAGACACGTGGATATAATGAGGAAGATGTTAAGCTTATTGCATTTGATGATAATGAAGAAGATAATAATATAGATGAAGAAAAATGGGAAGATTCCCTAGATAGAATTGAAACAGAAGACATGGTACCTTATAATAACGTTAGTAAAGAGATCGTGAATAATGAAAAGAGAACCTCGAAGAGACAAATTAAAGCACCACACCGTTTTGATGAAGAATTTGGCTACTATTGTATAACTGCTAATTATTGTGATGCGATGATTCCAGATACTTTTCAGGAGGCGACTACGTGTGACGAGGCTGATGAATGGAAAGAGGCTATGGACCGAGAGATGAACAGCCTAGTAAAAAACGATACTTGGACCTTAGTAAATGCACCACAGGAAAAGAGGTACTAGATGTAAAATGGGTTTACAAAAAGAAGTCTGCTGATCTTTATAAAGCCAGGTTAGTGGTTAGAGGGTTTCAACAAACCACTAATATTGATGATACGTATTCACCTGTTGCTAGGATGCATACTTTAAAATTACTGCTATCGTATTGCTGCCAATTTAATTTACATGTACATCAAATGGATGTAGAGACTGCTTTTCTAAACGGTAAAGTTTTATCAGAAGTGTATGTCAAACAGCCTCTTGGTTATGAAGACGGTACTGACAAAGTATATAAACTGTATAAATCTCTTTATGGTTTAAAAGAAAGCCCGCGAGCTTGGTACGAATGTTTTAATGATTTTGTAACAACTATTGGTTTTCAAAGGAGCAGATATGACTATTGTCTTTATGTCAAAACAGATGATAACTATACTGTATATTTTAGTATATGTCGATGATTTATTGATAGCTTGCAAAAATGAGCACACGGTTGCTATAATTAAAAATAAATTAAGTAACCATTTTAGAATGAAGGACTTGGGAAAGGTTAGGAACTACATAGGTATTGATGTAGAGTATGACTATGCAAAAGCTAATATTTTGACCTTAAGCCAGGAAAAATACATAGAGTCGTTAGCAAAAAAATATGAAATTGAGAATTCTAAATTATTTAAAACCCCTATGGAGATTAATGCCAAACTTGAGAAATGTGAATTACTAAATGATGATATTAAATACAGAAACTTGATTGGAGCTTTGTTATACATTAGTTCTGGCACTCGACCAGACATTGCCTTTTGTGTCAATTACTTGAGCAGATTTCAGAACTGCTATGGTGAAATTCATTTCAAATATGCATTGCGTGTTTTAAAATATTTGTATTTGACTAAAAATCTCAAGCTCACATATTATCAGAATTTAAAAGCTACTATAATGGATTGTTACGTAGATGCCGATTGGGCCGGAGATATAGTAGACCGTAAGTCTACTACTGGTTTTATAATTAGATTATTTGGTAATGCGGTGTACTGGAAATCAAAGAAGCAAATGACTGTGACAAAATCTTCCACTTTTGCTGAATACATAGCGTTGTCAGAAGCTGTAACTGAAATAAGCTTACTACGCAGTATACTTCATGATGTTTTTATAACGCTTCATGCTCCTGTAAACATTTATGAAGATAATTCAGGTGCTGTAGCTATTGCTAAGTATGGTAATTTCACAAAGAATTCGAAGCACATTGAAGTGCATTATCATTATGTTCACGAGAATGTTAAGAATGGAACTATTGATATCGTTAAAGTTGATTCGGAAGATAACGTTGCAGATATTTTTACCAAAGCGTTAGGAAACATTAAATTCTTTAAATTCAGGCAATTGTTAAATATAACTTGATTTGATATTGTCATACTTGCAATGTTTAACAATGTTAATTAGTGTTGCCATATTAAAATATAAATCTAAGGAGGCGTGTTGAGGTTGTAAACCTTTGTAGATTATATTGGCCGCTTACACTTTAACTATGGTTTGAATATGTCTAGTTTAGCTGTCTTGCGATATGTGTCTTAGTTCGTATTGTTATGAAATATAATGTTTTAATTAAATAAATAATCGTCTTCTTCATCATCTTCAACAAATGTCTGTCAAGAATGTCAAGACCCTTTTATATACATACTGGTCCTTGGCCGGATTAAGATGAAACTTAGTACAGAGGTACACTGAAAACGATTTTTTACAGTTACCATATAATTTGCAAATGGGGTTGCTAAATGATTTCCAGTCCAGACTTAGCTTTGGCCGTCTACCCGCTAACAAATTTCAGTGTCCTGTTACCAGCTAATCCAGCTATGACCCTTGAATAAAGTATAAGTACTACCAGCATCGAATAAATTTCGTCCTTTCCTTTTAGTTTCTCTTACACGAAATAATAAACCTAATTTTTTTTTCAAAACCTTGCCGCTAGCATTAAATGACGAGTTTATGCTAGTTAAAGAAGGGCCTAAATTATTAACGGAGCCTTTTAACACCGTTTAAGGGTAATATAACGGTATATTTTAAGCCAATTTACGATTTTCGTGCCCGGGAAGTGGAATTTTTCATTAAAAATACACCTTTACAATCGAATTGACAATGAATGAGTTTGTTGTGATTTGAATTTGAATTGAGAATAATGTGGTTGTGTCCATTTTAGAACGCTTAAATTCAGGCCCTACTCGTATACTACGAAGTGGAAAAATTCGAACTTCATATCTTACCGTCCCGCTGCTGACGGTACGATACGAACTTTGAATTTCATAGTAGCCCCCCTCAGGATGAAATGTTATGGCAGGTAACAAAAGCGTGGAGAAAACATAATTTTTATGTACCTACCTACTCCGGAGGGAGAGAATCGCGAGTTAGGTCCGTCTTTGGATGTGGTGGTAGATTTTTTGACATTCATTATAATAGCCTAAATTGAATAAAGATATTTTGACTTTGACTTTGATTGAACCCTCGCATTTAAAAATTCAGGTGGGAATCGAATAATTAAAAAAGATTATACTGGACTAATGAAATAAGACTGAGAAGAAGAGTAAGGCCGCTTGTAGAAGTCCGTTGTTTGCTGGACTTGCGGTGTTGTATGGCTACAATGAATGTGTTTACACGCACCGGACACTTGTCCGGTGACTTAGCCATACAGCTCCGCAAGTCCGGCAAAAAAAAACGGTCCGTTGTCCGGTGAAACAACGTACGTCTACAAGCGGCCTAAGAGTGGTCACGCGAGCCATGTGCCACTACCGTATGTTACGAGTAGACGCGTAAACCGGCAGAACCAGCAGTTGAATTTAAACACCGGGATTTTATACTAAGTTCCCATGGGAACTCCTAAAAATTACAGTGGTTTTCGTTGACGTTGCGCCGTTGCGTTTTTTTCATAAATACAGCCCAGTCCTCTCAGTCTCAGAGGAGGCCTGTGCCTAACCTCTGCTGGGAAGGTAGATGCAGGTTTTCCTTGTAATGTTGTACCTACCAGGTCGAAGATGACCTTATCCGCTCAGCTTCATTGGAAGCCCACCTAAACACTACAATCGTTCCCAGTATCTGATTATTTATTCATAGTGTATATCATACTCGTACACTGGCTGAACATAAAATTCCATCGTCATGATTCTTTCTATTAAATTCAGCGTTGGGTGCGGCGCGGGTGCTTTGGCGGGAAACGCGACTCGCATAGTAATTTTTTTTCCAATATGGCGACTCGCTCAGACGTTTTTCAATATGGTCTTGGATATTGGTCATCAACTGGCCGCCACAATGGTTTCGTGTACAAATATGGCTCGTTATATTCCACTATTAAACGCGACGCGATGCAGTGTTTGGTACATACATAGCACTGATTCATTTCATAGTAAGTAATGGTTAGGATAGAATGGTTCTGACGATGTTGGATGGCTTATTGTTTACTATAGGCACTTGTCGTACCGCCGTCGATTCGAGGACGGAAGCTATCGACTATTAAGTATAATGTTACTAGAGTTTACCCTCGGCTTCGCATGCGTAAGTAAACTATTCGGTCTGGTAGTTACAATTGAAATTACGGGATTTTACAAAATTCCCATGGGAAATCCCAAAATATATATCGTGATTTATCCCTATCCCGTGGGAATATCGGGATAAAAAGTAGCCCATGTGTTATTCCAGAAGTCCAGCTACCTACATACCAAATTTCATGACTCAAAGTCCAGCGGTTGTTACTTCGAGCTTTTATCCGTATCCCGTAGGAATATCGGGATGAAAAGTAGCCTATCCAGGGTATATATTACCTGTATGCCAAATTTTACTCAAATCCGTTCAGTAGATTTGCGTGAAAGAGTAACGAACATACATCCAAACATCCATCCAATCCATCCATACAAACTTTCGCGTTTATAATATTAGTAGGATGACAATGTTTATAATTTGATCGGTCGCTTTTCAAACTGCCGGTGAGAATTTCTCTCTCTCTGTAGCCTTATTTGTTCCAAATTGCAGGGCGCAGGTTCTAATAAACAATAGGTTGCCAAAATTCACTTTAAGCCCGGCTCCAAAGTCCAAACGTAGATCCAGCACTGATGAACACTTGCTTCTCGCTACTCGCTGCTCGTCAACTCGTCTCTAGTCAGTAGATTTACTAGCGTCTGAGCGTCTTGTTCATCGTCGGTGGTGGGGCAAGTGCCTTAAGCTTACCATTGACGTACCTGCGGTAGGTAGTCAAACCATAATGAAAAAAAAATTACAAAAAATAGAACCGACTACAAAAAACCATGAAAATAATTTTCTACCAGTCTGAGGTCGGTGCCTAGCACGAGCCAGCAGGAGTGGACCTATAATCGTCTACCTCAACCTACAACTATAAGAGTATTTTGGGCTTCAATCACTCCTGCTGGCTCATGCTGAGGCACGACTTCAGACTGGTTGAAAATTATTATCATGGTTTTTTGTAGTCGGTTCTACTTTTTGTTAAACAAATTTTGTTCACGCTTTTTAGTGTAAAAGATCTAAGATACAATATTTTAATGTCAACTGCTCGTCACCTTTTACGAAAAATTGCTTTGTCCGATGCAGAGACGTTCATTATTGAGGAGTCCTGGTTCTTCTTCACATCACCCGTTCCATTTCACCATATGAATTACGATGAGCTTAAGTTGCTTAGCAACTGCGTTAAAGTAATTGAAATTCAACCCGTGAAGTACACCTACTTGTTATTGAGTAGTACTAGTCGCTCCATTGGTCAAATTTGGTCTTCAGCATCAGTTCTACTTCACCAAATGATGATTTTCAAGAGCAAATGACGAGTTACTCCTAAATATATCAAAATTACCATAGGCATTCCTACAATATTTGAAGAGTTACCTCGATTTCCCTAAGATCCAATTATCAGATCCTGATTTGGTGCTTATGGGACCTAATTGAAGGCATTCCTAGACGAACGAAATAGTTATTTGTGCAACAAGAGAGCAAAGTTGTTTTTTGTTGCGAGTGTTGATTTTGAATCCCGAGTAAGCGAAGGATTCTATAATTGAATCACGAGCGTTAGCGAGTGATTCTAGGTTAGAATCCTGAGATCAGCAAGGGATTGAAATACACGAGATGCAAAAAAACTTTGGTCTCGTGTGACACATACAATTTTTCACCTCAGCAGCGAGAACATAATTTAAATGTAACATAAGATAAAACCACATATACCTACCTGTTTACAAAACAAACACATTTTTTTAAAATAGAATTCGATTATTATCATATATAATAATTACATTTAAAACCATAAAAAGAGTCCAGTAGCTACAATACAAATCGCATACTCATAACATGCAATCTTAACTTCTTGTACTAATGTCACACTTATTTTTAATACTGCAAAAAGCCTCATCTCGGGGTAATTGAAAAGGTTGAACAATTAAACCTTTAAAATATGATTTTTATTAAGATTTCTATTACATAAAACATAAATAGA
>NC_133486.1:11528370-11529726 GCF_025370935.1 Choristoneura fumiferana
TTCTTAAGAAGTACCTATTACCGAGTGACATTTTATTTTTCTGTTAAAATATTCACATTTAGGGTACCGTAAGTGCAGATTTTTTTGATAAGTTTTGACTTTTACTCAGCATGCATACATCAAACTATAACTGGTAGCATAAGCATAATAAAATACAATGGGCTGGATACACTATTCGAATCATACTTTAGTTTTTTATTTAAATTTTATCAAAAATATTTGGTGTACAGAACCAAAGCCATTACCTTTTTTTAATCCTCGGTATTAAGTTCCAAACATGTGTCGGGTTCCTTTTACCGATGGTAGAAAATTGCCGTTTTTGTATACCCTCGGTAATAGAAGCTCAATTCGCGGTAATGGAATCACAGCCTGTCCATTACCACGGTAATAGAAGATTTGGGTATTTTGATTTCAATAATTATTTTTATCAATACTAATAACTAAAACGAGCCAAAAAGTTAAGACACTGAAAGTTCAATAAACGCTCTTAAATAAAAAAATATTCTCGTTTGTTAAGGAGCTTTGATACCCTTAATTTTGGGACTCATTTTGAAAACTTCCTTAAGTACCACGGTAATAGGCGCCGTTACCTTAATTAAAAAAATGCGTTAATGTAACCGAGCTAGACACAATAATTTTGTATCACGTTTAAATTTAATCTTGCTTAAGCTCGATTAGGAACTTACTACAATTCTTTAATACCGCTAATTTCGATTGTTACAATCTCTAGATTGCAAAGCTACTTACGACCGGAGTGAGAAGGCGTAATTGCTGATGAGTGAGTCATCGTTACCTCACGGCACGACCCATTCATCTGGCTTCGAACTGACCCACGTTGGAAAAAGTAATTGACTAATGTGCCCTTATGGGTTCATCGTCCATGATGGTTGTACATCGGTACTATACGACAATACGGCTGATTGGCTCGACCTTTGTACACCATGGTCACCATGGTTAAGGGCGAATCGATGTCAAATCTGTAAATTAGGTAGGTACCGTCGCGAACCGGGATTGGCCATTCGGCGCGTTATACATAAAGCAGTACTTAAAGATTGATAATTAATAAACCAGAAAAGCATTTCACGGCTAAATTACGTACAGTGGCAAGTGGCATAACACTCCCTTGCGGTAAAGTCATTTCATTTTGACGTTACGGTTTCTGTTGACGTTACGGTTACTAGAACTACTTATTTTGGAAAATGGCCACATCGCGTCCATCGGCATCCATCCTGAATTTTTCAAATTTTTCATCCGCCGGTTTAGATTTAAGAGGGGGGGGGGAGACGCTCGATTTTCAAGAAACTTTGCACTTTAAGTTGAATATTTTGCAAACAAATCACTGCATCGAAAAATCGT
>NC_133486.1:11533508-11544696 GCF_025370935.1 Choristoneura fumiferana
CTTTAAAAGATAATTAGTTCTTCATTGGTTTTTTATGAGAATTACAATGTGAAAATTTATGAAAACAACCCACTTATTCTTTTTAGTTATTGATAATGGTGGGGCCGCCATTTACTGTGAAGTTATAAGTCAAGAATAAATGTTGGACTTTAGGTAGTGATAATTGTAGATTGCAAGTGCCGATTTTATTTTTTACTGGGAAATAGTCAATAGTTTTGTGGAAAATATTCACGCGCCCGCGAAATACTGAAGAATTTCAAGAGGAATATTACCAAAACAAGTTAAGTAAATTAATGGTTTTGGAGGTCGAATCATAAGATTGTTAAATTAATACTGTACAATAGGTTATCACTTATGAGTTTATTTTCTGAAACATCATAACTAATATAACTTTAGCAATACTCACATGAACTGTATAAAAGTCATATTTTCTTTTATTGTTATTTGTTCGAAAATGGCGACAGATTTTTATACAGCGTAAAAGATATCTGGAGAGTATTATAGATTCGCGTGGTTTTACTACGCATTTCTGGATTCGCATTTCACAGCTTTTAACCCTTTAATAGCCGTTATAAAATAATATTTTTTTATATGGCTGTACATCAGTTTTTCAGCAAATAAATTATACAGCATGGCAGTAATACACGATTAATAGCTGTATTACAGAATTCATTTATTATTATGTTCTATAAAATCATATTTGACAGAAGTTATGAAACTATTGCACTGACAAGAGTGGTACAGTTACGCAATTAATAATAAGCCTTTAGAAAGTAGTTTTAATATACCATTATACAGAAACAAGTATTAAGTGATACCATTTTATAACTTATAGCTGTAGTAGTAGTGATCAATGCAAATACAGCCTCTTCTTATGCAGCTTGAAGGATAAATTAGATTGAAGTGTCAAAAAATGCATAGGGTTTTAAAGTGGAGTTCAAATATTCTGTTTTAAAAGCTTTAAGTTACACGGAGTATTTTATAAAAAACTTAGTAAAGCTTTTCAAGCTGTATAATAAAGGTTTAATCACTTTTATAAGTAAATAATCTTTTCTTGATAACTTAATGGATCACCAGTAGAACTCTAAGTTACTAATAGTGCTGTATATTTGATGTGGCAACGCTTGCGTGCTGCTTGGGAAGTGGGTCTCCTGATGGAAAGAGATCACCACCGCCCATAAACATCTGCAACACCAGGGGTATTGCAGATGCGTTGCCAACCTAGAGGCCTAACTAATTAGACTTCACCTATAGATTTGTGATACTAATACATAGATGATAGACATAGAGTAGGTAATGCCATCATTAAAATAGTCACAGTGAGCTGTTAGTTCAGCATGCTAGGGTCTTAGGTAGAATGTAGTACCTATTAGACTATACAACATTTACACATTTTCAGCTTCGAGACCGAGGATGGTACATCCCGCAATGAGAACGGAGAGTTGAAGGTTGTCAACGACGCGGAGAACAAGCCCCAGCAGGTTCTCACTGTCCGCGGCTCCTACAGCTACGTCGACCCCGAGGGCCACTCCCATTCCGTCACCTACGTCGCTGACGAGACTGGATTCCATGCTGAAAGTAATGACCTCTCCAAGACTCAGTCCTAAACCAACAACCACCCAACTCGAGCCACCAACAACTCTGTAGTCGTGGCGCAGTCAGCGAAGTCAGATAGTTAGTTAAGCCATTACATTGACGGAGTAAGGCGCGGCATCCGCCTCAATCTCCCCAGTTACTTGTTATTTTGATGCTCACTGCCATATTTTTTTACGTTTTGTATTTTTTGTTGACATGTACTGAGAATAAACTTGATTGAAGAGAACAAAAGATATTTTAATAAAAAAGCACTAAACCCAGTCATTTTAGGTGATTTAATGATGTTATGAGAAAAAGCTTGGTTATTCGCATTATTGCAACTATAATTTAGGATTTTGATGAAAAAATGCCAGCCAATTATGCGTCTCAATTAAAGACAAGCGGGTAAATTAGTAGCACATATTGTTGTTACAATTTGTAATAACATGACTTAACAATTTTATTATTGCGATATTATCTTGGCTGTAGATATATTTTATGACCCTTGGCGTGGGAATCTTTACGCGAATTTAATTAAAAGTGTGTCTAGTGGGCTGGCTCTCCTAAGTTATGGCTTCTCAGCTTTTGATATAGACATTACATTCAAAAATTTGGGTTACTCAAACATGACAGTAATTGTATGGTACTAATCAATAAATTATGATTTAATTTTCGATACCCGCTTTTTGTCTTATATGAACATGAAAATAAGTATTGTTTAAACATAGGTTTAGAATATACATACAGGTTGTCCCAGCACTACCATGTCACAGTGACACCAGAGAGGTCAGCTCAAAAGAACCCTACTTTATTCCAGATTGAACTGCAATAAGAGTCAGGTCCATGTTACATTAACTATTTGGTTCGAAAAAAAAAGTGTTTTCTTAAACATGACATGAAATATTGATGTTGTGCTAGCAGCCAGCGCGACACGCGCGCACGCAACAGCAAGTCTGCTGCGTCCCGCCATGCTTGATTTCTTGTTTTTTTATTTTATTTTATGTCATGTTTGAGAAAAGCATTATACAAGCCTCGGCCGGAACGTGGGGTTGCCGCCTCGCATCCCTATCCGCCTCGCTACGCTCGGCCGCTTATATCTGCCTGGTCGGCAACCCCCTACTTCACGGTCTCTACAGTGATATACTATTAAAGTTTTTCGGGAGTTTTAAAAATCGGTAATTGATGCATAATGTTGTTTAGCATAAGTACCTATATGTAATTTGGCAGAATTTTGACAGTCCGAAATCCTCTCCGAATATACGCCCGAAACAATTAATTAAGCACTAGGTATTTCTTGATTAGTGTTAGAAATGGCAAATATAAAAACGGTAAATGATACAGAATATAATTAGATATACGTATTACTGGTTAAAATTTCTGTCATAAAATCTAAAATATGCGGTAATGCATTGTATGGGGACTGTTGTGTAGGCATGTAATATTAACCCAATACCTATCTACCTATATTGTGCATAAAGTGTTCGTTCATGGACGAAAAACTTCATTATTAAGCAGGATAGCCTTTGAAAAATTGCCCCCAAAGTTTCGAGTTTGAAACTATAGTCAAACGATTTTTTTTCAAGGACATAACACTACGCACAACATTTTAACCATCTACTGCTCCCAGGGAGGTTACGGTACCCAATTAGCCCTAAAACTGCTTTATTTTCTTTCTCCTAAACTATTCCACTTGACGGATTTAAAATTTTGTACAAATATTTTTGTAACCAATAACAATCTTTACAAAAAATAGGGCCCCTTATTATATATTTTTCGAAAAAAAAAAAACAAATTAAAAAATAAACATCCTGTATAACAATAAAAACTTCATTCCTGTATCACCACTTTTTTTTCTCAAATAAGCAACAACATTTAATCTGCATAATATCTGCAACACTGTAAATATTAAAGGGGCTGGAGGAGTCCGGACGGAGTAGAGCTGGCTGGCAATGAAACAAAGCTCTCGGAGACAGGACACGTTTAATGTTCTAGATGCGGTGGCGGAAGAGAACAGACAGACACATTCTTATAAAATAAGTCAATAATAATATTAACAACCATAAAGCTAAACCACGACGCATAGAGCTACAGAGTAGACAGTGAATAGTGCCAATTATTATAAAATTTCCCTATATTTTTCATTCCACGAAAGGCTCTATTTTTGTAAAAGTGTATTTCAAACTCACTTTTGTACATTTTTAATTATATTATACCTCCTTACTAATATTATAAATGCGAAAGTACTGCTAATTGTCCATCTGTCTGTTACATCTTCAAGCTTCAACTGTTGAACTGATTTAGATGAAATTTGGTATAAAGATAGTTTGGTAGTAGACGAACTCGCAGGAAAAAGATGGAAGTTTAAAAAATATACTAAAGGCGCGGCCTCATGCAAGTCGCTCGACGCTCGTTTCCAGCGAGAAATCTGGTCACGTGACATATAGCGATAAAGCTGAAAATTTTGAGTTACTGCTGTATGTAATCGCTCGTCGCTACAAATCTGGTCACGTGACATATAGCGCTAAAGCTGAAGATGTTGAGCTACTGCTGTATGCAATCGCTCGTCGCTACAACGCGTACACGTACACGTGGTCACGTGATATATAGCGACAAACTGTGTTGACACTAATAAACCCATTTTTGGTACTTGTAAACAAACGACATTTCGTCAATTTCCAAACAAACACTGACATTTTTTTTATCAAGCAGCCGCCATGTTGACGCGGCGACTTGACGCTACTTTTTCGAGTTGCGGGAAATTCGCAATAGGATCACGTGACGAGATTGGTCGCTACAAACGAGCGACGAGCGATTGCAAACGAGCGACTAGCTATTTATTACCGATTTGAGTCGCGGGAAATTCAAAATGGGGTCACGTGACCAGATTTATCGCTGCATGGGGCCGCGCCTTAATGCTCTATCATTTAAAGGAGCGGTGACGGTACGGAATCGCAGAGACGCATCGTATGCGCACCGTGTCGGCACGAATATGATTCCTATATCTCTATGGTCAGCCTGGATTCGCAATTATGTCAATTCTTATGTCCGACAAAGTCTCATGGATGATAATAAAGAGATATAGTGATGTACAATTATGCTCAGCATATTACTTTAACTTTAAGATATCTGTGTAACGCTACTAGCACCACAAATGCACCCGAGAGCCACATGGTGGTAGGATCCTCTCATTAGACGGGTACACCTGTTGCCATGAGCAAGACACAGACCGGGGCCCGAGGGCCCCATGGTTCCTCCGCCTTCCCCAAAGAACCCCCTTACCTCCATATAAATGCAATGTTCTTTTCATCTATATCTCAATATTACTACGAGTATTTCTACTCGTTACTAAGTTGTTACACTTTACAAACACTCACCAAGTTAGGGGGGAACTTAACCATCTGCTTCGCACAAACCAATACACTTGATTCTAATAATTATAAACCATTTTTCCTTTCATTACAACCATTCGTGTCTCACATTCAATCCTCACCCGTCCAATTCTATTTTTAGACTCCTGCGTCACACCTTAGTGTTACCAGTTATTAAAGTTGCGTTCAGAAATCGTTTAAGGAACTCACCAATAATTCTTAATCGCGATTATTCGCGACACTCCCGTCGGCGGCTATACTTACAGTAAGGTGTAAAGCTGCCGGATCCACTTAGCAATTTTCTCACCCGCTCTTACAACCACAATTCGCCTCATTCTCTCATCCTCACAATTTACCCATGGTGCAATCCTTGAAACTGAACCATTTCCACTGAGTCTCTCTCTTACAGCTTCTGTGACCATTCATTTCGTTTCGATGTGGCTCGGTCCGCAAACCTTTCTCCAAACACCACCTGGCCCTCCCCGGGACCCAAACCATCTGCACACCGAATCTCATGCAAATCGTTTCAGCGGCTCAGGCGTGATGAAGCTACAAACAAACAAATTTACAAACACACATTTATATAATAGTAGTGGGATTACAACCTCCTCTGTCAACTCATTAAAAAAACAAAATCTCGACTCAAACATGTCCATGTAAGACACTGGATTACAGATCCATGATTTCCTATACTTGAAAGTTCAGTGGCACCTATTACTGACCATCTTCTTCACTAAGTCTGACTTCATTCAGACCCTCCGCCACCGCTGAAATTTAAAAGACAGTGAATCTCAATTCTCAGTACATGTATCCAGCCCAGTTTCAATGAAGCAGGATTGTGCCCAGTGTTAATGCAACACTGCTCCGCTCTAGTGTTGTCTTACTCTTTCACTTCTCATGCAACAAATGACTACAAAGTCTGTCTCTTTCCCCTCAGAACCCTTTCTGTTACCATCTGATATCTTCTCACAGCGTAAGGCGGTATAGGGCGCGGTCATGGGATTGTGTATAGTAATAGCAAGTTATTGTTTTCTCTCACTGCTTACTTCTGACCTTCTTCAAGGTACATAAACACTTCTTACCTAAACTTATAATAACCTAACCATAAAAATTTCATTTTTAATACAAGGTTCCTCTGCTGACTGTACCCCTTGCTGATCGCACTCGCACTGCCACCCAAACCACACCTGCATACCAAATCTCAAGTCAATGCCACCAACCGTTGAAGAGCTCCTGGCCGGACCACCAGGATGCCACTACCAGATTACTGCACTGTCACGTGATTCACATAAGTATGCCAAACTTCAAGTCAATCAGACTACTGGAAGTTGGTTGAATCCAACAAGCAAGATTTGACTACAGACAGACAGACAGACAGACAGAAAGACAGATAGACAGACAACAGGACAGGTGCAACTAAATAATAAAAGCTTGTAACATTGGGCAAGGGGCATCAAACATACACTGCTACTACAACACCGGCCCCTTCAGACTTTTCACTGTAACAGTATAATTATGGCAGGCCGTTCCCAGGCTCCAACCAGCCTCTAGAGCCGGACGGACTCCTTAAAGACGTACCAACACCAGCCAATCCTTGTGTGTTACTGGTTACCACCACAAGTACACTTGCTCAAGACCGGCCCCAAAACAACTCCGTACAACTGCCTTCACTTGTCCTCTCAGACAAAGCAATTGTAATGTCCATTATGGCCCTGTCAGCCCCAATTATCAGCTCTGTGCAGTTCATAACAAAGCCCCTTGAAACATCAGCAACATTATCAATATACTGGAGGCCATCTTCTTTCAACTGCAACATCTATACACAACTCAGGTTTCAACCTCTCAACTAGTGATAAACACCTCCGAAGCTTGGAGAACAGTTTCCTCTTCTCCTGGCTAAGCTCAAGCCATATACAAAGAGCCTGTTCCCTTTTATTATCCTCCTTGTGACACTAACTGTAATTTAATAAACAAACATTGTTTAACATCATGTAAATAACTAGTATGCACAAATTTTATACTTCTATTGTTACTCAATATACTCCTTGACCATTGGTTATTTACTTACTGATTGTTATTCTTATTTACTTATAATTTACTATAAAACTACTTTTATCTAGTTTTTGTACTCTGCTTAGACACACTTAGGTCTAACTACTGTAGTTAGAACTAGCGTAATTCCAACTCAACACACTCGGCATCAGTTAAAAGGAGTACTTTTCGAGGCGCCGATTATAATAAACAGTATTAATTAGCAAAGTTCAACCATCACTCGTACCTTCTCAGATTTACTATAACTTTGAAACACTCCAGTCTTTAAATCCACCATCCAAGTATTCACAATACATCCAGTATTTCCAAATCTTACATGTCCTTCGTACGCCTTTTCTCTAAATATTTCGATTCGACAAAACTTAGTAACAAGAAATGATTTTCATATCACAACTTACGTTAGTAAAAACCAAAACAAACAACAAGTGTTTGTTTTCAATGCACACTTCTTTACCAACAGAATACTCAACCAATCGTAAAACGACATTAAGAATGTAACAACCAATAAGAGCACAGTAAAACATTCATAGACGTTTTTCCGTCAATCTTCACTTCTTTCTAACAACAAGAACATACTGACAGAAACAAATGGTTGCCAGCTCATAAAATATATAACTTTCTGCTTATGCTAGATTCACACCACGGAATAATTAAAGTATATTTTTATTAAGAAACAAAAGGGTACATTTATAGAAATAAAATTAATACCTTTTCTATCACCAAATCCAAAACCTGATGCATGCTTCGGTACCAAGTGCCTTTCCTGTCAATGTTAAGAACCAAACATTTCTCTAAACTGGCTTTGTCAAAGTTAATTGTAGTACAACTTGTCACAAGTAATTCTTAGTCAAAGTCACTCTGTTCCGTCTTCTAGTAATGTCATGACTTCCAAATGACCAAGAAAAAAAATCTTTGTGTTTTCTTCTAAATAAATATCTTTAACTAAACGAATCTCAACAAGCAAACATTCACTAGTATAAATTGGCCACTATATTTTGCAATCATTTAATTTTCAATCCAATCTAGATGCATACCGAGAATGCGACCTCGGCAGCGGCAACATGAGGTTCGCACACCATCATGTGTTCTAAACCAAAGCATATTACATATCTATTTAATCAGATTACTCATACTATTGACTGCTGCCTGGGGCTCACCCCAGCAGCGGCTCCGTAGGGTATTCTAACCAGTACGTGCCTGTCTATTCTCCTCGTTACCTATCAGCATAGAACGTCAAAGGACCGCCAAGCAGAGGAATCTCCCATCTCTGGATAGCAACGCGTGAAGCTCGCAAGCTACCACACGCCTGTCATTACTTCGACCTGTTCTCACAACTACCTATCAGTATAACTAGAACGTCAAAGGACCGCCAAGCAGAGGAATCTCCCATCTCTGAATAGCAACGCGTGAAGCTCGCAAGCTACCACACGCCTGTCACATCTTCAACATGTTCTAGCTACCTACCTATCAGCATAGTAGAACGTCAAAGGACCGCTAAACAGAGGAATCTGCAACCCTGAATAGCAACGCGTGAAGCTCGCAAGCTAACACACGCCTGTCACATCTTTCATGTTCTCCTACCTATCAGCATAACTAGAACGTCAAAGGACCGCTAAACAGAGGAATCTACAACCCTGAATAGCAACGCGTGAAGCTCGCAAGCTAACACACGCCTGTCATTACTTCAACATGTTCTAGCTACCTACCTATCAGCATAACTAGAACGTCAAAGGACCGCTAAACAGAGGAATCTACAACCCTGAATAGCAACGCGTGAAGCTCGCAAGCTAACACACGCCTGTCACATCTTTAACATGTTCTCCTACCTATCAGCATAACTAACTAGAACGTCAAAGGACCGCTAAACAGAGGAATCTCCACCCTGAATAGCAACGCGTGAAGCTCGCAAGCTAACACACGCCTGTCACATCTTTAACATGTTCTCCTACCTATCAGCATAACTAGAACGTCAAAGGACCGCTAAACAGAGGAATCTACAACCCTGAATAGCAACGCGTGAAGCTCGCAAGCTAACACACGCCTGTCATTACTTCAACATGTTCTAGCTACCTACCTATCAGCATAGTAGAACGTCAAAGGACCGCTAAACAGAGGAATCTACAACCCTGAATAGCAACGCGTGAAGCTCGCAAGCTAACACACGCCTGTCATTACTTTAACATGTTCTCCTACCTATCAGCATAACTAGAACGTCAAAGGACCGCTAAACAGAGGAATCTACAACCCTGAATAGCAACGCGTGAAGCTCGCAAGCTAACACACGCCTGTCACATCTTTAACATGTTCTCCTACCTATCAGCATAACTAGAACGTCAAAGGACCGCTAAACAGAGGAATCTACAACCCTGAATAGCAACGCGTGAAGCTCGCAAGCTAACACACGCCTGTCATTACTTCAACATGTTCTATCACCTATTTACCTGCCTTTCGACGTCCCTAGCCTACGCTAATTCCTAAAGAAGAACAGTGCTATTCCAACCTCCAAACCCACTTTTTTTTTTTTTTTTTTTGAAAGTTATTAATCACTAACGCAATGTAACCTAATCAGAATGTCACAGTTGTCATCTCAGCACCTTCACCATTTTGTCGGCACGAATATGAACTTCTATATCTCTATGGTCAGCCTGGATTCGCAATTATGTCAATTCTTATGTCCGACAAAGTCTCATGGATGATAATAAAGAGATATAGTGATGTACAATTATGCTCAAGCATATTACTTTAACTTTAAGATATCTGTGTAACGCTACTAGCACCACAAATGCACCCGAGAGCCACATGGTGGTAGGATCCTCTCATTAGACGGGTACACCTGTTGCCATGAGCAAGACACAGACCGGGGCCCGAAGGGCCCCATGGTTCCTCCGCCTTCCCCAAAGAACCCCTTACCTCCATATAAATGCAATGTTCTTTTCATCTATATCTCAATATTACTACGAGTATTTCTACTCGTTACTAAGTTGTTACACTTTACAAACACTCACCAAGTTAGGGGGGAACTTAAACCATCTGCTTCGCACAAACCAATTACAGTCTTAACATCTGCCTAATCCAACACTTGATAAATTTATTTTTTCCTTTCCATTACAACCGTTCGTGTCTCACATTCAATCCTCACCCGTCCATTCTATTTTTAGACTCCTGCGTCACACTTAGTGTTACCAGTTATTAAAGTTGCGTTCAGAAATCGTTTAAGGAACTCACAAATAATTCTTAATCGCGATTATTCGCGACACACCCGTTTTTATCGCATGATTTCCACACAGCTGCTTAAAATACGAAATCGCAGTGACGTGCCTTAAACGTCAGGACTTTCCCGAACACCTTGTACTATTACTACTACTACTTGTACTATTACTTGTACTATTACTTATTATGTGACGTCAGTGCGATTCCATACCGTCACCGTTTTTTAAGCAGCGGTGTAGCCGCTCCTTAAATTGGCAACCCAGAATTAACGCTTGAAGTCTATATTATATTATAACTTACAATAGGGTTTTAGCAGCAAGGAACATTAAATAAAATCTTACCCAAGTTATGTTTGGAAACTTTTACTCATATTATGCATTTATTTTGCGCATGTAATCCTAAATTTACTGTTTGCCTGAACAATGCATAAAATTATAATAATAATTTATTTATTTATTATGTAGGTAAGTTGACAGGTTTTTTAACACTTGTTCGCCTTTCTACATATATTCCAACGTTTGGCTATTCTTTTATTTTGTACAGTAAAGAGTTTACCTATATACAAACATTCACTACACACATGTGCCTACGAGTTTCTCGTTTCTAGTTATATCCAGAATTATACGAACATAGCAAGCCGCAAGAAACTTAACTCTATCAATAACCATTGGCATTTTAACGCTTAGTATTTTGTAAACGGATCCCTACATTGAAAGCTGGTCTGAGGCCCCTGGTTTCTCTGGGCCGTGACACGCGACCGGCGGCGTCTGGATGTGCGTCGCACTACACGAATTAACGGTGCCTACCCGCCGCCGGTGACGTTTTAGAGAAACCACCCTCAAACATTCCCGAAAAAACATTTGGTCTCGGACACGCGTCGGTCACCGGTCGCCGACGGCTAGTCAGAGAAACCAGGGCCTTAGCAAACCTAAAATGATTTTGAAAGCCCTGCACAAAGTTACCATGTTATACATTTAGACAGC
>NC_133486.1:11547007-11555230 GCF_025370935.1 Choristoneura fumiferana
TAGTAGTTAGATCTAAGTGTGTCTAACAGAGTACAAAAACTAGATAAAAGTATTTTTAGTAAATAAGAATAACAATCAGTAAGTAAATAACCAATGGTCAAGGAGTATATTGAGTAACAATAGAAGTATAAATTTGTGCATACTAGTTATTTACATGATGTTAAACAATGTTTGTTTATTAAATTACAGTTAGTGTCACAAGGAGGATAATAAAAGGGAACGGGCTCTTTGTATATGGCTTCAGCTTAGCCAGAAGAGGAAACTGTTCTCTAAGCTTCGGAGGTGTTTATCACTAGTTGAGAGGTTGAAACCTGAGTTGTATATATAGATGTTGAAGTTGAAAGAAGATTGCCTCCAGTATATTGATAATGTTGCTGATGTTCCAAGGGGCTTTGTTATGAACTGCACAGAGCTAATAATTGGGCTGACAGGGCCATATGGACATTACAATTCCTTTGTCTGAGAGGACAAGTGAAGGCAGTTGTACGGAGTTGTTTCGGGGCCGGTCTTGAGCAAGTGTACTTGTGATGGTAACCAGTAACACACAAGGATTGGCTGGTGTTGGTACGTCTTTAAGGAGTCCGTCTGGCTCTAGAGGCTGGTTGGAGCCTGGGAACGGCCTGCCATAATTATACTGGTACAGTGGAAAGTCCGAAGGGGCCGGTGTTGTAGTAGCAGTGTATGTTTGATGCCCGTTGCCCAATGTTACAAGCTTTTATTATTTAGTTGCACCTGTCCTCTTGTCTGTCTGTCTGTCTTTCTGTCTGTCTGTCTGTCTATGTCTGTCTGTCTGTAGTCAAATCTTGCTTGTTGGATTCAACCAACTTCCAGTAGTCTGATTGACTTTTTGAAGTTTGGCATACTTATGTGAATTGCGTGACAGTGCAGTAATCTGGTAGTGGCATCCTGGTGGTCTGGCCAGGAGCATCTCCACAGGACGGAGCTCTTCAACGGTTGGTGGCATCGACTTGAGATTCGGTATGCAGGTGTAGTTTGGGTGGCAGTGCGAGTGTGATCAGCAAGGGGTACAGTCAGCAGAGGAACCTTGTATTAAAAAAGAAATTTTTATGGTTTGGTTATTATAAGTTTAGGTAAGAAGTGTTTATGTACCTTGAAGAAGGTCAGAAGTAAGCAGTGAGAGAAAACAATAACTTGCTATTACTATACACAATCCCATGACCGCACCCTATACCGCCTTACGCTGTGAGAAGATATCAGATGGTAACAGAAAGGGTTCTGAGGGAAAGAGACAGATTTTGTAGTCATTTGTTGCATGAGAAGTGAAAGAGTAAGACAACACTAGAGCAGAGCAGGGCTGGATACAAGTACTGAGAATTGAGATTCACGGTCTTTTAATTTTCAGCGGTGGTGGAGGGTCTGATTGAAGTCAGACTTAGTAAAAAAGATGGTCAGTAATAGGTGCCACTGAACTTTCAAGTATAGGAAATCATGGATCTGTAATCCAGTGTCTTACATGGACATGTTTGAGTCGAGATTTTGTTTTTTTTTTAATGAGTTGATGGAGGAGGTTGAAATCCCACTACTATTATATAAATGTGTGTGTTTGTAAATTTGTTTGTTTGTAGCTTCATCACGCCTGAGCCGCTGAAACGATTTGCATGAGATTCGGTGTGCAGATGGTTTGGGTCCCGGGGAGGGCCAGGTGGTGTTTGGAGAAAGGTTTGCGGACCAAGCCACATCGAAACGAAATGAATGGTCACAGAAGCTGTAAGAGAGAGACTCAGTGGAAATGGTTCAGTTTCAAGGATTGCACCATGGGTAAACTGTGAGGATG
The DNA here is from genome assembly GCF_025370935.1 of Choristoneura fumiferana. NCBI lineage: Eukaryota > Metazoa > Arthropoda > Insecta > Lepidoptera > Tortricidae > Choristoneura > Choristoneura fumiferana. Next base: position 11,548,803 of record NC_133486.1, read on the forward strand.
AGAGAATGAGGCGAATTGTGGTTGTAAGAGCGGGTGAGAAAATTGCTAAGTGGATCCGGCAGCTTTACACCTTACTGTAAGTATAGCCGCCGACGGGAGTGTCGCGAATAATCGCGATTAAGAATTATTGGTGAGTTCCTTAAACGATTTCTGAACGCAACTTTAATAACTGGTAACACTAAGGTGTGACGCGGTAGTCTAAAAATAGAATTGGACGGGTGAGGATTGAATGTGAGACACGAACGATTGTAATGGAAGAAAATGGTTTAAATTATTAGAATCAAGTGTTGGTTTGTACGAGGCAGATGGTTAAGTATCCCCTAACTTGGTATGTATTGGTTTGTGCGAAGCAGATGGTTAAGTTCCCCCCTAACTTGGTGAGTGTTTGTAAAGTGTAACAACTTAGTAACGAGTAGAAATACTCGTAGTAATATTGAGATATAGATGAAAAGAACATTGCATTTATATGGAGGTAAGGGGGTTCTTTGGGGAAGGCGGAGGAACCATGGGGCCCTCGGGCCCCGGTCTGTGTCTTGCTCATGGCAACAGGTGTACCCGTCTAATGAGAGGATCCTACCACCATGTGGCTCTCGGTGCATTTGTGGTGCTAGTAGCGTTACACAGATATCTTAAAGTTAAAGTAATATGCTTGAGCATAATTTGTACATCACTATATCTCTTTATTATCATCCATGAGACTTTGTCGGACATAAGAATTGACATAATTGCGAATCCAGGCTGACCATAGAGATATAGAGTTCATATTCGTGCCGACACCGTAGTTACTTACATTTGAACGCCAATCCGATCATATTCACATCTCAATGAGCTCACCACGTTTTTAACAATCATTTTATCATTAAATAATCGTGTAAATATGTTTATTTTAGAATTATTGGAAGACGAAAATCCGTTATATTTGTCAAATTGACATGATAATTTTTCCTCACCGAAGTTGGTCTATGGTCGGTCTAGTCTCTGGAAATTTAGTGCTGTACCAACAAAATAATTATTTGACTGAGCCAACCTTACCTACCGATAATTATGGCTGGCTCTGCAAATTAATTATTCGTAGATATAATTATTTTGTGTAACTTACACTATTAATGAAGGTTTATAAATGTTTCTAATCCTATCCTACTATCCTACTTCCTACTATATCCTACTAATCCTACTAATATTATAAATGTGAAAGTTTGTGAGTGAGTGAATATGTTTGTTACTTTCTTCACGCTGAAACGGCTGGACGGACTTGGATGAAATTTGGCGAAAAGTTAGATAACCTGGATTACAACATAGGATACTTTTTATCCCGATATTCCCATGGGATAGGGATAAAATCTTGAAATAACAACCGCTCAGCTTACAGTCATGAAAATTGGTATGTAGATAGTTTGACATCTGGAATAAAACATAGCCTACTTTTTATTTCGATATTCCCACGAGATAGGGATAAATTTCGAACTAATAACCGCTGGGCTTAGAGTCATGAAATTTGACCATGATTGTTTTTAATGTAATGACAATGAAAACAACGATTTAATTTTCGGAATTCCCACGGCAAATTTTTAAAAATCCCGGTATTTCAGCTGCTGGACCTAATGATTTACGTGTGCGAAGCCGCGGGTAAACACTAGTTGGACGATAAAATAGTATTATAGTAGAAATTATGTAGATTTCTATTTACTAGTATCATATTTACTGTGGAGTCCATTGTTGGACCAAAAAACCATTTTGAATCACTTCCCTGTGTCTACTCTCATTTCCCTGTCTTATGTAAATTTAAAAATGCCTCTTCTAAATTATATCGAAAATACAAACTGAGACATGGATGCACAGAAAACCAGAAAAAGAGACCAGCGCTGGGAATCGAACCTAGGTCCTCAGCAATCCGTACTGCGTACTATAACCACACCACCGTTGGACAGGAGTCAAGATACAAATTTCTCCTATGCACCATATCTCAGGTTGCTTTCTACTACGCTACTTAAGCAGCAAAAAAATCTAAATTAATCCATATTTTAACTGACCCTTTCAATTCTATATCCATCATCAACCTTGGGGAAATATACGTCAAAAAATATAAGTGGATATAGTACATGTTTCACCATTTAAAAATTCTACCCTAAAGGGGTATAAAGGGGAGTGTATGTTTATATGGAGAAAACGTTAGGTATATATATTTGAAGATATAATTCTAAAACTTCGTGAAAATGCTATTAAACATTTTAAGTTAAAAGGGACATGGAAACATTGTGAATGACTCTTGAACAGGATTAAGGACTAAGAGAATACGTGATTCGCCATTTTAAAAATTAAACTTAGGGAAAACATTAAAGAATGAAATATGAGTAAATTCAAAATAATTATTTACTGCTGATTGAAGTATCTTAAAGAGCTTTCACATCACTAGAGCCAACGTCAGTCAGTCAGTCAGCCAGTCGTCAGTCAAGTGTCAATGTCAGTCACCACATTTGTTTACACAATTGATTTTTCCATTGAATAGTACTTTAGGTACTTACTACTTATAGTGGAGATGACAATGCAAGTACTTGCAGACAACAAAAGTACGATCAACGAAAAACTGTATTAAAAATGTTTTTTTTTTAACAAGAACTTATTTTGACATTGCTATTGGAGTCAGGGCCCTAGCCTAGCTTGACAATAACTACAATAGGGGAAACCCAGCGTAAGCCCAGCGTTAACTTACAACTAAACTGTATAGACTTCGCATATTTTTATGATTACTTATTACCTACTTCGGATTAACTGACTCATTTCTGTTTTATATCTATCAGGTTTTTTCTTAACTAATTAAATTAGTACGTAGGGTAAACCCTCCAGTGAATGAACCCCCCCCAGTGAATGAACAAAATCACGTTTTTTGCCTAAAATAAGCAATATAGCCATTTCCACCAACTGTCGTATTTTTTTTCTTACCGGCAACTCGATTTCCTATGCAATGGCAACAATCGATAAATTTATTTTCGACCAATTTCAACATGGCAGGCGTTTGAAGTTCACGTATTTCTGCTTTTGAAGTTTTGTATGGAAAAATTAGATCCCAAATAAGAACAGTGCATGTTTGGAGTAACATTTGAACTGCTTATTCATGTATACCACTATAAAGTTTAGCTATTGGTTAGATTAAGAGTTAAATCTTCTATAATTGTACTCTTTAGTGGCTTATTTTGCGGTTAAGTTGATATTTTTAGGTGTTCCATTACTGGCTTATCAAATGTTCTAAAACCAGTAAATGAACAGTCTGTTCATTTACTGGTGTCGGCTCAATATAGTTTTATTCCTAAAATTAAATGTTAACGTAATCGTATTAAGGTTGTGTTTTCAGATTCTGCATAGAAAACGATTCTGTTTCTTTGAACTAGTATTGGGACACTACGTGTTCATTCATAGGAATGAAAAATCTAGTAAATGGACTATAGAAATTTGGCTTTGTTCATTTACTAGATACCTACTAACCCTATGTATGAACAACGTAGGTAACGATGGACGTGATCGAAATGCACGATAGTTTTACTTCCTAAATGGACTTGTTAATAATATTGGATTGTACAACAAGAGCATAAAACAAGCCATTTTACCCAAGACGTTCATATAGTCACCCAAGCCGGTACAGCGAGGGTGGATAGACACGTCGAGGAGAAAATGGGATTGCGAGGAAAGGAAATAGGAACAGTTAAAACAATTGTTCAGTTAGTGTGTACCTTTTATTTGTTATGAATTACTATATAATTATATATTTTTTTGTTTTTTATTGATTTATTTTGATCGATTTATTTTTATATAAATTAAAAAATATTAAAAAATTAATTATGTAGATTTTGCTTGTAGTAAGTTGCTTATTGTTATTAGACACAATCTATAATTAAAAATTGGGTTGTTAAGATTTTTTTGTCCCAAATGATGATACTTTTAACTAATTAGAGACTGATTACAAACTGATTAGAATACGAGTATCAATAGAGTTTAATGTTTGTTATTTATTAAGTTTTATTATAAAGCTCGGATTATCGTCACTGAAAAAAATCTCGTTCTTATCTAAAATCAATATGTCAACAAAATTGAACCTGATATAACGTCTATAAAGTTCACTCGGAAAAATTATCTATTTTGAGCTACGAGTTTTTAAAAAAAGTAAATTAATCAAGATATTAAGGCTTAATTGTACCTACTTTAATAGAATTATATATGTATTTTTGTAATACAGAAACATAATTGGAATACTGAAGGTGCTGTACCTACCTCAAGATTTTATATAATAATAACTGAAGAAGAAGACTTCGTTTTATGTTAAAAATGCTTTACTAAATGTTGATTAAAACTATCTAAATAATGTTCATTCACTGGGTTTTACTCTGTTCATTCATTAACTTTTTCGTTCATTTACTAGGTTTTGGGTACTTTTTTTATAAATTCTTCCATAACTCAAAAACTATACACGTAATAAAAAATCGCAGAAATTAAATTCTTGTTTATTAAATAACGATTGATTAAATTACATAAAACCATTACAATTATTAATAAGTACAGAGTAGTGATTTTTCAAAGTAGAAAAGTTTCTTAAGTGTTCATTCACTGGAGGTTTTACCCTATCTACCGGATATGAACTCTTACACTTATAGAACATCAGATATTCACGTGCTTAACCAAAAACAAAGTTAAAAACTTCATAAACAACTCTCATCTTTTATTTAAATCAGTAATAAGCAAGGAAAAAGATGCATTAAATTTACCTGCCATACTATGCAATGCAAAACTTATTATTACCTTGTTTACTTACCTTGACACTCATAAACTGAGATTCAAAGACTACAGAATATTGCTGAGATTCATAAAATTGGGACGGAAAACTCTCTTTCTCTCCTTAATGACACATTGTCAATAACAAATAATTAAATTCCTATGTATAAATTTCACTTGTAACTACCTTGGTGTAGTTATTTTTTTCTTTCTTCTGTGTCACTTTGTGTTTGTTTGTCACTTGATTGAAATTGAATGAATTCCAAGGTAATTGACCGAATGAAAACGTAAATAAGTCTTATGACCGTTCACCATCATAGAATGGTCTATGGCATTTCTAATAGATTGTTAGCTTACAGGTCTAGTTTCACTGGTCATAAAATGTATGAGTATGAATCACAATCGCCATCTTGGACAACTTCCTTTGTTATTTTTTGCACTGGTAATAGTGTTAGTGGTAATCAGTGATAAATAATATGAGGGAGCTAGTCACGAGATAATAATAAAGTGAAGCAAACGTTTATTGTTTGTCACTAAAATAGCTAAGATTTCGCTAGTAAAGCCCGCTTTACACTCGCGCCGTGAAGACCCGCGAAGGCCCCAAACCGCGAGTGTAGTTGGTTTCGCGGCATCACGGTCGCGCTTTGCGGCGTTCCCCGTCCGGTGGCGGTTTTTTGGTCTGCGTCAAAGGGTTTGGGAACGAACAAAGGGAATGCGCGAACGTAAATGCGAAAGGTTGCGACTGTCGAGGGCTATATTTTTCGCGTCGTGTCCATGCGCGAACCGCGGCCGCGGTTCGCGAGCGAGTGTAAAGCGGGCAGAAGTAGAAAGGAAGTTTTACTATTGACTAAGGCGAGGCTGCACTACGGGTAAACCGCCGCGGTTTTAAACCGCGTGACTTTTTTATGCAAGTAAACTTTTACAACCGCCAGTACGGTCGCTTGAGTTTACTTGATTCACAGTCACGCGGTTAAAAACCGCGGCGGTTTAGCCGTAGTGCGGCCGCAGCGTAAGCTTTTTATTTTTGTAAGTAATTACCTACTTAACTTATTGTGTGTAAATTGTTTATTAAATATTTTGAGCTCTTACGTCCATGAATATCAATAATTGGCAATAATGTTCTTGACGTGAAGAAGTATCGATATTTTTATTTTATTCAAAATGTCGATATATCGGTATGATTTGACAAAGAATATTCGTGCTCTAAAAATTTGAAGGCAGTTGAAGTTGAAATTGACAGTTGCCAACTTAAAAATCAAATTATAAAACAGCAAATCGAGTCGACCAGAAACAAAAAATACATAAAATACAACTTGTTAAAAGGATCTTAGTATTCCTTTTTAGGATTTCTAATCTTAAAACTTATAAAAAATAGTTTAATTCTTATTTCGTCTCATTCCGCATTCATCACTTGCTGTTGTAATTCTGTAACTTGTGTCTCATACCTTCATAAGTCACGGTCTTTGTGAACAAGACTAACAAAAAATGAATAACGAATACAGAATGAGACGAATTAAGAATTAAATGATATGCGAATGAGACAAAATGATCCTTATTTGTTGCCGATTTTAGGTATCCCGTGGAAACAAGAGGGAAAAACTCATTTTCACATTGTATTTTGCAAAATCAATAAAGGAAAAAAAATATTCGAGCAAACTGAATCGCGT
>NC_133486.1:11555330-11691624 GCF_025370935.1 Choristoneura fumiferana
GATCGCTAACCCTACGGCAGAACGGGGCAAAGACGAATAAAATTATGTTTTTTGTTGTTGAGTCACCTTATGTGCCAGGAGTTGGAGTTGGAAGTTAGTGTTCTTGGTTCATAGAACTTCTTATCCACATGGGAATTTCCTTATAATACTTACTTATTTCTTGATAGAAGAGCAGGGCGTTGATGAATTTTCTATTTATACAATGTTAACATTTAAGATTATTCTGTGTCTTGTCTTGGTCTATATTCCTGTTACGGAACCTTAACTTTAAAATCCGTTCTTATTTCTTATACATCATACACATAAATGCCCTAACTCTATGCAATTCAGTTTTCTAGGTCCAAAAGTTTCGGCTGGATGTAAATGAGTCAGATTTTCAGGACTTTTATTACATTGTTCCGTCTTTCATTACCTTTATTAAAAAAAAACATTTATCCAGATACCTGCCAAGAAGGAGCGGCATGCCAGGACAATTGCACCTGCGATGCCAACTGTTCAGACTGTGATGCAAAACCAGGTAATTTCATCGTTTATTTCTTTATTTCATTTGCCCTTTCAAACTATGACTGTGAAAACTTACACTTATTATGTGTCCAAAAACTTCTACCAGGTGATTTCTATCAATTAACTGAGCCATCTGTCCAAGTTATCGGAAATCAAGAGGAACACGATATATAAAGTGTATTTCTCTTGCATCTACAACTACAAATATATAATATAAATTAAATAGTAATTAGAAGCAGAGTTCTCGAGATGCTGTCCTTCGGACAGCGAAGCGACAGTACAGAGTTCCGTTTCGGGTACGGAACCTTATTAAAAAGCACAAAATAAAGTTATCTTAACGATTGACACTCAAAGTAAAGCATTTTAAGGGGTTTTCCGGGTTAAATTTATTACTGCTTCTAGAGACACTTTACGACTTTCATTGATTTCTGAGAATCCAATGCAAAATAAAATTTTGCTGGCACCTTTTGAGAGGAGTTAGCGTTCTGCAGGCTTCAGTTCCACCAGAGATGTGCGGGGATGTGATGTGTTGCGAGGATTGTGTTTTTCGCGAACCAATAGAATCGCTTCATTTAATTTTTCATTTATTTGACGACCGGATGACCAAAAAAACCTGACTACGAAGCTTGCTGTATAATATATATTTAAGTATGTATTTATCTATATATGTATATTTATCCATTGCCTAGTGTCCAAGTATAAGCTTTGCTTGGTTTGGGTTAGTGTCAAGTGTCCCATGATATTTATTTTATTTATTTACCTAGTCTCGCTCTGCTCAGCTATTTCCACCAGAGCCGTGCTGTATTATAGGTAAAAGGTGCGTTTCTATTGGTTCTTGAAAAACGCATTCCTCGCCACATTATTGAGAGCGCGAGAGAGAGAGAGAGAAACATTTATTTACACATATTCGATACACATAAAAATACATTAGATGGAAAGTAAGTTTTTTACTAACGAAGCTTCAATCATAGGCTAGAGCCGGGGCTGACGATATACGCTGATTGGTACTTCATTTTTCCCGTAGCCTTCTTTCTGATTTTTTTCTTTTTACTCAATTCTTAGTGATGGCGGCTTGATGTTAATATTAATAAACTTCTTTCCTCAAGTCCTCCTTAATCACCGATATGGGTATAACATGCGAAAAGTTATTTAGGAATGCGTAGATAGTTTCAAAGAACACCAAACGCGTTAGAAGAAACTACTGCTTCATCTTTTATACAAGTGTATTGATAGAATAAGAATTGAGGCTCCTTGGCAATGGGCATCGATAGCAGGCCTTTTGATTCGTACTCAGTAACAAAATCTTATCTTTTATCATCAACTTAAATAATATACTTATTGTTTCAGGCTGCTGTTAATGAAATGGAAAATTTGCGTCCGCTGCTCATTTCGTCGATTTCAGATATTAATTGATAGTTTGTAATGTAATTTATTTCTGCAATTAAATCAGTGGTGCCCATTTAAAACTTGTTTTGTTAATTTCTACCCGAATTGAAACTTTTGGGATTTTCGATCACTTCTCGAAGTATTTTAGGTATGAAGAAAATTTACAGATTTAATTAAATTCTTCAATCTTTTATAAAAACTACTTTAAATAATATATTAAATGAAGAATCGTGTGAGAAAGGACTAGGAATTTAGGACTTGGTGGATTTGGAACTTTAGAAGGGACGGAAAACATTCTTCTAACCTGAATGTTGGGAAACTAATAAATCCTTGTTCCTACTAATTTTATAAATGTGAAAGTTTGATAAAATAGGCTTTACGAATTTGGAGGAAATTTCGCACACAGATAGTTTATAACCCGGTTTAACACATGTATATGAATGAATATTTTTTTTCTTAAAATGGTGCTTAGTTCCTGTGGAATAACGATAAACGAATTATTGGCAGACGAAGTCGCGGCAACATCTAGTATGTAATAAAATAATTTATTTCGACCATCATTGGATATTATGTACCTATGTACGGGAATAAACTTTATAAATTTTATAGGTACTTGACTTTTAATTCAACTTCTAAATGTAAAAAACAGTTTGCCTAAAAAGCATCCCATAATCTTCAGATTCCATTTCGACAAATGCGGTTCGCCACGTCCATGCCAATAAACGATTTACTTTACATCTTTATTGATTTCTGGAAGGCTTTTGATTAGTTATGTATGACACGAAAGACTTGCAGTCAAGCTCTCTGCCTGCAGTTACCTGTTCACTTGTGGTCCTGAATAACTGATTTCCTTCATTAAAGGTTAGGTTCATTAAAGTATTAGTCAGTCTGCTCTGGCGATTTTGCGGGCATTAAAGCCAGTTTTACTCAAGGGTCAGTACTTTGCCCCTCTTTGTTCTTGATTAATGAGCTGTTGGTGAAACTTTAGGTTACCCTGACCTACTGCGTCTCAAAAATGTCTAGTGCATAATTCTGAAACTAAAATTAGGGAAAAATCATTTAAAAAGATGCTATCTCGTATTATAACTACAGAAATTACAACATACAGTCCTCTACATCGATTTCGATGACAGCGACCCTGATTAAAATAAAAAGACTTTCAAAGTATTTACTAAATTTTACTTTAATATTTATATGTCTAGCGTAAGTCCTATTGTGACCGAACTTAATCTTAAATTCTCTATCGCGGAGCGTGCAATAGACCTGACTTTGTAAGTTTACTTGTTTTGAGTTTTTCTTTACAAATTTGGCGCCGCAATATCAGACCACCAAAAACATCAAATAAGAATATCATAACAAATTGATATTTTTTTATTCAAGATATTTTAATGGCTTACATAATAATTATGATCAGCGAGTGAAAATCGCGAACGATTTATCTGTCGCTGATGTGATCATGAAGTAGAGTGAATAGAGCGAAGCCAAAGGTGTATCTCACTGAGATACACCTTTGGCCTCATCTGCACTTAACAGTAGGTGAGATATAGGGGTCAATCACGGTAAGAATCATGTAAGAAAAAAGAATGCACCAGGTTGGGTAGGTGACCAAGTACAGTGAATGCACTAGTAAAAAACATAAGTTCTTGCTTATTCTCTAATAAACTGAACTGGCATACAGACTAAATAATTGGTCTCTTCTGAGACGCTACACTTTTGAAAGTGTGTTCGTGGTCGTCGGAAGATAGTAGAACCTTCAAGACTACTTTCTTGTAAACATAGTGTAGTGGTCTACCAATTTTTAAACAAGTTCCTATCAAATTAATATGTCGCAAAAGTCGAACTTTCAAGCTGACAGACACATTGTTTTATGACATACAAACGATTATCAATTTTAGGGTGGTAGACCACATATTTGGCTGATGGTATCATATTTTTATTTCTGAGCTCAAGCTCGGCCTTTCACTCAGTTTTTCTGCCCACATCCAGCTGACTTTGCCAAGTGTCAGTCACCTAATTGCTAAAGTTCAAGGCAACCAGCGGGAGAACATTGAGGTGCAAGTGAACTTTTGAGTTTTGGCCGAAGTTGGTCTTTCGCATGTTACAATTTTACTCTCATATTGCTCGAGAGTGCATTACCTCATACTCCTTATTAACTATTGAGATCACAACAATACGTAGCAGGCATAGATTTGGTTTTTTACCTCATATGGAAAGGAACCTGATAATTCGGTCTTGCTTGTCTTACTTGTCTTGCTTGTCTTGCTGTACAGTTGAACAAACTAAATAATTCCAGGGTGGAACCTTTGTGCTACTAATATCATGCAGACATCCCATACTTTTGCTAAGGAAATCGTAGTGAAACTTATTATTAAAAGGTTCGACTCTGGTACATTTTTCGGCGAAATTGCTAGCAGGCAGTCATGCAATCAAATGAATAATTGTAGTATTTTTTCTGGTATTTAAATGTTAAACTTTTTAAAAAATAACGATATAAGCAAAACTCAAGTCAATGACGAATCTAAATGACCCCACACTGTGTAGCAGTCGAGAGCATAAATATTTATACAGCCAATGCGTCAAATATTTGTATACATCGACTTTATGGTTAGTGGCATAAAGGGTAGCGATATCTTGGTAATGTACATATTTATGCCCCTGACTGTATATTCTGCTTATGACAGGGTGCTGCTAACACTGGATATTCATAGATACCCAAAAATTTGCATGGAACTCATGACGCGCGAGTCCGACTTGCACTTGGCCAGATTTTTGAACAAAGGATGTTCATAGATCTTTGGATGGAACACAGTCCCATCATCCCATGTACGAGTAGCGGGTAAGATTCTATGAGTGAAATTTAAAACCAAAAATTAACTTAACGATTTATTAAGTCACAAGAGGCAGTGGAACAGCACGATGGTGACGAAGAAGGTGACGCAGAAAGCGACGGGGAAGCAAGCCTCGAGCGCGGCCGAGACTCGCGCCCCGAGCGGCCGGCGCGGGCGCTCCTCGTCCATGGCTTAGCAGCATCCACCTGGAAATTATTGAATAAGTTATCTATAGAATATCCCTGGTCTTTTGGACAAATATTTCTAACATTAGGTATGTACAAAATCTCAGACCAACAGGCATTTAACAAAGTAAGGGGTAATCTGAAGGTCTACTGAACTGATTTTAGTTAGAATCCGGAATAACTACGGTAATTCACAGATACAGGGAGAAGAATCCGCAAGTTGAGATACAGCGCTGTGAAGAATGCTGAGCCAGTTGATTCAGTGGCCTAATATTGTTGACGTGGCCGGCCATCGCTCGAGGAATAGACAACCATTGGGGAAGAAGATTCTTCGGGTGACGACCACGAACTGGAAGTTTAAATATTGGCCGGCCTCGCACTAGGTGTAGTTGTGGTGTAGGTTTTGCAGGTGGTAGGACCTTGTTTACCATCTTGCTCGCTAATCCTGCCGTGAAGCATCAGTGCTTGCACTGTTGTGTTTCGGCGTGGAGAGTAAGACAGCCGGTGAAATTACTGGCACGTGAGGTATCCCATCTTAGGCCTCTAGGTTGGCAACCCCTGGTGGCGGTGGTGAACATCAGGTTGCTCGATTCAGTCGACGACTACATCATGAAAGTTGCGGGCAACCGGTGGAAGCAAGTGACAAGTTATTGTTCAATGTAGGCGTTCTAAGTGGGAGGCCTTTGTTCAACAGTGAAGATCTTCCGGATGATGATGATAATGACGAGTAATTTAATGAGTTAGTAAAAAATAATCTACCTTTGGAAGTGCAGTCGTTGCAACCTTTCTCCTTACAGGCGCAGTTGTCTTTGCAGGATCCGTCCTGGCAGGAGTCTGTTGAAAATACAGTTCTTGCTTGTAGTAAGTTTTTGTAGGAAAGGGGGTAACGAGGGGGTAAGTATGAATCGCAGAGAAAGAGCCAGGATGAAAAAAAGAGACTATATCCCCAAAATCCACGACTTATTCCAATTAAATGTGAAAGAAAGAAAATGTTTATTCGGCACCTAAGTACTTACGAGAAAGAAGCATACATTAACTTAAGGTACTTAAATATATAGACGAAAGAGCTGGCATGCTCAGCAATTTCAGCTGCGATCATGTGCAATCGGCGGTGTGGTAAAAAGTTCCTTCTTAGCACCTTAGCAAAATACAGTCGCGTGTACAGTCGAGTTCATATACTTGTGAGCAAAAATTTGATCAAAAATAGGTATCTGCAAAGGCGTAGAAGCGTGTTTAGATATTTTTGATCAAATTATTGCTCGCAAGTTAATGAACTCGACTGTACAATATTTTGAACTCCACAACCACTTATTCACTTCTGCTTTTGACGTACATTGTGTGTGTTGCTAGTTAACCGCTATGCAGTGATCGTTTAGACCGTTCAATGAACGGGGAAATTACTCGCCGCTCTTTGTGACTATTGTTTCCTTATGTTTCCAGGCCCTTATTGTTTGATACAGATTTAGTTTACATACCTTTGCAAGGTTCGCAGGGAGCGGGCATGATGAGTTGATCTTCGGTGGTCTTATCACACTGTGCCGATTCCACCGTTCTGTCATGTTTTTATACGATAGGATCGGTGCAAAAACTGCATTAGGAGCAAGGTTAGAGTTGTATTGTAAACATTGTTATCTGTTATTTGTATGAAGTAGTTTATAATATAACTTTTTTTTTTAAATATTTATTTATTATGGAACTTTGATCAAACGATAATGAACATGTCAGTTCCCAAAGGCCTTAACTATAAAAACACCACAACAGCCATACGATTTAAATGAGTAACAACTCGTGCCAAGAGGGACTGACATGTCCTCCAAACCATACCACCGGATCCCCTGCCACAGGGTGGCAAACCTGATTCTTCTACACAGAACTCGGAACAAATGACTACCACAAATCTCACTTATCTAAAAATCCGTATACAAATCTAGCAGCCTGATAATATAACTTGATTTTAATAATTTTACTTTCAATTTGAATAATGTCAAATTTTTATTTTAAGTAACTACCTACTTCTTTTCTCTGTTCAGTTGTTAAAGAAAATTAAACTTGAGTTTTTTGTGTTAATATTTTCGTTACGGTTAGTAAAATTGTATGAATGTGAAATTTGTGGCTTAAGCTCGGAAAACACACTTTCCCAAAATGTGTGTTTTTTTATCTAATTTATAATTTAACAATGTAAGCTCCGAAGGATATTTTTCCTTTTTTGGGCACTTTATCGCAAGGTAAAGTGCATTTTCCTAAATGTACCTACTCGTTCGTGACGTAACACGGTTCTTTTTTATGTAAATATACAAAAATGGCTCTTTTGAAAAAGCATACCTTCTAGGATACCATAGCATCAGCGAAAGTGCATTTTTTAGGAAAGAGCCGTTTTTGAGATGTGCATCTTCCGAGAAAATGATCGTTCTAAAGTGCACTTTTAGAGAGACGCACATTTTAAGTGGGTTTTACGAGCTAAGCCAAATTTAGGGTATTTATTGCTCTGTCATGCAAAAACAGATCAATCAAATGTAACTTCAACAATGTGCAAACTATCTACATAAGCATTCAATTCAGCAAACCTTAGGTATCTACATTTTCTCACTTCATAGTTTTCCCATTTCAATTGCAATAATTCTAGTTCAGGAAATCCCTCTATCGATCACAATTATTTTCGCCTTTATTCTTATCCCGGAAAAACCTGTCCTGTCACGCTTGATCGCGGAGACTGTAAGTACCATCTGTTTCATCTTTTGTATCATTTCCTGTCTTTACACAGGCAGCCTTCGGCTTAGATATTTGGCGATATTTAAGACTTTTAGATTATTTTATTATATCATTCAGACTCTGAAAAGCGACGAAGAAGTATTGAAGCGCAATGTGCCAGACTATTGAAGGTATTTGAATTTTTAGTTTCGGAAAATAACTTATCTTTTAACGGGGATTAAGAGGAAAGTAGGTACAAAGCGAGTTTTTTTTTAACCGTGCCTATTTATATTTTTGGTTTTTATTTAAACGACAATAATTTGGGACCGAGTTTTTACATCACATCCATGGAAATAGTCAAAATGTCTGTTTCTTAAATGAAAATTTCTACCTACTAGTCGTCATAATTATTTAGAGCTCTGATTTCTCTGTACTTGTTTATTTTCGAATGGTCTTACACAGGTATTTTTTTTCCTTTCGGTATCCCACTATAATTATTTGAATTATAATTGCGATAAGATAACTCAGAGAATTTCCGTAAAGGTAGGTAAGTTTTTGTAGCGTAATACCTACTCCTAAATATTTTCTCAACACATATTGTTACGCGCCTAGATAACACGAATAGTTATGTATTAGTAGCATCTGTTAGCTAATAGAAGTAATGTTACGGAATAGGCGTCTAGTTAATTGATAATAATAATTGACCACATCCTATTGAAGTATAATGAACATAATAAAACTGTCCAACGTTGTAACATGAAACAACTAAGCTCTCAAGGAAATCTAAAAAGTATAATCAATATTAAACACAATAACCTAACATTTTTTTATTTTTAAAAGAAGCCGTGCAGCAGCAACATGAAGACAACTCCAAGCTGCAGAACACCTCAAAGCTACAGGAATCTTCCAGCATCCAGAAGCCTTCCAACCTTGAGGATAGGCCAGACCTTCAGGACACCTCAGATCCTGTCAGTTCCGAACTCCAAGAGGAATTATGTCCCCCCGATTGTCCTTGTAGACGTACACCGGAGACAGTGAAGTCCTCCATACGGCTTCAGATCTTCTTCAATGTCCTGGGCATATTCTTCGCACTCTTCGCAATTTATCTGATGGTAACGACAAACTCTAATTTGTACCTGATCTTTTGGATATGCTTCTCCGTTCTGAGGCGGATGATGGGAAAGACTAGAACGATGAAAATGAAGAAGGATTAGATTTGTTGTTTGGAAATGTTCTAGTAAAGGAAGGCTGTAAAATTAAATGAGACCGGCGACGCGGTTAACGTTTTTCTATTACATCACGCTGCGTTAAGAGTGTGTACAATGGATAGAGAATTCACTCGCCGCACTTCTAGTTGCAAAACTAGATTGTAAGAGTCAGAATTGGCAACTTTTCTACTAGACACTTCCATTACTAAACATTGGCCCGTCGTTATTATTGAAAGTTAATTTATCTCCCTATTTATTCGTATTTATAAGTAACTTATTAACCTTTATTGTTATCGCTAGTGATTTTATTTAAGAACAATAAATTTTCGCTTGCTCATGAACATTGTCTGTTTCTTTTCATTTCATTATAAGTACCTACGCCTACGCTTACCTACGTATAAAGAACACTCGAGGTTACTTGTATCAAGTGTTTCGTTTCATCTTTTATGATGTGGCTAGAAAATGGACTTTTAATCACACTTGCTCGTAAACAGTGTCGTTACATGCAGGCCATTGCAGGCTACCTTGCTTGCAATCCCCCAAATAAATCCCTCGGCCTTTTGTCCTTGTCATGAAACAAAAGGTCAGTAAATGAGTCTGCTTGACTTGCAGGAGGACCTCGCGCACGCACATCAGGCATATGCTGCGGAGTGGGAGGGCGGCGGGGGGCTGGCGCTGCCAAGAGCGCAGCCAGCAGTAGCGGCCAATTTTGTAAAAATATTAGCTTTTCTTTTACAAGATACAACTTTACTCGCAAATGTGATGAAAAACATTGTATGTCGCACGGGCGGTACTAGAATAACGAACATCGATCCATCGACTTCGGGCTTCTAATAGACTCTCGTTTGTAATTCCTTATTTACCGCCGTTAAGACACAATGCGTCGTATGTCGTAGGTGCAATTGTGTAGGTAGTTTCTATTTAGCCCGTCAGTTAGATTAGAAAATATTGGGTAGGTTTTTTTCTTTTGTTAATCAAATACAAAATGATAAAGATGAAGCGCCTCAAGGTTCCGGTGGCACAGCACTCGACCAGCGACCGGACTGCGCGGCGCGCGGCGTGGCACTGCGTAGTTTCGTCTTGCGAAGATTGGTTAGCGGCCGTCTAAACGACGACTCTTGTATGTGTGCGTGCGTCGATTCGGGCGCTAATATGAAGTCGAACTACTGCCTATTACTTGTATTGTGGTTCTGGAGTAGAGGCCCGTGACGTCACGCCGTGCTAAAAAGTGTCGCACTTGAACTAAACTTCAACTGGCTATGTAGCCAGTATTTTTTTAGAAATGGAATGGATTGTTTTTTTTAGAAATGGAAAATATACTTATATTTTCAATTTCTTTATTTAATTGACTAAAAAAAATACGTGTTCAATAATTTTTAAAAATGTAATCAATGGAATTAGAATTTTTAGGTCACCACTCCTATATTTAAAGGCTTACTCAAGGCCAAAGTGAATAGGCTAACTATACATATATATACATCTTTGTTCTCATCTGCACAAGTGCATTTATGATTATATTTTGTTAAAATTTCAGACGAATATTTACCAATTTAATTATGATAATTTCCAAAGAATATTGATGCAACTTTAGAAATGAGCTTTAGAATATAAATTGTAACTTTTCAGGGTAAGTACGTTTGACCAAATGGTAACGTAAAGGAGTGATTATCTTCATTATTTTTGTAATTACCTTAAAAGAGTAAAGAATTAGCATTAAAAACGTCAACCATTTCATTATTGCTACCTTATTTCATCAATAAAAGCAACTAAATAATGTGTGTGGTTTTTATTATACTTAATTGAATCTTAGTCACAAAATAGGAATTATAGACTGCCCCGACTCAAGTTCATTAAACTTTACAGCTTATTTTATATTTACAATCTCTAAAAAAATATTATTTAGAATCTTTAAGAACTAGGTAATAATATGCAATTAAAATAATATAGAAAAGTATTAATTTCAAATAAGCCTATGCTGTCCGCATAATGTAAAAACTTTTTTAGAAATGCTCAAACATCTTTGTTCTCATCTGCGCTCAGGTGAAATAGAATAGAAGAGAATTCATCCCAGCCTATATGCATACGTCTCACTGCTGAGCATATGCTTCCTCTCAGGATGAGAGGGCTTGGGCCGTAGTTCCCACGCGGGCCCAGTGCGGATTAGGAACATACAAGAAAACGCAAAAATATTTTTACCCAAAATTGAAAAAATTTCCCACTGGCAGTGGACCAAATGAACAAGTTTTGAGAGCAAAAGAAAACAAGATATTTTAATGCTAAATTAAGTATTTCGTGGAATTTGCTCTTGATAGTTTTTTTCCTCTTCAATTTATACGCGGATCATTGCTTTACAAAAACGTGGCGTGGGCAAGGTTACGGTTGTACAGTCGGCAAAATAACTGGTCTGCCTCGTTGAATATCGTTCAACTTGAAGGTCGAATTAAGATAGAACTAATAATAAAAGGAATAGACATTGTGTGTTTTTCCTTCCAGTATAAGGGGCTGTTTCACCATCATTGATTAGTGTTAACTGAAGGTTAAATGTGATGCCGTCTCCGTCTATTCGAACAAAACAAATAGAGACGGCATCACATTTAACCGTCAGTTAACACTAATTAATGGATGGTGAAACAGCCCCTAAATGTTCTAGCGACGTTTCGCGTTGCGCTGATTTACCTTGCGGCACGGTCCTATGCTACGAAGACTTACGAAGTGCAAAATTCGAACTTCGTATTTTGCCGTCCCGCTGACGCTTATATTATTTAACACGAGAGTGGGAGGGACGGTGCGCGTTCGATTTTCGAATTTTGTACTAGCCAGGGCTGGTCACATCAGTAGATGTGAACAGGCCTTAACTGTGATATATAGAGCAGATAGATAGAGTCACGACAAGAATTAAATAATGAGGGTGTCACTTTCTTACTAAGTGTTACATTTTAGACAAAAAATGCACACCCACACACACACACACACACACACACACGAAAGGTTTAAAGACCGCTTCGGAAACACTTTTAGCAAAGATTTAAAGTTTGACAAAAACGGTACAATAGTGACAGGTTGCTAACTACGGTATACCTTAACCTATATCCTTTGTCACCTCTTACGACACCCACGGAAGAAAGTCTCTTACGAAACCCACGAAAGAAATGGAGAAGTGTAATTCTAACCCGACACCACACGGGGAAACTCGATAATAAGCGTTTCCCCAGAGATAAAACCAAGCTAGATCGATTTGTCACCCCCGAAAACCCTCACATACCAAATTTCATCGAAATCGTTGGAGCCGTTTCCGAGATCCCCGAAATATATATATACATAGTATATACAAGAATTGCTCGTTTAAAGGTATAATATAATATATATATATATGTATATATTATATATATATATATATTATATTAGATATACACAATTTCGTATGTAAAATTGTAATTCCTTACTTACTACGTAACAGTTGCCCGAAATTTTCAATCGGGAATCAAAATTTTTCCGGGATCAAAATGATCCTCTATACCGATACCTAAGTTCCCAAACTAGTTATCTCTATACCGATTTTCATTGCGGTCGGTTGAGTATCTACCTTTAAGCGTGAAGTGAAACTGTAAAAACATGCAAACAAACATACCCACTTCTGCATTTACTAAAGGCTTTTAGCCGTTTAGGAACTTAGGACGGATTTTAGGATAATATAACGGCACCAACAAATGATTTAACAGAAAAAACTGATTTAGGAACTATGTTTTTAATTTGTTTGAATTGTCTTCGCAAAAAACGTAATCACTGACTAGCCAACTGCGCAGTTTGTTGATTGAGACAGTTGTTACAAACCTTTTAGTTAAAATAAAAAAAAATGAACTAAAAGATTTTCCTTGCTCACCCGCGACCTTACGATAGCTAAGCTTAAGCAAAATATGCGTGTTCATGCAGTTCCTCCACCTCCACACTGTAAGAACACACACAAATCACACAAACCCATCTATCACCACCACCACTATTACTGACGCGTTTCAATGGTGTGGTTCGTGGGTTAAACCATTAAATTTTATTATTATTATATCATCCCAGCTTATGACGTCCAACTGTAGGGCACAGATCTCTCAGAATGAGAGAGCTTGAGCCACATTTCCCACGGGGGCCAATGCTAATTGAGCACTTCACACACCCAATTGATCACCACCATTCATACCATTGATTCACAATGATGTTTCGTTTCGTCTTCTCACAAACAACACGGACACATTTTTTTAATTTCTTTGAATGTACCTACCTAATGGACAAGATTTCGGAAATTTATCCCGATCCCGATGGAATATCGTGTTAAATCCTAAGTAATATTCCGAAGTCGTTTTAGCGTGAAAGAGTAAAAAAAAACATACCCACTCACTCACAAACTTATGCGTTATAATACAATACAATGACTCTTTATTCAACACCGTAGAGGTGCTATACTTAGTAAGCTGTAGGTACAGAAGACGGAGGCACAGTTGACCATTTGATTCCTGGCCCACAACATTCTCAAAGTGTCATAATGAACTCCCTTGTCAAGCAATGCGATGTCACTATGACAATTTCTCCGAAAAGGTTCCACAGTGGGTCACGTCACGATTCAGTTGGTTTGATAGTACCTACATAGAGAATTACTGGTTATTAGTTTAATAACCATGGTTTTTTACCCATGGCTTGTCAACCGCTGGTTCCTTAGGATCGTTCACCCCGCATGGTGGCACTGATTGGTGCAAAAACTGCCTTCTACGCCTAGCGAGATTACTAGCCATGAAAAAAGCGTAGGTACTTAGCTGGCTACAAGCAAGCAAGGCAAGCGTGCTCCATCTTGGTCCACATATTTACTTACCATCAGGCGTTGTTGTAGTCAAACGCAAGCCTGTTTCTGGAAGAAAAAAATGATTAACATTAAGGGGCTGTTTCACCACTCGTTGATTAATTTTAACTGACGGATTAATTGTGATGCCGTCTCCGTCTATTCGAACGAAACAAACAGAGACGGCATCATTTATCTGACAAATAATTTTAATCAATGAATGGCGAAACAAGGGGTAAGTATCGTTAATTTTGTGCTATAATGCCCTTCTCAGCATCAGGGCCGGATTTAGGAGTCCCGTTAAAAAATTGAAAAAGTTTATAAAGTAACATTTTTATTGTAAAATATGCATCCTCTCGACACATGCTGTCAGTTAATTTGATTGAACTTGAAAAGAGCTGATGATCTTCAGATGGTGAAAACCACAAAAATGCATAGCACTCGTCCAATTTGTGCAAACCGAAGATACCAACAATAAATACAAGATCTTGCTACGCAACTGAAGTGTCACATTGTTGGTAGTACAGAGATCAGCTGCATAGAAAACAAGGACTTATTAGTGCAATTAACGTCTATTGTTGTCATTAGTACAATACCAGTGCACATTTTCTCTACTTTCCTTTTTATTCAATGGTGCAATTATTTACCATGAATGATACATTTGTCTGATTAAATTTAGATTATTTCTATTTTCTTGCAATTAAGTCACTAACTCAAAATATGGATACCCAACGTGAAATACCTTTGACTAATTTAAAAAATAACCAACGCATTATACCTACTTATTGTCTAAAAATTCACCCTGTTACAATATTCAGCTTACAATACCAGCCCTTAAAAATTACTACATTTCACTAACATACCTACCTACATATTTTGCCCCAATTAGAGTTTATACTGCAAAAACTATCTAATTGTGTGATAACACAACTGAATTAAAAATAATTAAACTAACCTGCCCGCGACTCAGTCTGCGTAGAATTCGTTCATCGCTATCCCGCGGGAGTTATGAAATTTTCCGGGATAAAAACTGTCCTACGTCCTTCCCCGGGACTCAAACTATGTGTATACCGAAGTTCCTCTAAATCGGTTCAGCTATTTAGACGTGATGAGGTAACAAACAAACAAACAGACTTACAAGCTTTCGCAGTTATAGTAGGTAGATATTAGTGGGAGGGATAGTGGAAGTTATACAAAAAACGTCTTCACGTCGTGGCTTTTTTTGAGATCTTGCTGTGATTAATGATGAATCATTATAATTGTCGGTGCAAGTCGTTGACCCCAATTATCTACCTGAGTATCTGTCGTTTCTTAACGTTATACTAAAGAAACTTGAGTTTTAAGCGGTATAAGTGTCTTGTGATGTTGGCAACTTATTGCCAGTGTATGGAGTAGGTATCTACTTAATGGTCAATTTGCAAAAAACGTATCTAGATTTAGGATTTAAAATATAGAATTTGACTGGCCTGATTTGACATTCGCCAGTCAAAAATGGTAATTTTTCTGTCTATTTACTTATAATACTCTTCACTTCAAAACTTTTTTTTGTTTTAAAATAATAATAAAAAAAATATTTATTTGATACGTCAAACTTGGTCACACTAGACGTTATTATAATCTAAAACCTTTTTTTTTATTTTCTAACTAGCTTTTGTCGCGGCTTCGCCTGCGTGGAATTCAGTTATCGTGCGCTGTTCCCTCGGGCACTGTGCATTTTTTCGGGATAAAAAGTATCCTATGTCACGCCCATAAGCTATATCTATGCCAAAAATCACGTCAGTCCGTCGCTCCGTTCGACTTGAAAGACGGACAAACATACAAACACACTTTCGCGTTTATAATATTATTAGTTTTAGTATGGATTTACTCCCCCAAAGGTTAGCCTCCGAGTTTAAAACTCATTATTATATTACACGTTCCTCAAATAGTTTGCTCAGGGACTATCAGTGCTAGAAAGCTGTAATTTTGCACGGATATTATAAAGCCACTATGCTGACAACACTGTAAAAAATCTTAGAAAAATATTACTCAGTTTTTTTGTAACGGTTACGAATCCTTATCTTGGGCGTGTCCGACACGCTCTTCGCCAGTTTTGCCTTTTAAGGTACGGAACCTAATAAATGCTACAGCAATTGCTTGTTCGACTAAACCAGAGTCTCTGGAGGCGTGGAGTTTGGAAGTTGTATCTGTTTTCACCTGAGAGCAGGACCACTACCATGAGTTTAGTGACCGTACTCGATAGCGACGGCGTAAATTATTTGTATGGAGAATTGTACAGCGCCTCTCCAAATAATTTACGCCGTCGCTATCGAGTACGGTCACTGTAAACTCATGGTAGTGGTACAGAACTCGGCGCGGTGTGGTATCGGCTTCGAAACCGGTCCGGGCTGTTTTTGTTTACGGCCCAATCATTTTATTGTACTTGCGGCAATAAGTTATCTATCTCACTCGCTCTAGGAGTCAGCGGTTGATTAAGCTGGCTTATTTTTTAACTAACAGGTTTTTCGAATTAAACACATATTTGGTGCGGGACGTTAGACCGTGCCTATACTTGTTTATGAACTCTCAAAACGAAAAATGATGAAGTTAATCCATAAATTATGTCATAAATGCTTATTTAGATCATTCTCAGGTATTGCAGGTGGTAGGACCTTGTGCAAGGTCCGCCCGGATCGCTACCACCATCGTGCTCGCTAATCCTGCCGTGAAGCAGCAGTGCTTGCACTGTTGTGTTTCGGCTTGGAGAGTAAGACAGCCGGTGAAATTACTGGCACTTGAGGTATCCCATCTTAGACCTCTAGGTTGGCAACGCATCTGCAATACCCCTGGTGTTGCAGATGTTTATGGGCGGTAGTGATCTCTTACCATCAGGAGACCCACTTGCTCGTTTGCCATCGAGTCGAATAAAAAAAAACACAGACCCCTCTTCGTCACACTTCTTACTGTGAAAATCGCAATTATTTTGTTCTCGTGTCATAAATCACGAGAAACCCCCACACCCCTGTGTGACTCAATTTATGGATAGGCCCTTTACATTAAAGGCAATCTATATCACAATAGCAATGTATGGTGTAAAATTAAATGTGATCGTCAAAAACTGATTTTGAGTAAAGCCGCTATTTTCCCAAGTAAGTTGGCTAAGTTAGGTTAAAATCGAGGATCGGACGGATGCGACATTGTTCGCAATATTGTGGACATGACTCCAAAATAAATTATTAGCTATATTAATAAATTCATTTCTTGAAAAAAGTAGCAGTTATTGTCCTTGATATAAGAATTAGTAACTATAATTAGATTGACCACGGAAAATTGGGAAAAAGTATCGTTTATTTTCTTTACAAATCGAATGAAACGAATATAACAAATATGTACATTAAAAAATGCCATAACCCTATATTTCGCCTATTTGTTATAGGAAATCTTTGATGCGGACATGATTGTAAATATAATTAAGTAATTAATATTTAATTAGAAAATAAATTATTTAAATACTTATCAAATATTTACCTAATTAATTTTACAATCATGCACACATTGCGAACAATGACGCTAATCGGTCCGATCACACAACAAAATTGAAACAAATTTGGGAAATGGTTTTAGTTCCATTTTGAACTCTCGATAAAGAAATGTGGAGAGAATTGCGGCGATAAGTTTAACTCTTTATGAGGAATTCTCTTTTGGGAGAGAGATCGTGTCCTGTTTAGATATGCTTGGATACTTGGATGAAAGAAATGGATTCTCTTGGCATCTTATTTATTTATTCACTTCTAACAATTACATTCCGTATGGGTAATAGACATTTAGAAATTTATAGGTTCCGTTCCATCGAAGGTCAGCTTAGGCATAAGTACTTGTAACACAGAGATATATTTTATTGAGATTTTAAAAATTCAAACAACAGTCAATATATTTAGACACTTATTAATAACACCGTTAAAATAATCAATAATGTTTTTTTTATGTATTTATTTAGATACTTTTGTATACACAAGCCGGTGGTATTTCATTCTATCTAGATTCTATCACAATAACACTTGAGCCATCAATTGGCAAAATGTTCCCATCATACCTAAATAGTACAAACCTACAACTAACTAAACTTAACATGATCAAAAATGAACACAATCATCAATTAAGGTACTTATAGTTCTGATAATCCACGAACGCGCGCGGACTATTCAAAAATCATCTTATTTATATAGCTAAGAGAAAAACAGTCGCTTGTTGTGCGATAAGAACTGCATAACGATTTTTTATAAAGTTTAAGCAGGCAAGTCGAAATTGGCTACGTTTACTTGCGGCACGTGCTCTGGGTCAGTCTTGAATTTGGTCTTCGCATCGCAGAGACCTACGTCCTGCAGCTTCCACTCCCAGCTCATCTTTTGGACGGCATGTAGCGTCTCCGCCTCGATATGCTGCCGGCGGAGCATTCCCTCCTTAATCTTCTCCCACTTATCGTCTACTTCTTGCAGCCAGGAGTTGATTTGGCGACCGTTGCAACGAACACGGCGCGTGCCTCTATTGTCCTCCTGTTCTGGCGGAATATCACTGTATATCTCACGCCCGCGAAGAATCGTGCAGACAGAATACGGCATTGCTTGGTTGCTGACAGCCCTTTCTGCTCGGCCGTGGATACGGAGTATCTCTTGCTCGACCGCTAATACCAACTTCTCCCTTTCGACTAAATGCTGAGTCTCCATACGGTTCCGTTCTTGTGCTTGAGACTTAAACTCTTCCGCCATTTGTAGGGGCACCGACGTTGGAATCACGATCTTGACACTATCAGGGTTCACGTTACCCTGCAAAGTGTAATTGCGGCTATTCATCAGGTAGTTGTTAAAGTCTTTGGGAGGTTTCGGTTTGACGGGTTGAAGGGTTTTCTGGCGGTTCTCGATCTGCTTACGGATGTGAATGTACATCTGGTAAGCGTTAGGATGGTGCATAGCTTCCGCTTTCGCTCTGTCGATAACATCAGTTTTGGTCAGTTGAGCTTCTTTTGCGGCTCTTATTTTGCGTTTTCGGGGGTGTATGTCGATGGGTTCGGGGCGTGCGCTTGCGGCGCACGCTTCATCTTGGGCCGCGGTGGTCGGGGTGGCTTCGGGTAAGATCGTGAGTCTTTCTTTGTCTTTGTCGGCATCACTAATCCTGTGGGAGCGGGCGAGTTTCTGCGCCAGTTTGACGGCTTTAATCCGCGTTAGTTAGCGCGGCTCTCGGTCTATGCTCGGAACGCAAGGAGCTCCGATCGTCCGATTCCCCCACGTAGCAACTCAGTTATTGACCCGAGTGCGCGCTCGTCTGTTCTAGATGTCCGGGGACCGCGGTTGCGCGCGCACCCGAACCAGACAACTTAGAGTCTAGATATAAAAAGCACATCAACGATGCCGGCTCCCTGCGACTCCTGTAAAGGTAATAATTTATTTTATTAATTAATATTATCTACATATGTTTAAAGTAATAATTATTTTATAATATATGTTCACAAGGGCTAAGTTTACGTATAGTTTTGTTATTGTTTTGCCGGCGTGACACAGCGTGGCGTAGTTATTTTGTCAATGACGCAGTTACCGTGTTTTTGGTTAGATTTACAGTTTGTCCGATATTTTCGAAAGTATACTCAGCGGCACAAAATTTGGCCCACTCTACGTACAAAATTGCCTATTACGGCATACATTTTAGGGCCAGATTTTTTGCCGCTCGGTATATTAAACTAAACCTGTTTCCGACACTAAAACACTTTCTGGATTCAACTTAGAAACCTTTATTAACTTGTTTATTTTAAAAGATAATCACGCACGTGTCACAAACCAAACTATATTTAATCAATTAGTAGGTATTTTTTACGCATACCTTTGCTTGCTTGATAGTTTTACTGCCACACACAACACGAATTGCACTCCCTTCACGACTGGTTAAAAATAACTGGGTAGTTTAACCGATTACTTGTAAACCCGATATCGGACTCGTTCGGAGACACTCGGTGCAACGAAGTGAAACGTCAAATGCATTTTTTCTTGCCAGAAGTGATGTTACAGGTATATTTAAGAACGGTGGACCTTATAATTTCGTTATTGTACTGCGCTATTAATTGTGTGTTGTTTAATGAAAGCACACAATACACTAAATACTTAATTTACTGCTTAAAAAAATTATAACAAAAAATTGAACCGACTACAAAAAAACCATGAAAATATTTTTCTACCAGTCTGAAGTCGGTCGGTGCCTCAGCACGAGCCAGCAGGAGTGGACCTATAGTCATCTACCTGATCTACCTCACCTACGCACTTTATATTGGGCTTCAATCACTCCTGCTGGCTCGTGCTGAAGCACCGACCGACTTCAGACTGGTAGAAAATTATTTTCATGGTTTTTTGTTATAATTTTTTTTTTCACGCTTTTTAGTGTAAATAATCTAAGATACAATCGTTTAATATAAACTGCTCGTCACCTTCTACGAAAGATTGCTTTTTCTGATGCAGAGCCGTTCATTATTGAGGAGTCCTGGTGCTTCACCACCCGTTTTACCATATGCATTACGAGGAGCATAAATTACTTAGCAACTGTGTCAAAGTAATTAAATTTCAACCCGTAAAATACTTGTTATTGAGTAGTAACTCCGATGGTCCACTGTGGTCTTCATCATCAGTTCCACTTCACTAAATGATGACCACGGAAGACCAGACGGGAGTCCACGTTGGCGTGAAAAATGGGGGTTATGGGAATATAGTGGAAATGCAGCATGGGGTCCACCGAAAACAGTAAAACTTTGAAGTGGTTTTAAAGAAATAAATATCATGGGACACATTGACACCAATTGACCTAGTCCCAAACTAAGCAAAGCTTGTACAATGGATAGATAAAATTTATCTGATAAATACATAGTAAACATCCAAGACCCGAGAACAAACATTCGTATTATTCATACAAATATCTGCCCTGCCCGGGAATCGAACCCGGGACCTCAAGCTTCGTAGTCAGGTTCTCTAACCTAACCACTTGGCCATCCGGTCGTCTAAAATATATTCTGTCACGATTATTTATCTATTTTACCCATAATAGCAGTAGCATTGTACAGTCACGTGCATTAATATCTGCTACAGCGGAGCATGCAAAAATATCTAAATCTGACACGTCCTACCCGCCCTAGAAAAAGAGTCTTACCAGATATATTATGCGCTTGTTTCATACCCGAAATGAAATACAAACAAACCGGAATTGTACTTCTTTGATCTAATTATGATAATGGTGATGACGTTTGCAGACACGTGCGGCAGCGGGAAGGCGGCGTGCGGTGCGAACTGCACCTGCGGCCCGAGCTGCGCGTGCGGCGATGGCCAGGCTTCCGGTAACTATGGACTACTACGACAATCGAAAATCGAAGTTCGTATCGTACCGTCCCTCTCACTCTCGTAATAAATAACATAAGCGTCAGCGGGACGGCAAGATACGAAGTTCGAATTTTGCACACGTATAGTATAGGGCTGCACTCAGCGACCGGCGACGCATCGATCGTACTCTCATTGATGCTGTTCATTGCGCGCCTGAGACGCGCGCCGCGCATTGTTTACCTGACAGCGCCCGCAATGATAATAGGGAACGCTTGCCGCGCCGCTACACTCTCAAAACATACTTACGTCATAGTGGTCACGAGTAGACTCTACTTTACCACTCGTGGCCACGGCCACTGCATGTGGTCGAAACGTCGAGATAAATATTACTAGCGTGCTAAGTCCCGTTTTTAGTATTTATTTATATAGTTGATCCTTAGTTTAGACGTGAAAATTATAGGTAGGTAGGTAGCATCGACATCTATGTACCTTACGGCACTAGACTGGCTGTTTGGCACAAAACGCGCGGCGCATCATCGCATCAATCATCAATATTACTTTAACACAACCACTGTCACTGACGTCAACAGACTATAGGGAACTGTTCACAAAACCGCGCTGGGAACTGTTTTTGTGCGCCGTTGAAGTAAGAAACATGCAGTGTAGTACATAGATGTCAATGGTAGGTAGATAAGTACCTAATCTGCATGAAACGTCGACATCGCGGTCTCTATCATATTGCATCACGTATCTTAATCAATAATCACCCTTAGGAATAGGTACGCGTCTCGATAAGTACCTACAACACGCCTGATCTGATCTCAAATCGTTAAAATGATATAAATGTGTACTCACCCTGATACATCGTGATCATTGCCTCTCTATCTATTTTTACTATACTTACTTATCTTATATACCCCGCACAGTACCTACGCGTATCATGATCGGTAAATGTGTGTGTTTTGATAGGTACTGCATTACGATGCAGTCGCGATTTGATAATTAGGGAAACAATAATATACAAATCGGAATGTACGCGCAATAATGTACGTACGACGTGATAATCCGAAGCAGTACAATATCATGGTCGCGCATTATCAGGACGTACAAAATACTGCGCGCGCTGTAATGTACGTAGTGATAATGTACGACGTGATAATCTGAATCCAATCGATTCGAATTACCATCTAGATTTGTGTTAGGTTGTGTTAGGTCCAATTGTGGCCACAATGCGCGAGCCGAGCGAGCGTAGCGAGCGTGCCGCGGCAGCGGCCGGCGAAGCGCCAGCATCAAATTAAGTTATTTTCTACTAAATGTATTAATATTCAGTGTACAGTCAAGGACAGAGATATCGACACGGCCAAAGTTGCAAAAATATGTATACACGGCCTTAATGTTAAGTGCATAAAGTCGTGTATACGTACATATTTTTGTAACTTTGGCCGTGTCGATATCTTTGCCCTTGACTGTACACGAAATAAGTGGTTGGTATTTTCCCAAAAACAGGTCGAGCAATATACAAGTCGTACATTAACTACACTCGTGTGTGCTAGTTTCGGTACGGGGTGAGGGTGACACTCTTTCCCGGCCCGGATAATACCGGGATGGAAATACCGACCCTGTTTTTCGTGTACACGCCCATAGAAGCTTCTGTCAGTTTCTATGGGCGTGTCCACAAAAAACAGGGCTAGTATTTTCATGTCGGTGTTATCCGGGCCGGGAAAGAGTGTCACCCCGGGGTGATAATGCACGGAATGATAATCCGTGTACATAAGCACGGATTATCAGGCCGTGCATTATTTGAACGTGCATAAACACCCGATACTTATGTAATACTTTTTTTTTCAGGTGGCAAACCATGCTGCCAAGGCGGCAAAAAATAAACTACCAGAACCCGGCTATGATTGAAAAACATGAGACCACAAATGATCGCGCTTTTAGTACATTTAGTATAGGTATAACAACACAATGAAATTAAATGCGTAGTAATAAAATATTTTAGACTTAAAGCACATAATATACGTATAAAATATGTAGTAAGCATAATTATAAAATCTGTTTTTTAAAACATAGTGTCGAAACGATTTAAAAAAATAATTAAGCAATGTTTGAAATGTTAGATTAGTTGGATTTACTGTTGCAGCTTAAAATTAGTATTATCTTATCACATCCAGTGTTGGAATACTCATTGAGTTAAAAAAATATTAGTACTTGTAATACTCATTAATTTAAGATGTTTGCGAGCACACATAAGCATTTAATGTGTATGTAGTGGAAATTATAATTAATGTTATAATTATAATTATTATAAACTAAATCAATTTGCGTTTCATTTCTGTGACAAACCCTTAAAAAATATTAGATATGTCATCATGATTATACATTGACATCTATCCTTACGGCACTAGACTAGCTGTTTGTAGACGGAGAGCGGACTGCAAAATTTCGTACCTACTTGATAACGCGAAGAAATGCACAATGATTTCCCATAAAACTGATGCTAAGTCCGAATTTGATAGTCTGCCGCGGCGGAACTTGACGAAAGTACCAAAAAAATAGTCATTTCCGGCGCGAAAAAGGGGCGAAATTTCATTTAACCCATCTGATACTGAAATAATAGTCATGGCATCAGTTAGGAATTTACTGGTAGATACAGAAAAGCGAAATATGTCTGTATTTTTTTGTCTGAAGTGCTCGGCAGACGCTCTCAAAGGTGACCATCAGGACCTCTAAATATACCCATCTGATACCAGCATGAAACCAATTCCAGTTGGTAGGTAAGTATGAACAAAACGGCGCATCAATCATCAATATTACTTATTTTGCACAACCCCTGTCTAACCCGAACGAACGTGAACCAATTTTGTGCGCCGTTTTGATGTAAGTAATTACATAGATGGTGTTTCAACTGTAATGCTGTATTTTTTGCTGACAAATAAATAAATAAGAAATAAATAAATATATTGGTGTATTTTATACTTTATTGACCAGAAAGGGAAGAAAAATAATAAAAAATGTAAATAATAAATAGAGAAAGGAGGTGGCTGATTGTGAAATAAAATTTCAAATAGGTAGAGAAGTGCCCAATACCGTCTATAAGGTGGTTAACATTTAAATAAAACATCAAATTCCAATAAAAGTTTCTTTATTATAATTCTTAAACGACAATGTATATGAATACCATATCTTTTGGAAGCAAATGACAGGACTTCATTGAACATTATAACACGCAATATAATTATTACCTACCAATAGGTAATTACTTCCTAAAATAGGAATTCAATTCTTAACCTAAAACATAGGTATATATTTTGCAACAATACAATATACATAGATTAAAACGAGAATATAAAAAGCTGTATTTAAATTAAAGTTCACAATACGGAATATTACGCAAAACTCTGCGCAGTGGGCGTTGCGACACTAGCACAAACCGCAAACAAACCGCCATGAGAGCGTTTTCAGATTATTATCCGATTGGCGTCCGATACCAATATCGGGGCAAGTAAAATGTATGAAATATGTACCTGTCTTTCAGCTTATCCGATCCGATATCGCATCATATTTCATACATTTTACTTGCCCCGATATCGTATCGGCGTCCGATACTTAATGATATCGGATCGGATAATCTGAAAACGCTCACAATGACAACGTTAGTTATGTTTATATTTTGAGGCCATGACGGATCCTGGCATATTTATTAGTAACAAAATAAGATGATATTTACATCGATAGTAAAGAAAGATAAAAAAATAAATTGAAATAATAAGTTATTAGGTATGGCATCCTACGGACATTTAATACATTAAAAAAACTGTTAAGGGTTTGTGCTAGTGCTGCATTCTGACGGTAGAACATTGCAGTATATTCCCTATTTAAAAAAAACGGTGCTATATAACAGTTTAGGCCGCTTTTTAGTATGTTATATTAAATAAGGGTTCCGTTTATTCCTTTTGCATAGCGGAACTCTAAACATTCAAATGAGTAAGTGTGTGCTTAATGTAAGTATATAATGGATAAGTATGTGCTTAATCGATAAGAAATCAAATCAGTCTGACATCAACAGAGCTATATTCCAATTTTGATTTAAGCAATTCAAAAATGGAACCTGGGTGTCGATGTTTCCACACATAAGACGACACATTTTAAAATTGGTCGTTTAGGTCAGAACCTTCGTTGTAAAAAAACAATACAAGCAATACATTTTTCAACAAAGAAACAATCATTTTCGTAAATTTTCATTATAGCTAGTAGAATCCCACATTATTCAGTTTACTCAGAACCGAAATATATAATCCAGAAAGTCTCTATTCCATAATACAGCAATTGTTTAAGTTAACAGTATTTTCTTATTTAGAGTTTTACTGTATCGTATAAATTAATAGATACTTTATTACGCTATAGAGCCTTTATCACTGAAATTCTATTTCTTAATCTTATAACTTTATTAGAAACATTCCAACTATCAAATATATCGAAATTTTAAATTCTTACATTTTATAATGAGAAAACGTAACAATTAATTTTATCAATAGTTTTAATTATGGACCAGTATCGTTATAAAGAATATTTGTCATCGAATATTATTTTACCATGACATACTAAATAGATCCACTTAATGTTCTATTTTTAATATTTTAATCAGTAACAACCACATATTTAACAAAAATATGTAATTATTTTTTATAACATAATGGAACGCTTCAGGTCCTGTTCCAAATGCATTTTATTCAAATTCAACACACACATATAAAAAATAATACACCGTCTCAATAGTAGAAAAAATAATTATCAATATGGCAACACTAAATATGTATTTTTTAAAATCTATCCACACTTACACAACAAAATTATGACTTGACTTACGTACATACTATGAGGTCAATAATTATATTCAACATGATT
Source organism: Choristoneura fumiferana (assembly GCF_025370935.1). Taxonomy (NCBI): domain Eukaryota; kingdom Metazoa; phylum Arthropoda; class Insecta; order Lepidoptera; family Tortricidae; genus Choristoneura; species Choristoneura fumiferana. Next base: position 11,581,188 of record NC_133486.1, read on the forward strand.
AAATATCTATTCACGATCACATTAAAAAAATCAATCACTGAAACATCACATGTTGGTGTTACCATATAAATCGATTATCTGTAAAATAACTTCATACATCCCGACTTACATATTTTTAAAGAATGTATCTAGGCTGTGACACTGATAATATAAATCGTAAAAATCTACCATAATAGTAGCAAATAATAATCTAAGTATTTCTTCTAATAAACAATTAATATTTGTCCAAACAAAACAATGCTTGACATACCAAACTACTGCCCGCTCCTAATCGACATAATGTCACAGGGGACCAAAGAGCTGGCAGCTTTCTCGGACAAAGAAAAAGAAAAGCTTAGCTATTCAAAGAGGGAACGCTGCCAGCATCTTCGGGACCTTGCCTAAGGGGGGTACTTTAAGTAATTTGTTTTAGTTTTAGATTTATGTATTATTATTTATTTTTTAATTTATGTAGGTATTTTAAGTCTTAAGATATTTTTATGTACTTAATTTTAATTTAATTTACCTGTCGAAAATAAAGCAATTTCAAATTCTTCGTTGATTTATTTTACAAGGTCTTGCACTGACGCCGACGACATCAGAAAGCCGATACTACTCGTAATATTCTCGTCAAAATCAAATCGCGGTCGATTCAAAATAAACGTTCTATCAACATTTCAAGCGCTTTGCAAAAAATTGTATTGTATTGTAAAACTCTTTATTGTACATAAAAACACATGAAAATAACAGAACACAGGATAATAAGATGTACAAAGGCGAACTTATCCCTTAAAGGGATCTCTTCCAGTTAACCTTTGAACGATTGACAGTGCTTTTGAGTGATGATTGAATAGTGCTTTACTCGTAGACAAAGATCAGTGTGACATACTGATGCTACATTTACACGCTTGGCCAGCTTCGGCAACCTCTCACCAGCGCAAGCGTGTAAACGGCCCTTTTGGATAGGCTTGCGTGAGCTTGCCAGCGCTTGCGTTTGCCTATCCGGGGCCCGGTGTCGGTTTTTCAACACAGATCCAAGGAACTTGCGGCAAGCGCTTGCGACGCGTTTACACGTTGGCTCGTGCTTAGTGTCGCTCAAGAGCTCACACCGTACGGACGTACATATTAAATAAATTTTAATAACAATCATGAGTGCTTGGACTAACAAAGAAATTTTATCCTTTTTCTTTAATTAAAAATATGTCAAGCTCAACACAAGAGCCGAAGCAACTTCGAGATCCACGTCTGCCATGCTTGACTGTCCGGAATACACTGACGCGGTTGCGAGCGTGTAAATGGCATTCAAGCGTTTGTATAGGCTTGGAGTTGGTAGACGCTTGGCAAGCCTCGGCAAGCGTGTAAATGTAGCATGACATCTCGATAACACCGTTCCCTGCACAGGCATACTTTTGGCGGGAAATATGACAGCAGCTGTCAGTTTATGGCACTGGCTCTTCCTCGGTTCCCTCCTCCGAGTCGTACACAGGCGCTCCGTTTTTCATTTGAATCACTGACTTCTTCCTATGCCTGTGCTCTTTCAGATCTTTTTCGATGTTTCTGCAATGATAAATAATCAAAATTGTACTTTAAAGGACTACTTTTTACAGCCAAGAGCATAAACACATAAAATCAAAAATATCTATACACCTTTATGCCACTAACCCTAAGGTCGATGCATACATTTATTTGACGCTACTTCGACTGTATTTATGATAGATAACTTAAGGTATAGCCATGTGCCGTAGAACTTCGAGCCTGATCTAGCATTCGTGTTTTTGAGTTAATCGAACTGAACCGAGAACAATGTGAAACAAAGAGTCAAAATATTGCTAAAGAACATTTACAAGATCGTTCTGGAAACGCGCGACAGGCGTGGCGCGCGGGACGTGCGGGAGGTGTGAGCTGAGAGCAAATTTACCGTCGTTTATTTATTTATTTTGGTTAGCCAATATGTATGCACAAGAGTACCAGTGCTTTTAAGCTCAAAAAGTCCTACCTGGCACTGATTAAGGGGTGCAAAGCGCTCTTCAGGCTGCCGAAGAGATACGGATGCAGCCGCTCGTGCAGCGCCAGCACGCCGCGCGCGCACGCCAGTGGCTCAGCGCCGCGCACGCGCACCTCGGGCTCCGCTGACGGCTCGTTATCACGACTGAAATACAAAATATTCTATCATCATGTCAGCCGAAAGACGTCTTGCTGGACATAGATAGGCCTCCCCCAAGGTTCTCCACTCAGACCGGTCTTGTGCTTTCCGCTTCCACCGCGATCCCGTGATTTGAACCAGATCGTCGCTCCGTCTTGTTGGAGGCCTACCGACAGCTTGTCTCCAGGTCCGCGGACGCCATTCGAGAACCTTCTGACCCCATCGGCCATCAGTCCTGCGAGCAATGTGCCCCGCCCACTGCCACTTCAGTTTCGCAATTTTTCGGGCTATGTCGGTAACCTTAGTTAAAATATTAAATAACTGTGTGTAACTTAGTGTTCGCAGTCACGGGCCAAAGCTAATATTTTATACCTATCTATGTTCCTGGCCGTACAAATTACATAGATGTAAACTCGTGGTAGAAGACTCGTTTCAAGTAGAGGATCGTGGGATCAATCAAACCTAAATCATGTGCGAAATTACATTTGAAATTGATCACGAGCTTTACGGTGAAGGAAAACATCGTGAGGACAAGCGAAGCAATTCAATGGTGTGTGTGAAGTTCCCAATCCGCCCTAGGCCCGCGTGGGAACTACGGCCCAAGCACTCATTCTGCATGAAGGCCTGCGCCCAGCAGTTGGACGTATATAGGCTGGGATGATAATAATGATTCATCATCAGAGAGAGTTTAAACTCGTGAGCCAACGGAACACATTTATGACTCTACATTCCGTTGTCAAAAGTTTGTCTACTCGACTCACCCGTGCTCATTGTCCCCACTGTCCCCGCTGTCTCCTTGGTCCCTGTTGTCCCCTTGGTCCCCGAGATCCCCGCTGGGGTAAGCGCGGAAGTCAGGCAAGCCGCGTGCGCAGCCAAACGCGCGGAGAGCGCTCTCGCGCACGTAGATCAGCGGCCGGATGATGCGGAGAGAATGCTCCCTGGAAAAAATAACGAATGCATGAAAATGTTTTAGGAGATCTTTAAAGGAGTGTTTCTTAGATCTTCGATGGATTTCTACCTACTTACTGCCTTTCTATATGGAATAACCCTGGATGTTACAATTCAGTCCCCTGGATTTTTTTAAAAATATGTATTGCTTTATTTGTGAAGGTAACTGATTGATCATCCAGCAGCAGCTCACAGATACTCGTATTACTAGGTAGACTAGAGCACAGACTAGAGGCTGTATTGCACAACTCGCTGTCGTTAGCGATCACATTCACCATCTCTTTCTATCCACATCATATACGGTGTGACAGAAGGAAGTGGTGAAAACAATTATAATTCCGTGCGCGTAAGGCTACGGCTCCACTGAGGCGGAGACGAGCGGAGCGGATAGGAGACGTGTAGGGATCGACCAATCATATTACATCTCGTTTCTCGTCTCCGAGATGTGGATTTCAAATGGATTTAAACTAATATGATTGGTCGATCCTACACGTCTCCTCTCCGCTCCGCTCGTCTCGGCCTCAGTGGAGCCGCAGCCCTAGACAATAAGACCTCATGTCGCAGAAATATTACTTGTGCTCCTACTCTTCAATGGTCTTAAGGAACGTTTCAAACACTCTATGAAGAGTCTTACGGAAGTGTATTTAAAGACATCATGGCATAATGATTATGCAAAGCATTCACTTGAAGCTATACCTTTGATAATCCGCAAAGAGCATTTGCGTCGAAAACGCCCGCAATAAACAGTAGTCTATAAAATAAACCTCAAGAGTAGCTAATCCTAATTATTATTAGTATGCAAGAGATTGGCCTGACATTGCGCTAGACCCTTGAGCTTGAGGTGTGGAGGCCATTGCCCAGCACTGACACACTATACCATGCAGGCTAATTAAAAAAAATGTCATGCTCACTTGATCCTGTAGTGAGCCTTGACAGTCCCCAGCGTGCCGGCGTGGAACGCAGCCGCGATGAACGCGCGCGCGGCGTGGTCTAAATGCTGCGCGAGCGCCGCCACGCCGTAGCCGTGCGCCGCCGCCGCTGCGTACGCGCGCCGACGGACCGCGTGGGAAGACCAGCGGTGGAGAGACTGAGGCCGGGAGTTGTTGCGTCCTGGAATTAGGTTTACGATTCCATGCAAAGTCTTCTTACAAGTAAAAGGCGTACACAGAAACCGAATTAAGGTAATTAAATATGTATGCACAAAATGTGCGATTTTCAATTATTTAGGTACAATCTTGTAATAATTTAACTTTAAATAATAATATACTAAACAACCCCCCTACAAGGCAAACATCCATCGATCCCAAAACGCAGGTCGCATTACCCCTTTGTACCACTACCCCGAGCCTTTGAGCGCCAGATAAGCACCAGCTCTATAGCTGGCGAAGCCTGAACTAACCTCCTGGTCTCTTTCAGCATCCTTATGGACAAGACGAGATACTCAAATATTTTTATTACATTTCAATAGATTCGGAACACCATAACGAGCTAAAATTATCAGAATGCACAGAGCATCAAAATGCATTTACGCAGTCAATGATCATAAAAATCTGAACATTTATGGGAAATATACCCTGTCAGTACCCAACAATGTATGCAGCCCGTATACGTTGATCATTACACACTCGACTCCCTTACCGCGCTCGCCTATGGCTCTGACACTCGCGTATAATAATGCCTCATGCGTAATGACCACACTAGCACATCTGTATCATAAAATCATAATGGACTATTGCAACATTTATTGGAATCTTACTCTCTGATTCGTCGTCATCCAACTTGTCCTGGTAGATGAACTTGACTCCAAGAGTTCTACAGTACGCCATCAGGTGCAGAGGGTCCACGTCAGACTGAGCCTCGTGCACGAATAGAGCACCTGAAAATAATTTTAAACCAATAAATTAACCAAGCAAGTTGGTAAATGTTGGTATATGTTGGTGTTTAGACGACCAGATGGCCTAGTGGTTAGAGAACCTGACTACCAAGCTTGAGGTCCCGGGTTCGATTCCCATTTCGGGGCAGATATTTGTATGAAAAATACGAATGTTGGTTCTCGGGTCTTGGGTGTTTAATTTGTATTTAAGTATATATTTATATCTATATAATTATATTTATCCGTTGCTTAGTACCCATAACACAAGCTTTGCTAAGCTTACTTTGGGACTAGGTCAATTGATGTGAATTGTCCCGTGATATTTATTTATTTATTATCTCTGTCTGTTTAGTCGTTCCCTCACGACTGAGGATCTTGGTCATCAACGGGTGGTCTCTGTCCATCGCTGCCCTGACGACGGATCTAAACATTAGGGACTTGGAGTCCTCTGCCCTCTGTCCTCTGGCCTCTCAAGTATCTAGAGGATCGTGGGTTCAATTCAAACCCCAGCTCGCACCTCTGAGTTTTTCGAAATTCATGTGCGAAATTACATATTTGAAATTTATCACGAGCTTCACGGTGAAGGAAAACATCGTGAGGAAACCTGCACTTGTGAAGCAATTCAATGGTATGGTAAGTGTGAAGTTCCCAATCCGCACTGGGCCCGCGTGGGAACTACGGCCAAAGCCCTCTCATTCTGAGACCTCCTCATCAGATGACTACCAATGCTTAGCTTTCCGTTACGCGGTCGCCACCTCAGAACCTTTATCAGTTCTACGAGCAATATGCCCTACTCACCATTAGTGTGTATTATTTCGTAAAATCTTTGTGTGGAATTACGTTACTTACCGATACTGAAATGTATCCCCTTTGCCCTAGCATAGAACTGGTACTGGTGCATGGTGTGCAGAAGCGCTATGGAGTCCTGACCGCCTGATAGGCAGACCAGAACTTTGTCGCCAGCCCTTATCATTTTGTACTCTTGGATGGCCTGCAATTTAAATAACATTAAATCACAAAACAGAAAGGTACAGAAGTCAATCACATGTATGTACTTCACTTTTCATACCTACGCTCGGCGGTCGCTCTAGGGTTGTCAACTATGGCTTATGCACAAAAAACTATCGTGGTAGTGGCACTCGTATCTAGTTGTTTGATTTATTGTTGAGAATGAGACGGGAAGAATGGAAATATAAATGAATAATAACTAAAGTATTTTAATTTTAATGTCATTGTTACCACTGGTAGCTTAAAAAACGACAATTCACCGTTTAATGTTGAATTTAAACAACTGGTCCCAACCCAACCGGTACGAGATAATAATATCGTGTACGTGAGCAGTGTCTACGTGTGCGTTGCTCGAGCGCACTTTGTATGGAGATTGATTTCTGTACCTATCTGTTTTGTGATTTAATTCAGTTTAGAATATTTTTGAAGTTTTGCTTCGTATATGCAGGCAAATAAATGACGATATTCTTGGTTGGTGCGTTATTAGGTTATTACTTATAAATGAGCATATAGGATAGGATGTATAGGATAGGATATAGGAATAGCAATTTCATAGTTCAATTCTTTAGGTACCTATATGTCACTGTGTAAATTCTTTCTAACATTTTCTTTGCATACCTCTGTACTGTAGGTATGTCTTTTTGTCCGAAAGGTTATTTCATCGGTGTCTATAGCGTTACTTTTTTTTGTCCATCCCTTTTTCTTTATGTGTACTTTTAAGAGTCATCCTTTTTTCTTTCTTGCATCATTTTCCCTCTCTTACCTCAACAGTGGGCTTCCACACTTGCTTCGGCGGGCAATGCCACTTGCCCTCGTCGTCTAGAGTAAAGTCAGTGAACGAGGCATCCGAGCACGCACTGCTGTCGTCCTGCTCTGTCTCCTCCCAGCAACACTCCGGCTTGAATGCCTCTGCGTCTCTACAACGTACAAAAGGATTACTTAAGTAACATAGTCGCATTAGTACCTATACATCGTTACTTACAATCTACACCATCTTCCTAGATGTTCGGCCTCATCTTTACTTATCATCAGGTGAGATAGTCAGAATCACTATTCAGTTTAAAAAAAAAGTAGAAAAGGTAGAAACTAACTAGTATAGTTATAACGGGCGTTTAGGGCAGACAATTAAAGGAAACGAGAGTGGCAGATTAAAACGAGTATATTGTTTACAGAAGACACACGACAGAAGTGATTGGAGACAGCAGATGACAAAGAATAATAGAACATTATTCAAAATATAAAATATACACACATATCTATCAAAAGATTATTATTATTATAATTAACACAGACGATGCTTTTATTTAAATTTTCCCAATCTTTATTTGCCCCTTGTATACAATGGCGTACTGCAGGCCATTGCTTCTTTTCATTTTATTCTCTTCCTTTAAAAGAAATCCAAAAATAATTTGAACATTAATTGTCATACGACTACTCACATAAATCACCTACGTATAAGTGCAAGACATGTAACACTGAATTTGAATATATCGATTGTCTCGAAAGAAAATGTTATAGTTTGACCATTATATCATAGTAAAAGAGGGTAAGTAAGTTCACTACTAAACAAAAGTACATCGCGCGGCTTAAATGCGTGCGCGTTGGTTGGCGCCGGTACGCACGCACCCGCCGCATGCACACACTGATAATTTAAGAAGGATTAAGTTTTCAGCAGTCAAGGCTGCGCTGCCGTCTGAATCGTACGTTTTGATTTTAGCTCGCTTCGCGAGATGATCACTTTTTACGTTCGCGTACTCGTAATTACGTATTTTTTTGTATTAGGTATAGTTGTAAATTAGTAGTATATAAGTTTAGTGTAATAGTTTTGAGCAGGGACACATGAAAAAATAATAGACCTACCTACCTACCTATAAACAAAATAGTTATAGTATTGTGTGTAGGTAAACAAGAGTAGTATGTACACAGTCGCCATCACCACTCCGGTGAATTTATAAAATATGTTTTTAAATTTAGTATAATAATAATAATATACGGCATAGAATTTTGTTTGTCTAGACAGACATAAGACAATTTTAAGTTAATTTTCGTACTAAAATTATTTGCCGGTAGGTAATTAATCTAAAATAGACATCGACAACCCTAAGCGTCCGCGCCGGAGTAGGCAGTAAAGTCTCCTAAAGGGTCGGAGTTTACATACTTTTCCTCTTTTACTATGATTATATCTTCTAAATCACAGAACAAAACCTGATGGCATGACAAAATCTTACCTAATTAACAAAGATTGTGTAATATTAGTAGGTATATGGTTAAATGATCTAACTGTGTGAATTAGTAATTTAGTTATTATATGCTTTCGGTCGTACTATAGCAAAATAATAGTAACTAGTGAGATAACTCGATCGTTTACGAACAGACAAGTCAACTACCTAATCGGCACGGTGCGAACAAGCCAAATCATCGCTCTTTCACATGTTCTAGTCGGTCCGACCTTTGGTGTGAGCCGGGATTTGTGTCGATTGTATGCAGTTTTTGCCGAGACAAAGAAGCGCTTGGACTGTCGTAAATTCTTACGCTATAGCCTCCATATCGCGTAGCAGCCATTAAAAATATATACTTTGTAGACAATTTTAGAGCTGCCACACGCGCCACACGCATTTCCATTGCTCGCGGTGGCTGTGCAAGCCAATTTTCTAGGGTCTATCGCTTCAGATGAAGTTATGGCATAACTAAAACAATCTATAATCTATGAGAAACCCGCGGGAAATCATTCACCCTCACCCTTTCTCAAAGAGCTCATCCCGCGAGTCCCTCTGTCCGTCCGTGCCGTAGCCGCTCGAGCGCGAACTGTTGTCCGAACCGCTCGACGTGTTCGACGAACGGCTCGAGCGTTTAAGTTCCTTACATCTGTAATGGGGAGAATTTGAAAAAGTTATTTTTGAGCCAATTTTTAAGGATAAAATCAACGCCGAAGGACAACATTAGAATGGCGAATACGGAATTTTTCCTTGTTGTTATAGTCCGAAATAAAGTGTCCAATGAGCATGCCAAATGTTTTGAAGAATCGATTTGGGAAGTTATAAATGACATAGAATATTGGCATGGGCAGTAGATAATTTTCTATCTTTAAATAGCTGTATTATTTAGGTACTAAGCACGTTATAATGCGATGCAGTCTTCTAATTAAATATACTCTATGAAAATAACCTTTGATTTTGTCACGGAAAATAATGAAGCAGTAAATTATAAGGGGAGCAGTCGCAGAAAATATCAAATAACCAAATTTTGAACTACTTCACAACGTTTATGCACATTTGCATGAACCGTGCGTAATTAAAGCGAAAAAAAGAGTTTTCGAAATACTATATGAACGAATAATATCTGCACTTGCAATTTTAACTGAATGAAATTCAGAGCAAGAAGGTCAGTGGGATTGGCACCAGCGTAGCCGCCGCGGCGATAACCATTTGCCTTGGCATTGCTAGTTGGCAGTGTTGCTTGAATGGAAATAGGATTGAATTGTTATTCGTTAGAAAACACTGGTATCAGTTGACTATTTTGAGACGAAAGTGGAAGATACTGTAAAAGTTTAGTAAAAAGTCTTCATTGACCAACTAATATTGCCTAATAAGCATAATTGACAATTGGATGGATGGATCGATAGATGTAGACAAATATAATACGGTATTTGACAACTCCTGATTTTGCCATATCTTAATATTATTATGAAAATATAGATATACAGATAGTGTTTAGCGAAGAGAAAATTTAAATCGGTTGAAAATTGGATTTATGGTGATTTTTTGAAAAATCTGTATACCTGTCTCTTTCTCAAACGCTTTTCTCTATGCAGCAAGTATGGCGGTACTGGCGTGTGACGTCACATGCCAGTATGTCTTTCTCTGTCTAATCTTGAATTTCAAACCTTTATAACTTTGTTATTTGTAAAGGTAGCTTAAAAATTGTTTTTCTATTCGATAACAGGCATTGTATAGTTTTAATCTATAAAACATATACAACATAGGCAAATACCGTATTATGTAGTGTAAGTAAATCATTAAACACCAAAGCGTTGTTGTTCTTGCGTAACAAGATGAGAAATGAAGCGCCAACTAGATGATGTTTGATTAATAGCCATCCTAATTTGCTTTCGACCTGGTACGAGCAAGAGCAAGATCATTGCCAAGATTTGTAACAGTTCTATTACATCGCTTGCTTAGGTTAGAATGGGGGCTATTGACTGATTTTTTCACTTTAGTGCGATTTACGTTTAGTTTATAAAAATCAGATTAGTTTCTTCGAGTGAAATGGGAAACAATGTTAACCGCACTATTTACTTCACATGGACACAATATTAGGTAATTTTATGTAATTGCCATACATTATCCTTTTGTATCTACACTTTTCAACAATATTACTAGTTTCAAGAGTGGCTTGCGAAATAGACAGAACCACAAAAATTTCAAGCGAAAGTATCGTAGTTCTTGGTAGTTCCATGTGTCTATTTTTGTAATTTCTTATACCTTTTTTTCTTAACTTTACTTACTTATATATCTTTCATCTTGTCTTTCTTACCCTTTTACACAGCATGCTCAAAAATCACACATAGCATAATTAATACTGACCTATTTTTGTTCTCCTGTTCATCGGGTATGTCGAACACCACTCTACCCTCGCCTGCCGCCTCGTTGTATCTCTTGGCCAGGCGGCCGTGGTCACCAGGGCACACTGGTACACCCTCTATAATATCTGGCACTTCATTCTTGTCATGTTTTTGGCACATTCTCAGTCTACCCTGCAGCTTCTTTGCTTTGTTCGTCGTTGGATCTGACGACGTGCGCCATTTCACTGGGGAAAACGAAATAGGATCTTTATAGTTAAAGGTTAAATTAAACACTACGGTGAATTTTCTTAATTGTCAGCTGATTAGAAGAACCATAAGTATTCGTTTTTTTTTTTAACTTTATTGCATTTAAAAATTAAACTCAATTCTTAAGATCGTAAGTCTTTCAATAAAATATCATTGGACAAATAAAAAAACTGGACCGCACCTGTACTAAACTAGATTTGATAAAAACAGAATTGAGCAACTCCCAACAGAATCAATCGACCAGAACGATGTACGACAATGCAAAATTTATGAAAATTTCATCATAATGTATTTTATAACACTTTATTTGCTGCTTCAATACAATTCTTTAAATACAAACCGAATAAAAGTAAATATTTGATAACGATTGCCGTTAAAAACTCTCTTCTCATTTTAAATATGAATCACAGAATATAATACTTACCAAATTCTAAATAGGAGTCTGTTTCAGTGAAACACATGTTGATCCCGCTGTCCTGTGAACTAACCGAAGGGTTTTGGCACCAATTTTTCTTGACACAACAATTCCTACAAGCCGCGTCCAAGCACGACTCGTCATCTGACAGTTTATTTGAGCTGATCGACTTAGGTATGTTCGGAGAGTTCTGTGACGTCATCACCTGGATAATGGTATCAGGAGTCGACGTTTCACTGGAGTTAAACGAAATACTATTTGGCCCTGAAGCTTCGTGTAAAGGAGTGCACTGAGCAGATTTAGGAGACGGAGACGAAGGTGATCTTTTAAAAAGTCTGTTTTCTTCCTCGTTTCCTAACTGAACAGGCAAGACTGGACTAGTGGGACACTTTCTCAAACACTGTGGGGCTCTCTGTAAGTCCAAGCCTAGTTCTGGACCGGATCCAATTCTTTTTCTACCCGTTTGAGGAGGAGAACTCTTTCTAGAACTGTATCCAGTGTATTCTGGTGAGATCATTTCGTCGACCTGATTCACCATTTCTCTGATTTCGCTCTTGACTTCCGAAGCCATTTCTTTCGACATCCCCATAAGATACTCCGTTACATCCATGACTGATACAGAATTCTTATCGCTCTGACTAGAAACTGAGTTTAAACTAGCGTTTGACTGTTCGAGTGCATCGGAATTCTCTAGAATATCGTCTACTCTGGATATAACTTCCCGAATCTCTGATTTGATCTCCGTGGCTATCTCCTTAGTCATCTCTTTAACGTAAGCCTGCAGGTCTTCCGATGTTTGTGAAGCTAATGATGTCGTAGGAGACGAGCGCCCTAATTGACTACAATCAGACGTTGATGAGCTACTTTGCGCACTATAGGGGAATACTGGCGGCGAGATCATGGGATCATCTAAAGATTGAAGATCGGTCTGACTGCCACAGTTGCAGAAAGTACTCGCCTTCTCTATTATATTGTTAGGACTAGTCTCTTTTAACCCAAGGTTTAATTTAGTTTGTGCGCTTAATGCTACAGTGGGATTGTCTGACCCCAAACTATAGCACCTAGACCTCATCAACAAAGGACGTGCAGTTTGCGGACATATGCGAAGAGGTGACACAGATTCTCCGACAGCGAATTTAACTGGATGCGATGTTGGAGTTTCCTCTTCCTTTTGCGGCGTCTCTCGAAGACTAGATTCTCTAGAGTAGAACTTTTGTTTTTGCTTCAGTCTGAATATTTGACAGTCGTCTATGGCTGACAGACTGAAGTGGCGGGGCGACGACCCTAAAGTGGGAGATGAGGTGATGTTAGATCTTGTAAAGTGTAGACTCTTCCTGGCACCAGTGTATCCGGAAGGATCAAATGGCACGATGTGTTTGACATTGGCGGATCGTCCAAGCAAGAGGTCATGGGCTTCCTTTGGTAACATGAACCAGCGGAGATAGTCGATGCGAGGATTGAAGCTCATTTCCGGCTCAACCGTCGAACACTTCATTGCTAATTTTCGCGCGCGGTTGAACAGGTTTCTGGCGGTTTGCAAACACTCGGTGTAAGTTTGCGGGAAAATACCGGGGCCTGAAACAATAATATCACAAATTTTAATGGCTTATTACATCGAGGCAATTAAATAGGTTTTCTGCAATACAGATGTTGAATTTAATAAAGATAGATCTGCGTAATAATCTTACCAGAGACTCTCCTTTCACAAGCTGATATTTTCCCATCTTTGAACCTCAACAAGTGTAAGGACTTCATGTCTCTAATGATTGAGCACGTATGGTGCTTCCACTGTCCAGTCTCCGGGTTCACGACATACTGCGGCAAAATCTTCCAGCCCTCAGTGGCCACCATCTTCAGAGCTTCAAGAACGAACGCGAGTTCGCTGTCCGACATGAAGTATTGGAGGGATACTCTGCAGAAGCCAGGTCTCAAGTGCTCGTTGTGTATTGGTGTTTCAGGAAGCTTCACAGCGCTCAGTTTTCTTACACGCGCTATCTCCTTTTGTCTGAAATAATTAGCAAGCTATAAGACATGCGAGTATGAACGACCTTCATTCTAATAATAGATTATTTTAAACACAACTATATTTTCTTGTCGTAAAATTTGCATGAAACACACAGTGGTCGCTTTGTTTGGTATTATTTTGTTTTGCAAATACTTTTGTTACTTCAAACTCAGTCCAGACCAAAAAACATATTTATTACAGTTTAGTTGTGAGATTTGCGGCGCGGGTATGGCAAACATTTTGGTAACTAAAGTGTATTCGGAGCGAAGTTAGCTTACCTCTCTATCTATAGGTAAGTCTCTACACAACTATAGATCCTAGAAGTTTACAAGTAAGTACACTTAAGCAAATTTAAACGGCGTACAACGACACAGTCCAATAAAAACTCATCAAAATCAATCCGCTCACAACTAGTTCAATCACCTCAATACTCACGTTTCTACGTGCAACAGTTTCTCATATTCCTTAAGGAGCTGATCGTCTATACCAAGAATATCAGACCCGTAGTTCAAGTTGCTATTGAGGCCTCCTCGAGCCTGTATGCCGAAGACGTCATTGAGTACTGCACATATGAAATTGTGGTGTAGGAAGGTGCCGCGAGGGTGCTTGACCATTAGTGAAAAGATGGGGAGGCGACGAGCGGTTGCTGATTCACTGCCGAGGAGGATCAGTTCTGGAATGTTCTTTATGTGAGAGAGCACTTGTCTGTAACAAAAGAAAGTTGCAATTAGCGAACTAAGTATTAAAAAAAACTTAAGTTATTCCAGATAGAAGAAAGAAATAAAGAAAACACATTTATTCACAACAACGCGTCACAGGTAGTGTGTCAAGACGCTTTGCTAATTTATTACGTTTCTTCGGACATGTAATAATATTACTTGTGAGATTGCAAAGTCAAATCCTAGGAACCTGTAAGCAATTTTGACTCAGTATTTTTAAATTCTGATAAAATATCTCATCTTGTTCGCGTTCCCATAATCTAGAACTAAGTATAATGGCAGGCTAGTTAAATAACAGTTATTCGATCCATAAAAGGCTATACAAGTTTTTAATTAACGCATTAAATATTGAATCACGAGATTGACGCATGTGATCAAATAAGTAGATATGCGCTATGCCCATATCCGTGGAGCGATTGAAACTGTGTCTTGGCTGGCTAGTTTAAAAGTACACGAGACAAAAAACCTAAACTTGTTTTAGAAAGACTTGAGTTGTGTGGCACAAATAAAAATGTATTGATTTATTTTATGACGTTTTTGGCTTTTGCTAAAGCATAGCACGCGCGAGTCCTGTTTACAAAGCGGAATATAACCTTGTCTTTGATTTTGTATTGTATTTAGTAGGTAGTCATACTTTTCACGTCCCAAAAAGGCAACCAACAATAAATTTATATTTTTAATAACTTTAGCTTCGCCAAATCCGAACATATTGTTGTCCACAACAAACTTCGTCAAAAAACAAACTCAAGATCCGCATCAAGCTTCGTCACTAAAACCTACTCTAAAGAAATTCCCGGACCGATGCAACCCTGGCAGGGCCAAATGTGCCAAAAATACTTATCGCATTGCCCCGTTGAATCGCCAAAGATATGTATGTTGCACCAGATAAAGACCGGACCGCGGGTCGCCGCCCCTGTCCCTCATACGCCGCCCCAGATCCTTATTATATCGCTTGGCCGCGATGCACCAACAACTCTTGACTACTTAACTCTTCATTTCAAAGCCACTAAAACTTAAATTTTACTAATTTAAATCAAAAAGTACTCGAATGGAGACCGCGGATCGGCAAGCGCAGCGTAGGACGTCCACCAACGAAGGGATGACCTGGTTAAAGCCGCGGGTTCACGGTGCGGATGCAGGCCGCTTCCAACCGAAATAACAGGAGGTCTATGGGGATGGCCAATGTCCAACATAGTCGTCCTACGCCTGATAATTATGACGATGATGATGATAAATTTAAACAAGGTTTTTCCAGTTTTTTCTATCTTCTGTTTTAAGTACTTATTGGTGATTGGTCTCAAAACTTTATTCAAAGCACAAAGGACATGTTCATTAAGTGCCTACCTAAAATTTGGTTGACTTAAACGTGAAGTTACTTGAAGTTTTTGTCTGCAAATGTACCTATTCAAACAATTTCACATTTTGGTACTTCTTTGTAATAGATTCAATGCAAAACTCATTATTATAGATGCGGAAGTTGCGCGCCACAGGAAGAAAGGAAGTGCCATGTCTTGAATGCTAATCATATCTTTTAGTTATCTATAAGATCTGTCTTTGCATTTTCCTATGCGGTGATCGGTGGTCTTTTGGACAGAGGCCGAACCATCGAACCGAGAAAGTTAGTCCAAGTCTGCGTAATTTACTTATTTAATACTATCACTAATAACCCAAGTATCGTTATTGTTATTCTGTAGTAACATAAAAATCACAATAAACGATAGCGTTTGTTACAACTTATAATTATACGTTTGCGAGCACTCGGTCAGTGGATGACGTAACGTGCATGCATTGTTTAGATGAGGAAAATACGGTTGCATTTTCCATGCAAACACCTGTTTTGTTTTTAAATGCATTTATAAACTTCACTTGTCTACTTAGGTGACTGATATCCTGTCGAATCTTATAAGTTAAATTTGACTTGTATTTTGTTAAAGAAAAATCTATTTTCGCTCAGAATTAAAAGCACACTAGGGACTCAAAAGTCGTTAAAGCAACGTTTCCACCAGAGTTTCCACCGTTTTTATTGGTTTATAACAAGCCCATCCCTCGCAACACATCCTCGCACATTACGAGTATTGGTGGAAACACTGCTTTAAGTCGCAGTTACTCATAGTATATTACTCAAACTAGCCTTTGTAGTTCTGACAGTTGTATGAAGAAAATTGCATGTCTCTAGACTTTACGTTTGATATTTCCTGATCCCGTGGGAAATAGTGGGAATAGGATAAAAAGCAGCTTATATGTTATTCTGGATATCCAGCTATCTACATACCAAATTATACCCAAATCCGTCCAGTAGTTTTAATCCAAACCTATACGTTACATAATATCTATTAATAGGCTAGATTTAATACCTAATTTAAGAATCGTGAATCAAGTACCTACCACCCACATATAATAGAGATGCGAGCGCATGCAAATATAAAACATTAAAGCACGAGTTATCTACCATTAACATTATAATTGATTCTTCCTATATTACACCGGCCTTGGACTTTTAATTTATAAGTGGAAACTATTGGCAAGGCGCTGCAAGAATAGATCGGTTTTATTTTGCACTGGCTAATTTATGTATATCTTATAGGCCACACTGAGCTAGTTCCTTCAAACGAATGACTGATTAGTGAGTGACTGGGGAATTCGCGAAAGCTCCTTCCTCCTTATATAATAATATTGTGTTAGTGACTATTTAATCAACAACAATTTGACATTATTATTATGTATAATTTGCATGCCACTATCGGTTAAACATGTGAAACAAACAATTATAATTGTTATAATAACCACCTACATTGTACTTACTATGTTTAAGCAAATAAATATTCTTTCTTTCTTTCTTTCTTTTATAAAACTATCGAACCAACTGAATCATGACCCATTGTGGATCCTTTTTTTTTTTTTTATGGCGTTTGTCCAACGGGACAATTTTGCCAGCGTCAAGGTTGAGAGCTACAGATGACTGTGGATCCTTTACGTAGAATAAGTCATAGTGACATCGCATTGCTTGACAAGGAACAAGGAATATTATGACACTTACTGTGAGAGCGTTCTACGGTGGGTCAGGAATCAAATGGTTCTTACGCGTGGCTTGTGGGATTCATGGGTAGATTCCGTCAAAACGACCTTCATTACATTTGATAAATAATTAACTGAAGAATAAGGAAAAAGTAATCTAATGAAACCTTATGAGACACATAATGAGATGTAATGTAATTTATTTCGTGAAAATCCTTAGTGAAAGATATATTACTAATCTCATCATCTTTTAATATGACGTAGAAAAATGACAGTTGTGTTTCTGCGATCTTGGATTTTTTGGGTCATTACATTACTAAAACTCAATAGATGCTACCATCTAAGGGAGAGCAGGTTTGGTACTCTTGTTTGTCTATTTTTGTCTATTATGTTCCTAATTGCTTTAATTCAGTCAAGAGATGAGCTGTTTGTAGCATTTTCAGAAAGAAATTGCGATTAAATAAAAAGCTGGTTTTCTAGCGCAGTTCAGAGCAAATATCTCGATCTTTCCGCATAAATTGCCTCTCCTCGAAAATATATAGAAACCAACTTCCATTGTGCATTCCATGCATTGTATTCTATTGTAAAAGTTGTGTTCGATTTTGAAAGTTATAATTTCAATGTCTAGGGAACCCCGTCTCCCAGTGCATGATAGTTTAAATTTAACACCCGCACAGTTTCATGTTTACGTCATTTCGTTCTATTTCCATAGAACAGATTCAACAGAGCTGGCGCCGTCATTCTTAGCCACTGTATCTTGATCTCTGGTGACACGTGAGCTGTGTGACCTGAGGGGTGTGTATCCGCTGGAAAGTCTAGTTACCCTTATTACGCGATTTATTATGATACGGTTATAGCATTGTTATAAATGCCAATGTTTACTTGCCAGTGGAAATGTGTTTAAGATCGTTAGTTTTTTACCCCCGACGCAAAATAGGGGTGTTATAAATTTGACTCCAATGTCTGCCTGTCGTCTGAGGCATCGTAGCTCTCAAATGGATGGACTAATTTTAATACGGTTCTTTTTACGTAAAGTAAAAGCGTGCTTCTACACGCATAAGGACAATGTCAGGGGTCAAGTAAATATTTCTTTTAGGAGTTGTTAATTAAAAAATACATTTTAATTTATCAGTCTGTTCCAAATGTCAGGGGTTATTCAACTTTTCTAATTGTTAGTAGGTTGGGTTATTTTACATTGAAGTTAAACGGGATTTAAATGTAGTATCTATCTTGTTTTTTAAATAACAAATCATTATCAGCAAGTGTCAGTTAGCTTAGCAGTCACTTTCAGCTTATTTTTAGAACTTTCAAAGATAATATGAAGATCAATGAATGATATGAAATCGACATGATAGCTCAAAAATGTGATAATCATGTTTTTGTCACGATCTGCACTATGAATCACTCTCGAATCTCGATTCAGTAAATAATAATCAAATTAATGTTGGTTATTATCAAGCACCTGTTATTTACTGAAATAATTATAAGAAACCAAACCCTACCCCGCACCAAAACTGTAGTCTCCGGATTAGCTTGAACAGAAACTAATTTACCTACTACATAATGACAAACATCCTAAAAATATACTATTAAGTATGAATTCTATAACTACTGACGTCTACAAGTCTGGAAAAGGAATCCGTAGTACAACTTTGTAACATACGCTGTATCTAATAATATCTAACGACGTTCTCTTGTTGTCGAAAACAATCCCGACATAGTAATTATGTAAACACACACTAACCTATATTAACTGACCTATATTGTGTACTATATCAGCCGTAGAAAATGTCTTCTGATCTACTTTTTCAACAAAGATATATTGTCACTTTCATCTTGTGAATTATACTCGTACCTATTAATTATGTAGAATATTATACATCTTGTTGTCATCGTTCCGAGTTTAAAAATCGTGTCGGATTTGAGTAACATGCGATAATATTATACTTTGATCGAATGTTTTAACAACACATTTTAAAATTATATTCACAAATCATAAACTCATTCCACCTTAGATGATAAAAAAACCCGGCCAAGCGTACGTTCAGATTCGTGCACTAAGGGTTCTATGAAAATATAAAAGCTAACAAAAAAAGTTTCATAAGTACGTCTATGAAAAACAGTTATTATTTTCTTTTATCTGTGCTTTTAGTTGTTTTTTAATCGCATGTTTTTTGAAACATTTTCGTTCAGATCTTCTAAGAATCTTAGAATTAGATATTAATTTCAACTTGATAGTTCCACACGTTCCTACCAAAAGGCATCTTCACAATATACGGAAAATGAAGTGATTTTTCCTTTTTTTCCTTTTGGGGTACCTGCAGTAGAAATATTCAAAATACCTCAGTTTTGTCATGCATCGAACTATCACGGTTAAGCTTCTTTCAACACAGGATTCTTGCAAACCTTAATAGGTGAAAATTAAGGAAAATACTCGACGAATTGATTAGTTACCTATTTAACTAACTATAAGCTGATTTATTGCAGGCAGAAATAGTTATTGCTTCAACTATTGTAATTGTTGTTGTAGACTTATTTGTTAAAATAATAACTCAACTTTTTATCGGTTCCTGGTTCCTGAATAAAGACTGACTGGTACAGATCTTTTAAAGGGATAAGTTCACTTTTTACATGTATTTAATTTTATGTAATATTTCTCAACTGTGTTTAAATACAATTCCAGGCAGGTTTCTGAATCAGATTTTTGATCTATAACCTCAATTCACTTTAGGTGCTATTTGAAAACCATCAAAATATTTCAACTCCAGCTATACAGAGAACTATAAAAACTCAATTTTCTTAACTTCCAAAGCAATTTCATATCGGTGCATCTTTAATGCAATGCTCGAACCGTCGACTCCGGGCTACTGTTACTAAGCATTAAATAGGGCTGACAAAATAGGGTTTAAAACAGTCAAATCTAAACCTTCAAATACACAGATTTTACAGTAGAACTTTTTCACAATGCGTGCTGTTAGATCACATTAGAACGAAATTAATTTGAAGCGGAAAAAATAATTCTAACAACTTTGCAATAATACCGACATTTTGCTCTTTGCAAGTTTCAAAACCTAGGCTTAATTCGTATTCTTAGGAGTATGAGAGCTGCAAAGTAACCCCTTGAAAACCACCTAGGATTTAAATCAAGGACTACTAAATGATGGAAATAGTTTCATTAAACCTGCAACAACTTTATATGTTTTTAGCGTTGAGTCGCATTAAGGGTCAAAGACACTAGGATTTATTTACTTAATATTAGTGTTTAAATTTTGCAACAAGTTTGTCAGCATCATCAAGCATCAAGCATCTATATAAAAAAATCCAGTCCAATAATAATGTAACGAGCATATAAATATAACTAACTTTACTTCTTGAGAATTGAAGCTACGTGTAGTAGGGGTAAGTACCTATGTGCATGTAATTTACACTAAAGCGGCATTCGGTTCGCTTCTGGGCACTCAAGATGTGTCATCAAGAAGTTTGCCAGCATCTGTAGCTTGATTATAATTATTCTAACAGCTACCTACATCATTCAACTCATTAAAAATTGAGTCGAGATCAAAAATATTACTTATACCAACAAAGAAAAAATAAAATAACCAAAACACTAATTGCTGAAAACAAATTTAAATCTAGAAATGGGCCCCATGACATCGTGACCAAAAGGCTGGCAGCGTTTGCTCGTTGAATAGTTATGCTAATTCTTCGAGAGACATAGCTGCTGGCCCTTTAGTCTTCAGTTGTGTCAATCAGACGGTTTTGTAAATCTTTTAAAAGTCTATGTATACCAGGAACCAATGGACGCAGGGTTTCAAAGTCAATAGTATAAACTCAATAAAATAATTGAGAAATAATTATTTCACAGTCAACATAAACTGGAAATTAGTTTAAACTGTTCTATTTGTACAAACGACAGCCCTAGCACGGAATTGAATCCAGGTCATTGCGGCACCGGCGCCCTCTAACTAAATGGGTCATTCACAAGTAGTGCGTTGCTATGCTGCGAGATAACAGCCAATTGATGCTGAGTACAAATACTAGTGAGAATTCTCAAAGAAATCGTCAACCCAAAGGTGTCCACTGAAGGATATAGGCCTTCCCCATAGAATACCACAATAGCCGGGCCTGCTGTTTCTCGACTCGACTGTCAACGCCAATAGTTTAAAAGTGTTGTGATAAGCCGGGCTTTTATTTTAAACTCTCTTGCAATCCGCTGGCTGAATGATGCTTTTAGTAGTTGAAATGCAATAAAATTGTTCCCCATATAAAATTATCTTAACAAAATACAGAACTCTTGTTTGTTTCCCTAGAATTTCCCGGGAAGGAAGCCAGGAAATGCAATGAATTGGCGCCTCGGCATCCAATAATGCTTAATGGTAGAAAACGATGGGGGAACGGGAAATTCGTGCATCCGCCAATAACAACGTTTCCTTTTTACCAATACTATTTCATGTAAATTACATTCCCCTGTCTGAATCCCGCTCAATCTACCTCTTAAATTTTGTAATTCAACAAATGTTTACATTTATCGTACCAGCAAAAAACGGAAACACTGAGCGATTGCTTCGAACACTACGGAAATCGTATTTTCAATCATTCTGTAATAAAACTCAATCATTGTTGTGAAATCTTCAGTATTTAAATGCTACTCTTATCATGACTACGGTACATGTACATCTTGATCATCATCATCATAATAAGCCGTAGGACGTCCACTGTTGGACATAGGCCCCTTCAGTTGCTTCGGTTGGAAGCGGCCTGCATCCACGTGAATCTGCGGCTTTAACTAGATCATCCGTCCATCTCGTTGGTGGGCGTCCTATGCTGAGTTTGCCGATCCGCGATCTTCAATTCGAGAACCTTTCGGCCCCAACGGCCATCAGTTCCCCGAGCTATATGGCCTGCCCATTGCCACTTCAACGAGCGTACCTACATCTTGTGCTGATGGAAATATTAGAGGTATAAAGAGCCTTAAGTTACGTAAAATCCACGCTGCAAATTTTTGTAGTATATTAAAAGTAAGAATCAAAAGTTAGCGCAAAGTCAAAGTTGTGTTTTCAACTTGACGACAAGGAACATTAGCATTATCTATTATATTTGCACTAGATCGTTTGCTTTCTTAGTTTGCCGACGATCTGTATGTATGTACATATGTTTGTATATGCACGGAAGGCGCCGTCACGCGGTGACAGCCTGTATCGATATGTCATTGAACAGTATGACAATAATGTGTTAGTGTTAGTACATGCAAATTAAACAAAGGATAAATCCTTCTATGCGCCATAGACTAACATCTACAAGTGAATGAGTAACTATTTCCTATGAAAACAAATGTACAAAATAAACTTTAAGGTACAAATAATAATGCCCAATGTTTTGACGAGTTAAATAGGAGAAATACCCAAAAAAACAGGGTTATAAAGCAGAGGAAGCCCATTGGTTTGACTTGTTGCCTCATAAACTGAGTGATATGTTTGAACCTGAACTTAAATCATTAATTTTTGAGATAAACTGAAAACAGGAACAAACAGTCCTGGTTGCACGTGCGAATCAATAGGGTGTGTGGAGTCCCCAATTCGCACGGGACCCACATAGAAACTGCAGCTCAAGCCCTCTCCATCTGAGAGGAGGCCAGTGCCCAGCAGTAGAACGTGTATAGGCTGGAGATGGACAGATCCAATAGTTAGAGGTATACTGGTTGGAGAAGTAGTGAACGACAAAATATTGAAATGAGTAAATAGTTGACAGCATCCGTTTTAACATCACTCTTTGAAGAATAGAATGGAATGGAATAGACTAAAATTTATTTCACGAAATTTTAGGTACACTAAGACTTTCCAAAGTCCAAACAAAGCAAGGTTCTTTAAAATCTTGCTAGCAGGACATGTGAGTGGAGAAGTTAAGAGTAAGAGTGGAATGAATGAATAAACCTTTAATTCGATGAAAACTGTTTCATTTTATCACCCGTTATTAAATAGCATTGACGCAGTTGGCGACAATCTTCCCAACAGTAGGCGTATGATTTGATTTCCGTCAGCCACGTAAACTATGCATTGTGAATCAATCTGAGTTACGCTTTATTTTGGTTCTAATTTAAGACCGTCAGAAATCAACACAAGTGGAGGTTCGCAATTTCGCATATATTTTTAGCACCAAGGACTTTCTATTGTGCATTAATTTGCAATTTTAAAAGTGGACAGGTGTGGATTTTACAGGTAGGTAATAAAATAAACCAGTTCGCTGTGGAAATCAATGCTCACCAGACCATTTCGTATATTCAGGTTTTTGCGGACCACATTATTCTAATTTATTGGTCTCATTCAATGGCCAAACACATTTTAAATTATAAATAAATAAAACTAGAGCCATGTCTTTCACGAAAATATGAGGTGAAATTTTAAACGTGATACGAAGTTAATGTTTCTAACTCATTACATTAATGTTGGGTAAACAATACATTAATTTAATTGTTTAAATTAGCCTAATAAAATGTTGGCTGT
The DNA here is from genome assembly GCF_025370935.1 of Choristoneura fumiferana. Taxonomy (NCBI): domain Eukaryota; kingdom Metazoa; phylum Arthropoda; class Insecta; order Lepidoptera; family Tortricidae; genus Choristoneura; species Choristoneura fumiferana. Next base: position 11,604,621 of record NC_133486.1, read on the forward strand.
TCATGCTTCGTTGAAATTAAATCACAAACTCCATGGAAATCTCAAATGAAATAAGACTAATTAAAGCATTAGAGTTAATGCGTTATATTTTCCAGTTAATGAGCTGGAAACATTAATTTTGTATCATGATTAAAACTTTGTCTTGTACTAGCTACTAAGATCATGTCCAATGCTTTAGTAAATTAGGAGCTGTAGCCAGGCATAAGGTTAATAAATTGTGTATTGCGCAAGAAATTGCTTCGCCACATGTAATAAAATGCCAAGGTCTATTTTCGCCAATGTCAACACAGGCGGCAGTGAAACGTTATAATTATGTAGAAATATATATCATAATAGTAAATTGTGTATGACATACATAAGTACGTGTTAGAGTAAAAAGAGGAGTTTAAACGAAGTCACTGCTTTCTCTGTAATGTCAAATTCGGTGCGGCTTTTTTTAATAAGTCTTCGATCAAATAAGGATATTTTGACGTTGTTATTTTATTTTGTCGTCGTCATCATCAGCCGGAGCCGCCGGAGAGATTAAAGATTAAAATGGCCAGACAAATATATAAATATAAAAGAAGAAAGAAAGAAAGAAGACATTTTCACATTCACAAAGACACAAATACAACAAAATAAAAATAAAAACAATAAACAGCAAACACAAATAAAATTAAAATGAAAATACACGATTTTGTGTGTCCCCGCAAAAGTGAAACGGCCGCTGACTCGGCCGGTATTAAGCAAGCAGATGATTGTTCGCGTACTAGTGACCAACCAGGGCCCGTTCGAGCTGTTTAGCCGCTCAAAGTTAATTTTCGCCGCCCTTTACATACACTAACGGTGGATGGTGTATTGTTAATCGTCGGAAGATAGCCGCCCCTCATTTTCGCTACTCTGGTCAAATACCCGCCTTCCTTGCCCTCCCTTAAATAGTGCCAGGGTGCTGTTTGTGGCTCGGTGAGCGGTTTCGCTGGTACGAGTAGGTTGTTAGTTCGTTCAAGTTCGCGACTAGGTGACACATCAGCGAAAAGCTCAGTGGCTTGTTTTGCCTTTAAATGCAATTTAATTCAACGTTCAACCAACGTTTACCAAAAGAGGGTTCCGAATGATAACAGCCGTCAAAGCTGCTGGCTTCGGAGTCGTTGTGCAAACAGTTGACACGTTCGACGCGGTGATTTTCCACACATCCGCTCAAATCAATGCAGAATATTATTCAAGTAGGAACTAACTCGAGGTTTAAAGGTCGAAGTCAAATAAGTCATCCTTTTATCCCCTCGTATGTGGGCCTTAAAAGTACTGCATTCTAGTCTCATCCATCTGTTTTAATAGGGTGCCCCTTGAAATGTCGACAAATTATTTATCGAACGTTATCGCTGTCTTTAAGACAAGTACTATCTTCCTATTGTGTCGAGCATACCTACTCAACGTCAACATACTCGTTGGGTCTAGGTATTCTAAATAGGCTATCGGTAGTCGTCACTGGCGCTAAAAAGTAGGTAATAACAGCTTTGTTTTGAAATAAAACGGCTGTGTGGCTTTAACTGATGTCTGATGTGTAATACAAGTACGTGCTCATTGTTATTATAAAGAATCGTAAACAATGAAGGTTAATAATATTGTGACGAAAAATATTGATTTGAATTGTTTACTGAAAGCTTTAATAGTTACGCAAAAACGTAAATATCTATAACATTATATTCTTCACTGTAAGTCTCAATAAAATTATTCATTCAGATGTTCTTTTTAGACAACATAAAATCTAAGAACCACCTTACACTCTCAACACACACGTGAAGATGCTTAAACCTTGTTTTCTTAATCAAAAGAAAATCTAAAGCTCTAAAGAACTCCATACATTTTTGAAGATATCGTTACCTACGAGTATTCTAGACTTAGATAATATGACACGTCAAAGTAAACCATACAAAGGTAAAGTGGTAAAGTAAAGTTCAATATTGAAGAAACTTCGTGTCGGAGACATTTGATGTGGGTAAACGAAGGTAAGACTATACCTAATGAGCGAGAATATAGTTCGTCAACCCTTCGGGAAAAGTAAGTTTGCATTACACGAAATCGTTGCCGAATAAAAAGTTTTAAAGGTACTTATCACATTTGGAAACTTCCATAATATATTTTTGATACGAGTATACGTACGTTTCAGATATCGGTTTTTTGTAATACTACCTACGTGTATTTTTGCAAAAAAAATGGGAAGTAATTCATTTCAAAAAGCCGTGTGGTCTAGTGATTTGACCTCTGAAGCAGAGGATCGTGAGCTCGAGCTCTAGATACACCAGCGAAACAGTTCAATGATGTGCGTGAAGTTCCCAATCCGCACTGGTCCGCATGAGAACTACAGCCCAAGTCTTCTCATTCTAAGAGACCAAGGCAAGTTGTGACTCATACTAATACATATAGATCGGAGACGACGAAAACCACAAAATAGACTAACCTGAGATGAGAGCTGACTTAACCTGATGAAAATTAAAACACAGAACCTAACTCCTATAACAACCCAAGACAGAGCGTTCCCACCCTAAGATAGAACTCGGATTAAAGTAATGAAGAAGAAGACAATATGGACTAACCTGGTGATATTGTCCTGACGTTGAGCAATATTCTGCAGCCCGACCGCATCTCGCAGCTGCATCACGATGGCTGTTCGGACGGAGTCAGTACATCGCCATTCCTCGATCCTCTCGCAGAGTACCTTGGAAAATTAAAAAGTGAGTATTAAGCTATCAAACCAGCATATTCAGCATATTGGCATATTCAGGGAAACATAGTCTCTGGCAAGGGCTAGATACTAAAAAAACAACCTAGAATAGGTTTTGCATGTTCCGCTAAGTATGTGATATGTTTTATATGTTGATTTTTGCTAAAATGAGATCGTTATAATGAGATAGTTGCATGTTCAGAATACGTCGGGGTCACCAATGTGGGAAGAGGCTACCTACAATAATTATAGAGAGATCTCTCTCCAGGCGAATTAGAGTTGAATATGGTATTCATCCGTCCGAGTTAAGGAACTTCGATGACGCCATATATGTACTTAGATCATGGCATGAATGACTTCATCATTACTAGCTGATCCGTCGTATTGTAACATTTCATTTATTTGATGACTTGGTGGCGCTAAGGTCTCTAGAACTTTATAAAGTCAGCTAGAGAAGGAAACTTAAAAACGTCCATAATTAGAATTTCAAATTAATGTGAAGGATAACCGAGGTAATTTAGGTAAGATAAGTGTAAATCTTACCTCAACATCATTAGTATAAATTGGCGTATTTCTGAACACATCTTTCTTGACCACCGTCACATAGGGTCCTTGGACTCCGCCAACAAATTTTTCACAGTTGAAGAACAAAGCATCTTTCTTCACCATCTCTCCATCCACTCCTGGGAAGGTTGGGTTCATGTCAACAGCCGCTGTTGGCGCTACTAGGGTATAATCCCAAAATGACCAAGCTCCGTATTGGTGCAAGAGTAGAGTGGTTGCTACGTCATCTGCTAAAACTCCAGTCAGTTTGGAAGCCGCTGGGAAGAACCCAATCATTCTCTTGCCGGTTCCCGAGTGTTTTTGCAACTTCAGCTCTAGGTTATTAAGGTCTATGAAACCTTCCTTTGTTTCTGGGACTTTGACAATCTGGAAAAAATATTCAAGTCATTAATATACTTATATCAAAATAGACCAAAAAGACGCGTTATTAAAAGAACTTGAACTGTCGTTGAAAAAAAATTACTGACTCTATTGACAGTAGGGCTGACTGTGGTTTAGTGTTATTATAGAATAGTGCGAATCATCGTCATTATCATCATCATCACCATCGTCAGTCGAAAAACGTCCACTACGGACTTAGGGCTCCCCCATGGAACATCATAAGGGTCGCATCCATCGGACTTTTTCCACCTTCACCAAGTCACCAGTACACCTACTACGAGTACCAGTTACAATAAGTCAACTTAGGTATATTATAATTTCTGCGAATCCAAAGGTAAATGATGAAGATAAAACCCCCAGAGAGAATGTTAATTTCACCAAAGCTACTTTGATTTCGCGAGCCCCTTTGGGATGATCTTTGGAATAATTTTACGAAGAAAAAAATAATGTGTAGTCAAGCGATGCTAAAGAATTCTGAACAAGAAACAGATTTAATTGCTGTTCATTACGATAATATTAAGCTCGAGGCGTCTTCTTGGAAAAATTGTAAATAAACAAATTTAAGGCCGAAATTTGAGTTATTCTTTAGAGTTAGAATATTAATGTTATTATTTTCTCCTTGTTAGGGTTTTGACGCTTTGTACCAGATTGGAAAAACGGCAGATTTGCATAATACCAGATTCGCAGAATGCCAGATTCGCACGATGCCAGAATTCAGATTCGCAGAACGCCAGATTCGCAGAACGCCAGATTCGCAGAATGCCAGATTCATTTCTTGTCAGCATTATTTACCATTTTCGGCTCAAGCTCGTTCTGTCTGTTTCCTAAAATGTCTGCTTCTCTAAATGGCCATCTTCCAACAAACGTCTCTTTCCTATAATGTCTGCTATTTTGTTTCCTATGATGGCTCTTTCCTATCTTTGGGCTTATAACTACTAAATTGCATTTTACGAATTTATGATTGTGCGAATCTGGCGTTCTGCGAATCTGAAATCGGGTATCGTGCAAATCTGGCATTCTGTGAATCTGGTATACTGCGAATCTGAAAATCTGGCATTATGCAAATCTGGCGTTTTGCGAATCTGGCGTTCCGCGAATCTGGCGTTTTTCGAATCTGATACAAAGCGTCAAAACCCAGTCAAACTGATCCTAAACCCTGCCGAAATATTTCCGAATAGAATAAAGATTACTATATGTATACAAAATATTTTTTTTTTTGTTCCTAAAACATTCGTCTTCATCTTATTCGTTTTTTTAATGTTAGATTCAGCTAAGCGTGCGTATTTCTAATAAAAACAAATAATATAAAGCATTCGTATTCTAACAAACGCCATGTTAATCTTAATTGTCTGATGGCTATAAAACAATTAGTAGTTCTTTCTTAAAATTGTTCACCATCTTATCCCCACTCCATCGCATGGCATGGCGTGGCGTTGTTCAGTATAAAACTGCGTATAATTCTAAAAATAGTGGTCATAGTTTAAAAGCCATTTCTGGGAAATTATGTCCCACTGACGGGTGTAACTAACAAGGCCAGTTCGTGATATAAACACAAATAAACAATACATATATACTTACGTATGTACAATGGTACATACTAAATGAGTTGTAAAACTTGCTAAAGTAATTACTAATTAGTGCTAGTGAACGCGAAACTATAGTAAATGCCGTAAACATGCCTGTAATGTAATGAGTGCGCTTTTCACTAATCTATTATTTTACGACGTTGTAGATAAATAATAAAAAGGAATACGCCAATTATAACGAAATGGTCAATCAACTTTTCAACGGCAAACCGTCTCTCATTAACATTTGACAATCGAATTGATAATGTGGTGACGAACTCATGCTGAACCAACCAATAATCCGCTCTGAATCATTGGAATAAGCTTGACAATGTGATGGTTGGCTTTTGGCATAACCGCGGTCTATTTTGAAACAATTCAATGTCACTTAGAGATTAAATATCGCGGGTGGTTAGATACAGCGTTGAGTTTGAGATAGTTGAATGTGGCGTTGCTTATAAATCCTTCAATGATTTTGATGTTTTAGTTTAGATTCGTCTCCTACCCCGTGTCTAACCTGAAACGAACACGATTGATTGATTGATTTGATCACGGTCAAGTTTTAAGCTGATATTATGAGACCACTAAAAATATATAAATCAACCAAAAATTGGTGGTTGCCTAGTGGTTTGATCTATGGCCTCTCAAGCAGGATCGTGAGCTCGACCCCGGGCTAGCACCTCTGAGTTTTTCTGAATTGATTGCGAAATTACATATGAAATTTACCATGAGATTAACGGTGAAAGAAAAAATAGTGAGGATACCTATGTGTGCACACATGCGAAGAAATTCAATGGTGTATGTAAAGTTTCCAATCCGCACTGGATCTCGGTGGGACTACGACCCAATTCTTCTAATTCTGAGAGGAGTCATAATGCCCTGTAGTGGGATGTATTATATAAGCCGAAATAATGATTAGGTACATCAACTGCTGTTTACTGACTCAATAGTCTGTAAATCAAAACGTTAAGCATTTGCTAGGACAAGATGGTATAGTCAACTTCATAAATAAGTGATCACTTTGTACCTTGTCACTTTAACGTCATTTTTGAAAAGCCATACGAAATTGTGTAACGACTGAAAGCGACAAGATGCAGAAATGATCACTTATAAAATTTATGACGTTGACTGTACATTGTGGACCACAAACACACTAAAAATCAAGTTTACGTAATAGTAGTGAGGTTTTACGATAAGGGACGAAGTTTAAATACAGTTTGAATTGTTACTTTGTTGCGTCAATTCGTTTCATCATCATGCCAGCCGTAGGACGTCCACTGTTGGACATAGACCTCCCCCATAAACCTCTAGTGGAAACGGCCTTCATCCACCATGAACCTGGGCCTTTTACCAGGTCATCCGTCCATCTCTTTGGTGGACGTCCTACGCTGCGCTTGCCGATCCGCCGTCTCCATTCGAGAATAGAGATTACACCTCTAAAATCTAGATTTCAAGCATTATAGACAGTCATAAACACAGAAAAAAGGATCCCAATACGAGTAACCAATCCATGTAATTGCTGTAGGAAAATATAAAAACAAATTCGTCTGTTATTGAATCGTTCGACGACCTATTTGGCTCAGTAGCGTGCGGCCCGCCGTCCTAAATATTTGACGCTCTGCGACAAATCTAATTGAGAATAAATGCAAATACCTATTTGCATGTATTACAACAAATTACATTTGTTCTGGACGACATGGCAGCTTTATAGTTAAGACGGGTCGTAAATATCGTTATAAAAAATAACGTACGAAAAACACGGTGGAATCATTTCAGCAGTAAATAAAGTTAACCTCATTGAGAATTAATATTTCAAGAAACTCGGACCAAACGTTTTATTTACGGTTAATGGATTTCTTTAGGATACACATTTATTTAAAGATGATATTCTTTGCAGTAGGTAAATAAATAATAATACTAAAACTGTATTATATCATCTGCATGCGATGTGACCCGCCCATTGCCTTTGCCTCAACTTGCGCGTTCTTCGTGTTATGTCGATGACATGATCTCCACGGACCTCAAATACCCTCACTCTATTTTACGTTCACCTAGAACTATTATAACCGTTAGGGGAAAAAAGTCCTCATGTGGCGACCTCGAACCGAAAGACGAAGCTTCGGCAGGCCTCCCACCAGGTGGACTGACGACATCGTGAGAGCTGCGGGAAACCGGGGATACAAGTGGCGAGTTGTCGTTCATTGTGGCGTTCTAAGGGGGAGGTCTTGTTCAGATGATGATGAGAACTAGGAAGTAGATACAAGCGAGGACTGTCAATAAATCTATAGCAACTTGGCAAACAAGTGCATAAGTACCTACTTAGTGCGCGATTAAACATGCACGACAAGCTTTACGATCGGCAAATTCCTCTCGTTATCAGCGGCGGTGCATGCCGTGCGTTTCACGATGCAATCGCCAAGTGCACCATGAACGGATCAATCTTGATTTGTTTTGTAAAAGCTACATTTATATCCTTTTCTCACGTACGGCCTTTTGACAATTGCCATTGATATTTTGTATTTTATGTATTGCATGAATATTATACATATGTTTACTTATCTGTATTTATATTTTTTTTATCCTGTTGTGTCCCACTGCTGGGCAAAGGCCCCCCCTTCTTTCTGCCACTCTATTTGTATTTATATTATATAAAAATAATTCGCTTTAGTTTTTTATTTGTGTGTTTTTGTTACTCCTTCGATTTGGATGAAATTTATTATGTAGAATATCTAGAATAACACAGGCAACTTTTTACACCATTATTTCCATGGGATCTGTATAAAATCCCAATATCTTGCACGGGCGTTCGTTACACAAGGTATATGAAAACCACGATGTTATATTTGGGAATTCCAATAGAAATTTAGAAAAATCCCTGATCAGAATACTATTACTATCTATTTATTAAACCAAGATACTAAAGTGACAGTATGAAATGTCAAATGTAAAAATAATGTGACCAGCATAATACGAATAGTGCTGCTCTCTCATTTCGGTTTTCGACATTATTGCAAATAATCGATAAAACATAGTATTTTGCTTTTAGGCAGAACTTGCTTAGAATCAAAATGAAATTTAAATACAACATCTACTACAAAAAGTCAAATCTCCTAAACGGTGGAATTTTCATTTGACCCATTTTACCTTTTTTAGAATGTCTTATGTGCCCTACGTGTGTTAGTACGTCATAGATCCGTTTATATCTTAACATTTTTTACGTACAACATAGGTAGGTACTTACCGAAACTTTTCGGTGATTACCGGTTGTGGCACAGATGTAAAAAACAGGTAACACATGAAACGTCATTTTAGTATCTTGGTTTCACAAATAGTAGTAGAGTGTACCTACGGCACAGAATACAGAATACTAGAGAGTAGAGTAGAATACTAAATTGCTGGCTTGTAGGTGCGAAAGATTGGAAGAGCTGTTTCACGATCACTAGGCAACCATTCGATATACAACACTCGCTTTTACCAGCGGCGTCGCTCGTATAAACTATAAAATCTGGCAGAGACGTTAGGTACCTCTACACTACAATGTTGCCGGAAAAGACTGCTCGGCTAGATAAATGTATTGCCAACAAAACGACAAGATTCGTGGAGTAAAATAAATCGAAACAGCGCAGATCACGGAAGATATGTGGAAGATGGATGCCAACAAAATACTAATAGGAAACCTTGTCATATTCAGAAATGAGCAGGCGATGGCGATGACATAACGTGACTTTCAAAGTACTGAATGAAGCAAGTGCTAATTGAGGATTATTATGTGAGTCATTATTTTGTCTCAGAAATAGAAGTATTTTTTGTACCTACAACATTGAATGCAAAATAATAAAAGTTATATTTCTATTTCTTCTCATTTAATGAAGCCAGTAATGGGTTCCCATACAAATCTGCGATGCGATGCGGTATACGACGCCGATTGCCGCGATATGAATGCGAATTCGCAATTTTGTGTGCTCTAAGGTAAGGTTGCCAGCTGTCTTGTTTTCCAGACAGTTTGTTAGACTTTTCGTGTTTTGTAGGATATACTGGGACGTCCCGAATTGTTTTTAAGAAGCGTCCTGAGTTTTATCAAAGCGCCCTGATAAAGTCGTGCCTTTTTTAATTATTAATAATAATAATATAATCTTTATTTCGGAATACACAAGACTCCATAGATGATTAGTAACAGAGCTTATTCCTAAAGCTTATTATTATAACCTACTTAAGTTTTATTTAACCTATTCTGCTACATATTAAATTAAATATCGCTACTCTGTTACTGCGTCAAATCTGAAACGAATTGTCTTTATTCTTACAACTTCAAATCCTTGTTTATTTTTAATTGCAGTTAGCAACCCTAAGTTAACAACATCATATAAGGAAATTAAAAACACGACAGACTTTGACCCATTAGTCCAATGCGCAGTAGTATGACACAATTGCAGGGCAGGTTACGTTTAAGTGCACATAAATTTTACAGACCCGACTTTCATAGCCTTACCTTGAGTACCATTTTGTCTCTTATTGAAATGTTAGCAGCTTTCGAAACGGCAATTTTAACCATTTATTACCTTTGAATGAGTTGCCGTGCCTCTATTGCACATGAAGTATCATATTTAATTTTTCAACCAGGAAATTTGAGGCAGGGTTTTAAAATTATTGCCGCATTTTTTAATCTTTTTGTTTCTGTGTGAGGTTTTTCTTGAGAATATAAGTAGGGAGATGGTTTCGCTATGCGAAATTATGCGAAATGAATCTTATGCTAAGTAGGTACATTTTGTGCGAAGTAATTATTCTGCTAAGTGGGTTTTGGGCAAACAAGAATATGCCAAATAACGGGCACCCTTTACTAAACGAAATTATTTTTCTATGTTGAAAAGACAAGTGATTAAAATATTCTACATCCAGCTAAAAAAATATCGCAATCTTTGACAAGGTAAATGGAACCCACGTTATGTAGGTACTTACATAAACCCAGCACAGGTTTAACATTTGAGTCAGCTAAAAAGGTCGATCCTAAACAAATCTACGCATTACCATACACATCTTATCGTACGACCTTCCCGATCGATAGTTACACAATTTACCTACCGCAACTAAAGTCACAGAAAATTGAAATAACTGCATTCTGAATGAATTATAAGTTATTTAGCAGAAAACATTGTGCTTGTGCGCATAACTTGATAGCATTGTTTTGGGAGTCAAAGCATTGGGTTTATTCTAGAATTTTTAACTGTACAATTTAGCCCAACCCTGTAATAAAAGTCAAAAAGATATGCAAATAAATTTGTCAGCAAACCGTATGAACGTTGTCGTGTACGTATACGATCTGTTCTGTAACTTCTGTAAGAGATGATATTTCGTTATCAAGACCTTTGAATGACTACCTATTGTTTTTGCTTTTATCGTACCCCCCTTGCCAAATGCCAATGCCAATTACACGAATGCCTACACCAAGAGACTTTTAATCAAAACCTCAGTTTCTACTAAACTGCAGTAGGTAAACTATACTGCAGTAGGTAAATGGGACATGAAATAGCATTCCTTGTTGTATTAACGCGAAAACAACACGCGACAACACAACATCGTCTACGTAGACGTAGAACAAGTGACTCAAATACTTAATACAGTTTAACTTAATCGTCACTGACGGGCAAAAGCAAAGAGAGAGCTCTAATAAATCACGAAATTGTCCAGAAAATATGATTTAATTTTCCTTTATTTCTAAAAAGCTAGAACACATCGAAAAAAAAAACAAAAAAAGATAAACTAAGGTCGGTGTTCGATCCCGGATATTCATCATTCCGTGTTGTGAGCTTGCTCGATCAATACACCAACTTTAAGAAATTGAAGTTTAAAACTTTTTTTTGTGGGAAATTTGATTTAAAGCTTAAGATCATTTTACTCTCAGGCTTTCATATTTGGTAACTTACGCATTTTTGGTTATTATCAAATTAATGTTAGGCGATTATAAGAGATATTTAGAAAAAATAAGCTTTCTTTATATTTGACGGGATCCTACTCGTATCTATTTGTATCATAAAACATTAATTAAAAAAAATCAAAAAGCCCGACTGCCAAAAAAGGAAAAAAATAGAGCCTAATTTAGTTTATAGTTAGAATGCGTCTTCGTCTTCTTTTAGCGTTTTTAAAGCGTGGATTTAAATGGGTCCCGACTGTTGAACTTTAAATTAGCTACTTAACAGAGTTCTAGACCACTCTTATCTTCCTTTTAGTTTTGGCAGTCATTTTTTTAATTTAATGTTTTATCACTTAATTTAAAAACGGTTGATTAAAGTATTAAGTATAACCCAATATATTAGAATGGGCTAATTATTAGTTTTCATTTGATACCCATATATGACAAAATGTTTTTTCATGAAGAGGTCATAATGAAATATGATGTAGCCTATGTCACTCCGACAGTTATGACGAATCCAATGATACCTCATATGTTAAAATCCGTCTAGCCGTTTAGGCTTCAGTGAGGACCAAAGAAATGGACATACATACCCACATCATACATACATACATACCTACATACGCTCGAAAAACATAACCCTCCTTCGGGCAGTCGGATAAAAATTCAGAGATTCCACCTAGATCCAAATAAAACTAATGGTGAATAATATTTTTTTACACTTAGCTGTCAATTTAAGTGTTTTGAGAATTGATTAGTATACATTGACGTTTTTATCCTCAAATGCGTCATGTTATATTATGTTCAGATTAAGTTCTCAACTATAATTCCAAGCTCAGTTACCTACCATGTAAACAAAATTTGAATGTAGCGGTCATATTTTGTAAAAAATAGTCTCTACAAAATCGGCATGATTGTGCAAATTTACCATCAAATATGTGGGCAAATATTGGCGGGTCTTGTTGACTTTGCAGAGCCAAGCAAACTCAGACAACTTTACATAAATATTAAACGCTTATAAATTATTATTAAAATATTAACAAAATGTTAACAAACCCCTTTATGCGCAGTAGCTTGAAGCGCTTGCGTTGATTTGAATAACGTAGTCTCTTGATCACATTCGCCTCATAATCATCATCATCATCCCAGCCTATATACGTCCCACTACTGGGCACAAGCCTCCTCTCAGAATGAAAGGACTTGAGCCTTAGTTCCCACGCGGGCCCAGTGCGTATTGGAAACTTCACACACTCCATTGAATTGCTTCGCAGGTTTGTGCAGGTTTCCTCACGATGTTTTACTTCACCTTTAAGTTCCTTAATCGACTCATAACTTTCAGAAATATCACTTGAACTCTCGACGACGTTTGATTATAATATTAAGTTATTGACTTAGCATCGATCTTTCAGTGGTTGTGATTTAGCTTTTCTTGGGATCTAAAATTGACAAATTATTAGGTGAATTGCCATTTAAACTAAACATTACACTATGATTTTATAGCCAAAAGTCTTGCCTAACCTAACGTAGCCCAATGCTTTAAGAAATCGAATTATTAACATTCCTGTCAAGCTTAACCAGCACATCTTTTCTCAAAATTTATTTTTAGTGACCCTTGCCACCACAACACTTCGAGCGACCTCCCCACATGCCACCGACCCTTAAGCAAGCTCCGCTCCTGCTAAGTCCTATGTGGTTGCGATCTTCACGATCCTCAGCAAAGACCCGATCTTTCGAACCTTATTACTCACCTCAGCGTCAAACTCCCGCCACACCGCGAGCTGCCGCTCTGTTTCCCGCGAAGACACGAACAACGTGACGTTGTGTGGTCGCAGAGCTCGCAAGAACCGCGGCAGCGATGCACCCAGCACGACCGCATCTTCTGGGCCCGCGCCTACCGAGCCTCGGATTATCTGCTTCGATTCCGACCTGGAAACAGGGAAGAACTTTAATGACCACGCATATAGAGGTAATAGGTTATGTAAAGGAAATCCATTGCAGCCGAACCTAGGTACCGTCTATTTGAAATGCCTGAATTGATATTAAAAAGCTGAAGCATAAGACATTAACCCTCAAGATTTGCGCGCCCGGTCTAAATAACGTCTCTTAATTTTTTACAAAAGCGAAGTGTTAAGTGAACAAATAAGGACAATTTTTGGCAGTCATTCTTCAAACATATCGCTTTTGAGGCCGTATTGTCTAACGTGCTGACGTTCGCGATTGCATTCACCATCTCTTTCTACCCTCGTCTTATACCGTGTGGCAGAAAGAAGTGGTGAAAACTATTGTGATTTCAAGTTTGTTGCACAATAAGGCCTCTGGAGAGTGACGGCAATCTGCTCGAACTGTCATAGAATGTGAAAGAACGGTTTCATCATTATTTGGGCCATTCCGTATTTACGATTCACTTCTAAATATCAATGCAGAACAAAATTAAGCCCTTGAAGAACTTTCTCTATTTGTGTTGAAAGATCTTGACCCTGGTAATAAATCATGGTAATAATTTTACTAGGTAAAGAGCTTTGCTTTTATGTACTATTGTTCGCGTGGAAAATAATTTCCAAAGTTTCATAAAGTCGCATGCCATTGGGATCATCATCATCATGTCAGCCGTAGGACGTGCACTGTTGGAGTAAGGGCTCCCCTACAGACCTCCAGTTGCTTTGGTTAGAAGCAGCCTGCATTCACTGTGAAGCTAAGTCTCTAACCAGGTCATTCGTCCATCTCGTTGCACGTAGCTGTAAAACGTCTACTACACACATACCTAGTTAGGCAAAGGTCCTTGTCTAAAAACTTAATCTCACCTGTAAATCTCGCTCTGTCCAGAAGTGTACGACAGGGCAGTACATCTCGTAGCGTGGGTAGGCAGCACGTCTCTTGCCACGTACTCTTCCAACCACTCCAGAGCTCTTCCTGATCCATTGTAGTCGCAATATACCACTGTGGACAAAGTAAACGTTAATTTGATAACTGCTTGATTTAGGCGCAATTTTGAGCAGGTCCTTGTCAATGATAATGCCTGATCTTGCTGATATAGTAATATTACCTACTAGGATATTTAACGCTGCAAGTTTGCGGCTATTTGAGACTGTCCTCAAAATAAATTAATACAGATAGCACAACAGAATATATCAGCAGGTATGAGCTCTGCAAATGGAAAAATATTGCCCTTATCTAACTTGTAAACCGTGTCACAAAACAATACGGAAGATAGCCCACTTGGCCGTATTCCTTTTAATTACAGATATCCAGTTTATGGTTTCTGTTTCGGAGCCCCAATTTATCTCAAGAGACCTAGACTTATTTCCACGTAAACTATCTCATGTTCTAAATACAGATAAAGCTATAGGGAATATTCCGCAACTTAAGTAAAAACATAAGTGCACTATCCTTAGGCAAAAGTGGCTGAATTAAAACCATATTATTAGTCGCAAATTGTTGACAAAGTGAGCGAGTGGTGGGTGATTGAGTGTCGATGAGTGTCAGATAAATGTTAAGTATGTTTCCTCTGCCTCAAAGGGCCTCGCGATAGGTACCTTGAAGTGTTTTAGACTTGTTTTCATAAATAACTTGATAAAACTAATGTCTGCTCGAAACATGCAAAAATACGATTAGACATGAAGGTAAGAGAAGGAGATGTGGTTTCTGAATAAGGAGGAGTAATCCATCTTACACGTATTAGCGGGAGCCACAGAAAGGCTGCTACGACGTGATAGACCAAGACCGTCTTTATCCAGGTACAACAGGTGCATGGCACTCGGGTGCCATGATGAAGTAATTGGAAACATATTCGGCAAACGCATTAAGTGAACGAAGTAGTGTAATTGACGTATAATAAATTATATCCCAGAGGAATAAAAGTTTTGGTCATACACTTTGACCCTTCTGTCTCATTTGGGACTCTTAACTAATGACTCCACGCTCGTGCTTGCCACATTTATAAACTTAATGGCCTATGAAGCTAATAATTAGTAAATGTCCAAAACGAGGATAAATTATGAAGGTAAAGTATTAAATTGTCAATATTACACTTGTATTTTGCTCTTTCATATCTTTAAATCGCACAAGGGGATTATGGTAGGTATGTATGTACGTTTAGATCTTTTAAACTACGCAACGGATTTTGATGAGACTTCGTCAAAAGATAAAGTAATTCCGGAAGAAGCTTTGTATAATAAATAAACTAGGGACGAGCCCCGGCTCCACGCGGGTAAAGTTTTGAGGAAAGGGAGGTGAACATCTGAAGTTACCGCCTTTGATTCACCTGTGTAAAGCCGGAAGTCGCTTTCTACATATTAAGTAGAGTTTTAGGTTTTTTCTATGGTGTGGCTTCTTCGAATTTGAACAAAGTTTACTTAGATGGTAGCTGACGAGTTTCCTCTTTTCTCAAAACATTCTGGCTTCTATGTATGTATCTATTTGTGTGATGATAAAAATGGTACTACTTATCCATCCATATTATTGTGACCGAAAGGGTACGCTTTCATCGATGCTCCATGTCTCTGCTCTGCTCTACATTAGTGAAACTGCACTGAGCGTAACTGTCACATAGACATAGCCCAGAGTTCGACGAACCTTGG
Organism: Choristoneura fumiferana; assembly: GCF_025370935.1. Lineage (NCBI taxonomy): Eukaryota > Metazoa > Arthropoda > Insecta > Lepidoptera > Tortricidae > Choristoneura > Choristoneura fumiferana. The sequence continues at coordinate 11,620,317 of NC_133486.1, forward strand.
GTCCAATGTCAGACAGGTTGACCATGAAACTAATGCCAGATAATATCTCTACAAGTATAATGACATTTGGCATTCTGTTAATATATTATTTGAAAAACAATCGTGAACAATGATCGTACGATTATTATCAAATATATCGGTATAACGGATTGTCTGGACATTTTGGAATTGACACTAATAGCTATATATACGAGTATAGCAGGGAGAACATATGGCCGTTGGGGCTGAAAAGTTTTCGAATGGAAACCGCGGATCGGCAAGGGCAGCTTAGGACGTCCACCAACCAGATGGATGGCTGACCTGGTCAAACCCGCTTGTCGAGGCCTATGTGCAAACAGTAGACGTCCTACGGCTGATATGATGATGATTGATTAGGTTCTTTGATGAACTGAAATTATGCTTTACTAAACTAATTATGTGATTGGTTTCGAACCTAACAGTCCCCCCCCCCCCCAGGGATAAAATTCTAGTTTGTAAGAAAGATCGAATAAGATGCCATCAAATGTATTTATTTTCGACTGGATGGCAAACGAACAAGTGGGTCTCCTGATGGTGAGAGATCAACACCGCCCATAAACATCTGCAACAACAGGGATATTGCAGATGCGTTGCCAACCTAGAGGCCTAAGATGGGATACCTCAAGTGCCAGCAATTTCACCGGCTGTCTTACTCTCTCCACGCCGAAACACAACAATGCAAGCACTGCTGCTTCACGGCAGGATTAGCGAGCAAAGATGGTGGTAGAAATCCGGGCAGACCTTGCACAAGGTCCTACCACCTGCAAAATAATCAACATAATAAGTACACACATGCAGGGAAAGTCGCAAAGTTTAGAGGCGGTGAGTAACAATATTTACCTTTTGAGGCCTTGACATCTTTTACAGATGATTCAAGTAGGTAATACATACTTATATTGTCGTCAATCATATTATGCTTATTGTTTGAATTATTTTTTAAATTTGAGTGTTTAAATATTAAAGCGTTTTTAGTATATCTGTGAGGTAGAATCACACTAAGGGATAGGGGTAAGGGATAAAGTGGAGCGAGAAGGAAATTGCGGGCCTGCTGGGCTTCTACGAAACTCGAAGTTCGTATCGTACCGTCCCTCTCGCTCTCGTATTTAATAGTATAAGTGTCAGAGGGACCGCACGACACGAACTTCGAGTTTCGAGTTTCGTAGTAGCCCTGCTGATTTGGACGTGTACACAAAGGACAAGCCTGATAAACGCCCCAGAGCGAGGTTGAGGTCAAGAAGCGAAAGCCCTCGCCCATCAGCGGAACACTAAATTTAAAAAAAACTAAATAGCTCTTTGGTCAACGTTAACTTGAAAACATTTGGGTTACTTGAAATACTCAACTTTATAGTCATCGCGAGCAAATTAACTTTGTTTGTATCCTGAAACTCAACCAACGTCCAAAGAATAAGGTCGTGATTTAAAGGTCGCAAACGCAATCCATGTCCTTCAAGATCTTCATAATAAAAACAACACGAATTCAATAAATATACATCTGTTTATCACATGACGTTATCGGTCTGCAGTAAATTAAAATAATAATTTAATTAAAACGAAACCGCGTAAAGGTCGGAGGAAAAACAACGTAAGTGTTGCGAAGTTCGACCGGTAGAGTTTGCAGTTACGTCGTTTTTCATCGGCGTTATTTATTTGATAAGGAATACACATGACCCATATCCACGGTTATTCAATTACAATACACGTCTGCGATAAACCGTAGTTGGAAAACTACTATAGTGGATAAGATATCATGCAAACTTTAACCGCAGTTTTGCCCCCGGAACACGAGGCAAATCCTAGTTCTCTTTAATTATTTATGCACTAGATAGCTAGAGCGTAGGCGGCATGAAAACGTCCCGAAAAATATAAGCCAACTGTTGGCTTATACTCGTGTTTCATTTTCTCTCCCTCATCCAGTCTGCATTGTGACATCGTACGCAACGTATGCGGAGCGCGCGATTCAAAAGTGCCTCAAAATTACGAAATGCGCCATAAAAGTGTGCCGAAATTATAAAGGGACGATAAGAAAACCCGAATAAAATTAATTTCCATCGGCAAGTACTCCAGAATCCATAAAATTTCGTAAGAAAAGATTAAATTATTTTGGTTAGTAGTATTGTTTGTCATTTTTTATTGGTGATACCAGTTTTCAGTGCAAAATTCCCTACAATTCAGTCCAAATCGTACTTAAAAGTTTGTATTGGGCACAAAGCCGAAATATATCGATTTTACGCATCAATGAAATTAAATGAAATTTATTCGTCATCATAGGTACCTATTAAAGAACTTGATAGATGGATAATTGTACCTACAGCTATGATCTGCCTTTTGCTGTGCGAAATAATTTAACACTCAAAACTCAAAACAATACAAAATACATTACAGAATTAGTTCATTATGATTATCAGATTGAGTAGGTCCATCCCAGCCTGACGTCCCACTGCTGGGCACAGGCCTCCTTTCAGAACAAGAGGGCTTGAGGCTTGGGTAGGTCATTACAATTAAATTAAATTAGCATCATTTAAGTAATCATTAACATCATAGCATTTTTTACATAATAATTTAAAAAGCAAACATTTAAAGTTACTTATATTCAAATTTTGCTAATCAGTTGGTAGTTTATTAAATATCTTTGGTGCCATAACTAGAACGCTTCTCTTTCTTAAAGCAGTATTACTCTTCTCAATACACCTTTACGATAGGTTTTCTTAACGCAGATTTTCCTGTGTTGTCTTTTTATGATATGTGGGTCAGTAATGGTCAAAAATGTAAAGACATGGAAATGTCAACAATCCCTGAGATTTAAAAAATGGTTGGCGGCTAAAGGCAATCTGATCAATTTTTACTTTTAATCGACTTGAGAAAATGAGGAATCTAATGAATGTTCTTTGATATTTGAATAAATATTTGCATCGTCTGATTGAGTTTTCTTTTATAGTAGTATACTTATTCGAAATTGATAAGTAAATTGTAATCAAATCGGTATAATATATGGTAGTTTAACTGGTTTAATAATGTAATCAATACTGAATTCAGGCAATTCATTGCAGATGGTAGGACCTTGTGCAAGGTCCGCCCGGATTGCTACCACCATCTTGCTTGCACTGTTGTGTTTCGGCGTGGAGAGTAAGACAGCCGGTGAAATTACTGGCACTTGAGGTATCCCATCTTAGGCCTCTAGGTTGGCAACGCATCTGCAATACCCCTGGTGTTGCAGATGTTTATGGGCGGTGGTGATCTCTTACCACCAAGAGACCTACTTGCTCGTTTGCCATCCTATCGAATAAAAAAAAATCGCAAATAAGTTAGGTGTTTCGTACAAACGTTCATAAGATCAATATTAATTCAAGATTTTGTTGAATAAAACATTAACTGAGCGGTAAAAAATGTGGCCCTCAAATGTATGCATAAATAGGCAATTTTGTACGTAGAGGTATAAATAGTTTTTTAGTTTTATTTATTCATATTTCATTTAATTACACTAATCATCACTTTTAGTAGCGCCTATCGAGCTCTAATAATTTTCTCCTAAATTTTGGGGGATTTGAAATTACCCGGTATAATTTTGCACGCACACAGTGACAACCGGATTGACGTAAGGGGAGCTTAAAGGCGCGGCCACGTGCAAATCGCTCGACGCTCGTTTCTAGTGTCAAATCTGGTCGGGTGACATAGCGATAAAGCTGAAAATGTTGAGCTTTATCGCTGGAAAAAAAAACCTCTTCAATTTCGGCTAAAACACTGTTTTTTATTGTCGTTCACTGCAATTTCTTTTATTTGTACCACTGCCACGACTGCTACTAAATAAGATTAAGAAATCAGCTTCCAAGACCAAGATCATTCCTGCAAGCAGCCATCTTGTCGCTGCTGCTCGACGCGGCGACTTAACGCTACTTTTTCGTGTCGCGGGAAATTCAAATTCACATTCAAAATGAGGTCACGTGACCAGATTTATCGCTGCAAATGAGCGACTGCATGTGGTCGCACCTTAAGATGAAGCTGTCAAGAGGTCGACAGGCGCACAAGCAAGAAAAAGTTGGGAGTTGGGACGTTTTGGATAGCATTGTTTCCTACTGAACTGACACTCCTATCTAGTGTATAAATAATCAAAGCTTGTTGTGATTCTTGAAAAGTTTTGCTGCACTCAAGTAAACAAAAAGTCCGACCGGGTAGGAATAAAATTAAATAATCGTCGTAAGTAAGGTAACGGCGTCTATTACCGTGGTACTTAAGGGAGTTTTAAAATGAGTCCAAAATAGATCAAGATTGGAAGAAAGAAACTACAAATTCCGTAGGTACCTACTGAAGTTTTTGTTAAAAATTAAGAGTTTGTTAATACCTACTTTTCATACCTGGGAAATAGTTTTTTAAAAGCGTCAATAGATCAAGATTGGAATAAATGTAACAAATTATATAAACGATTATTTATACCAAATATAAAGAATGAAGAACCAAAATACCACTTTAACTATTACCGTGGTACTCGTATACTACGGTATTACAAATCCACGGTTAAAAATGGCGCCTATCACCGCTGTATTTTATTTTCCATTTTAATCGTATTTCCGGGCCAAAAAATATACAAAAAGTACTCAGGCCGCCGATTTCGAATTCCCCGGTAATAGGCGCCGTTACCTTATTACTCCGGTATCTATTTTTATACTTTTGCAAATTGAGTCAAAGTGACAGAGTAAATATTATTGCATTTCCAGTTCTTATTATTCCACTAGTTTTTTCCGTCCATTCGTGTTCTGCCGGCATCGTCCCTACTAACAATCATGTAAATATGTCATAATTTTGTGAGCAAAAATTTTATCAAAAATATCTGAACACGCCTCTACGCCATTAACAATAGAGTCGTGTTCAGATATTTTTCATCAATTTTTTGCTCACAAGTTCATGAACTGAATGAGACGAAGATGCAACGCAACGCAACACGCAAAAATTATACGAGTACATATACAAGCCCACCCTAAGGCTCATCCAGAAAACTGTACCTACATGTTATCAGCGTTATTATCTTTTTGTTAGCACATTTGAAGTGCAAAATGGATGACGAAAGGTTATCTTTTATGAATGATGTTGATTATGTTCGAAATGGATTAGATAGCAAAGTCAAATACGTCGCGATCCGGTGAAAAGTGGTAAATGTGATATCTCGATTTTTTATTGTTTAAGTCTAGACAAGAAGAGATGTTGAATTATGTAAATACTGACGCGAAATCGGAAGTCATTTTCTAGAGCAAAGAACTATATTTTTTTTTGCTTTCCTTGTTGAGGAAAGAAACAGAAACAGATATAAAGCAAATTATTCCAAAAACAAATTAATGTATAATACCGCGGTATGGAGGCGTGTAGGTAGTTATATACAATACAGCAACAATACAATTTAAGCAATTCCACTAGCTTGATCTATCTACACATTCCTAAGAAAAAAGATCTTGACAGGCGAACAGACAAACGGACAACAAAGAGACCCTATAAGGTTTCCATTTCTTCCTTTTGAGGTACGAAAGTCTTTAAATCATGATATAGATTTATATCAATTCGCAAGCAGAAGAAGACACTTACGACAGTCTTGCGTAAAATAATAATCGACGCAATCATCGGTTTACTGGCTTACAACAGGCATATAGGGATGGCGACAGGCATAGCGTATAAGGATGTGAAAAATTAAAATAAAAATCGATTTTTTTGGCTATTTAATGTTACAAATAATCGATTTTTTTATAATCAAAAATCAATCATAGTCGATTTTTCATCTGCCACCCCCCGACATGTATGTAATCTCTTTATTGTACAAAATAAGTAAACAAACACAATTGACAAACAATGAGATATATTAATGATGTACAAAGGGGAACTTAAGTCGGTCTTTCAAAGAATACTATCTCCATGGAGATAATTATTACATTAACGCCATCTGTGCGTCTACGATGGCAGCCCTTCTGTGCTTTTGAAACAGTTTACTTCATTAATTTAGTTAATCAAACATTCACTATTGCGTTTATTTTGAAATTAATTAAAAATTAGGAAAAAATCGATAAATATAACAAACTCGTTTATTTATTCAGAAAAAATAGATTATTCATTAATTTCTTATGTAGAATGGCATTTAATGCCCTGCCGACAGGGCATCAGATGGACCCGCACGTGATCCCAATACAATGGAATAGCGGCGCAAACGGCTAAGTTAGGTACGACTATTTTACGACATCGCTCAAACACGTTAAGTACGTAAACAATGGAAAAGTAACTCGCCCACATACCGTAGTATATACGATCTTTAGAAACATGACCTTGATTTTGTGGAAGGAAGCTGGCAGCTAATTTCAACGTTATGCAAGTAAGTACATTTCCGATTTGTTTTGCATAGTTTTATTTATCGTTTAACAGTTTTGGCACCAGATACGCTGTAGATTTCCGTGGTGTTTGACTTTTATTGCTTTTTATTGGTATCGTAAATTATTCCCAAATTTGTAGTCGATGGTTTCTAATTAGTGGGTAATTATTAGGTGGCGATCATGGACGTATAAAAAATCTTCGAATAATTTACTTAATTATAATAAAAAGTAGAATATTGAGAAATAATACGACATCAATGGTGAATATTCCGTTAAATGAAAAACTAGCTCTTCTTCATTAATAATAAGTTTGGTACAATTTTTAACGATGCACAGATTTTATCCGTGAATGCCAAAAGGAATGGTTCATACTTCTGTAAAAATCGTCATTACTTTTAAAAAGCTCGTAACTTAAAATCGATATTTTTTCTGAGTGAACTTTATAAGCATTATTTGAAGGGTCGATTTTGTAGACGTATTGATTTGAGATAAGAGATTTATTCAAAGTAGAGACAATATGTCTTGTTTGGGACACAGTACGAGATTATAATAATTGGTATTTACGAGTAGGTAACTCAGTGATTTGCAAAGCAAATAATAAAACGATCGTAAAAACGAACGAGCGTAATGGAACCTGATAACATCGGAAAAGAGCAAACAGAATTGCGACTTCAATAATCACTTTGAGTTTTGTTAAAGGTGTAAAAAAACATGGTAGATATATACCACGATCAAAAACACAAATTTATAAAAATATTGACCTTCGGTCTTGTGTGACCTGGGAGTAGAATTGAATTTCTGAGGATCAAAAAGAAGTTTACTTTTATTTAACGTCGTATGAATATCCCGGTTCAAAATTTCATATCTGTAATGTTAGCGATTGGTTCATTTCACATGATACCTATAAATATGTTATTCCAGATACCGTATGAATAATGGAACAAAAAGGACCCTATGTATGTAGGTGTCAGTTGGCCAAAGTATATATAGAAAACTAAGCAGGGCAAGGTTAAGAATTTTCCCGAGAAAATCGTCATCAAGATTCGCTACTGATGCTCAACGGACAACCACGACAATCAACCATTCACTCAACGGTTGGTTTGGAAGCCATCAGCCAACGATTTTCCATAAATTGTCCGGTAAAAGGGTGCACCGGCCAACCACTGCTGATCTACATTTCCCGCGCCATTTACATCGCCCGCGCCGTGTCTAGGAGTTTATGTTAATCCAATATTGACATAACAATTGGCTATCAAGTATTACGTAACTCAAAGTCCGACTTGTGCTTGTGCAGTCAATATTTACCCTTTACGCTGGATTTAACGACTGTATAATTTGAACAAAATTAGGTCTCTGTAAAAAAAAACTTAAAATGTAAAAAGGTTTTTTGCTGACTATTCTATATAGTCCTCCAAGTCGTCCATCCAACCTACATTATGTTTACCGAGGTTTCAAGTCAAACCGACTACAGCAGGTATAGTCGGGTAAAAAAAGGTTCGTCACTTTTCAACTCTATTTCAGTTACGTTAAGGTCCAAAAGTGACGAACCTTTTCTTACCCAGACTGTACAATCGAACAAACTGAATCATGAGCCAGAGTGGAACCATTGTGCTATTAATGTCATGTCGACCATACTTTTGTTAAGGAAATAATACTAAAATAGGCTTCCCTGGTACATGAATCAGTTTGTTCGACTGTACCTAATAATTATTTTACCGCAAATTACCTACGTCGTTTTACGACATTTAACCAATAAAATGGACGTTTACGAGTTGACCCTGGCAATGCTTCCGAAGTAACCATAGATCTGGGAATACCGGAACCGACATCACCGTGATATAACTAATAATAACCCATTGTGGTTTGCGAAAACAAACAGAGGTCACAGTCAAAACCACATAAGTATGTAACACCCTATTGAAATGTTGAAGTACCCAAGTATTATCAAGTTGTTAGTTTTATTAAATTAAAACACTCAGATACCTCAAATATCTTTTTTATTTTAAGATAGTTTAATGCATATACTTACAAAATGCCACTATTATTTCAAAAAGCACACGTATTTTTTACTAAGTCAGTAGGTAATTCTACTAGATTTCAAATTCTACACTCGTAATTTGTACTTGTCACACTGCCAGCTGCGTTTCAACGTTTTTTGAAGAAAATCAAAACTGATTGCGAATTTCATAATAATGTGCAACAAGGGCGCCTCCCCACCCCCTATTATTAAGGTTTACAATTATTAAAATTGATGAAATTAATTTATATGTAGCTACCTACATAGCACCTTGACAAAGGACCACGGATAATTCTAAAACATATCGGGCGCATATATGTAGATGTGCTACCACACCACAAATATGTGTCTTAAAAATTAAAATTCTTCAGCAGCAAAGAGATATCAGATAATGATAGCACAATTTACATAAGTGACATAATAAAGTAGGCACGTTTACTAATTAGCAAAGGTGCTAGCTAAATGATACTGGCGCCATCTATTGTCAATGTTTATTTAACTTCAGACAGTTAACAAACATTGCAAACTGTGTCTTCTACGTATTAACTATACTTATAAAATAATTTGCCTTCACTAATCCAGGGTTACTCAAAGTGGGGTACGCGAACCCCTAGGGGTTCGCTATTCGACGGTAGGGGGTTCGCGACAAGGTTTACTTGATGGTGACTGCAAGACTGGCAAGATGATTAAGATTGGTTTTTGGAGTCTTTTTGTATTTTTTTATTTCAACTCCAAATTTGTTACTTATTTGTTTGTTATTTGTTTTAATTGTTTGTTTGTATTTTCGTTGGCAAGATGATTCTTACCTATACTTGTTACTTCATTGAAATAAATAATATACATTATATTATGATGACAATTGAAATATAAATAAACTTAGTTTCTCCACAGTTAGGTGTTCGCTGTCGTCTAGAAACTATAACAGGGTACGTGGAGCCATTAAGTTTGAGAAACCCTGCACTAATCCATCTAGAAAACTAAAATTTAGACTGATGATTCCTTTAATACTTAGCAAAAATGCGTACTATTTAAGAACGGATTTCTAAATATTCCTCGGGATAAGGAAATAACGTATTGTAGAACCATAAACTAAGACATCTGTACAGCATGCGCGCGGGCTCGAATACTTTCCCGCTCGCACAGTAACTACCTATCTCGCTCGGCGGCCGCCGCCAACGAAGGCTGCATTCGGAACTAATAAAAGGCGCTGCGCGGACGAGTTATTTAACTAAAGTAAGCCCTAAACCTGTTTTGTAAGTTTTCCTGAATAAACCTTCTGAATTGTCTTCCTGGCGCTTCATTCACCCTACAGTATTCTTTATCCTAATAAACACATAGACAACGCAAGCATAAGTTACGCACAATTTGTTTTCTTATCGCATGCGGTCAATGAGTCCTAATCTATGGTCATTACAATCCAACCAAAAACACTCGCTTTTCTTGACCCAAGCACTCAACTATCGAACTTAAACTCAATAGGATCATCAGACAAGTTTGCAAAATTAAGAAAAAAAAAAGCGGCTCGATAAACAGACTAATTTTAATTTCACGTATGCTCAGCTGTTACGTTATATAATAGTCACTTGTTATTCGCGAATACTCGACCTTGATCGATAGTGAACTCGGAAACTGGTGTTGATATTGTTCTGTTGTATCAACACATTTTAACGGCCCACTGATACGGACTCAGGCCTATTTACTGCGAATTAAAAAAGTAGAAACTGTTATGTAAACTAGGTGCCTGCTAGTGTTTAATAAGGACCATTAGTTTTATTTGTCTTGGTTTATGGATCTAATCTTCATAACCTAAGCTATGTAAGTTATACGGGAAGTGTAAATAAATATAAAAATAATATATATAATATAATAAAATATAAAAAAAAATCTTAAAAGTACTTAAATAGCGATTTGTTCGCTCTATTAGAGTTCAGCCAAAAAGATATCACTATATCACTATCAAAGACTAATACAGTATTTAAATGATAACCAAGTTATCGCAAAGAGTTTTGATCTTGCGAGGTGGGGCGAGATTAGTGTTATCAACTTGACATTGACTGAGCTGAGATACTCGTACTCAAACTAATAAACGCGACAGTCTATAGTCATCATGCTAATTGACAACCTAAATCACTCTGTGTACTTGACAGCCAGCACCGGCCCCGGCCGATGCACAGAAAAACCAGAAAAATAAGACCATCACCGGGAATCGAACCCAGGTCCACGGTATTCCGTACCGCGTGCTATACCGCGGGGAAATTCGTGTCGGTACCGTTGACCATCAGTGGTGTAGCGGTATAGCACGCGGTACGGAATACCGAGGACCTGGGTTCGATTCCCAGTGATGGTCTTATTTTTCTGGTTTTTCTGTGCATCTATATTTTCAGTTTGTATTTTCAATTTAACTACATTAAAGTTAAAAATATAATGAGCGGCAAAAAATCTGGCCCTCAAATGTATGCAGAATCGGTAATTTTGTATGAAGGGTGGGCCAAATTTTGTGCCGCTGAGTATATTTGCGTTACAAATATCAATAAATGTTATGATTATAACTATACCTAACACTATTTTTTTAAATAATGCTAACGATGGGCCTCATGAGGAAGCTCAAAGTCACTCAAGGGGCTATGGAGAGGTCTATGCTCGGGGTTTTCTCTGCGGGATAGAATCAGAAATGATGATACTAGTTACCGACATAGCCCGAAGAATTGCGAAACTGAAGTGGCAGTGGGCGGGGCATATTGCTCGCAGGACTGATGGCCGATGGGGTCAAAAGGTTCTCGAATGGCGTCCGCGGGACCGGGAGACGAGCTGTCGATAGGCCTCCAACAAGATGGAGCGACGACCTGGTTAAGATCGCGGGATCGCGTTGGATGCGGAAAGCACAAGACCAGTCTTAGTGGAGAGCCTTGGGGCAGACTATGTCCAGCAGTGGACGTCTTTCGGCTGACATGATGATGATGATGATTATTATTAAGATTTGCATTTTTGTCTTGGATTTTTGTTCAGTTACTCGCTTGTGGACAATTTGGTCTTCACTGTAAATCCACAAGATAACCTTTTTTTATAAATAAATAAATAAAAGTAAGGAAAATAGGGTATTAAACAAAATATTACCGAGATGGTACTAAAATAAAACCCCTGTCGCTGCAAAGCGCCCAGAATATGCGCGCTTTATCGAATTCGCTATCAGATTAGAGATACCTAAATCTAGATAGGTATGCTAGGTACGTCATAAAAGGAAAGGTAAATACTAAAATCCAATGTTGTTCGAGTAATAGAGTCAAGGCTGGCACACCATTCGAATACTATTAATAGTCGAAAAGATATCTTATGGACCTTTTTTCATAACTTTATGCTTGAACTTTTTATACTTTGTTGTGGAACTAATAACATCAATCATCAATGATTACCTATGCTTTTAAAAATAAATCAAATAGAAGCAACACTGAGCCATAAGTAACAAAATTACAAGAGCTAAAATTCACAAAATTTCAAAACTCTTTCCAATCTCTATGTGTTAAATTCCGCTTAATGGAACTAGTAAAAGCTCACAAAGGTTTACTTTTGGTACTAAAAAATTAATAAAATACTTAAAATAGACGACTACTCGTATACATGACTATAATCCACCGAAAACTTAGCATTACAGCGCGTTCCACTCACGAAAAAAAATATGACATCATCGTGTTATCGATCCAGCCAGCTACAACAGAGGTTTCATTGAACGTTTAAAAATAAAATTTAAAAAAGTTTCGTATTCGAGACCTTGGCATTGCGTAAGCAGCCACATGGATTTGAACTAGCAAAGTGATGGAGAGCAAAATGTCTTGTTTACCATGCGTGGTTTACGCACGTGTTTATATTATTCGGATTAGTTAAGCATATAGGTGTTAAACGCAAATTCGCAAGCCGTACATAACAATGTTATGTGTAGGAAATTGTAGTCATTATGTTATGCAACGGAAAACAAGCCACAGGATATTTTGTGGTAACCCAATACAATGTTTTATGTAGAATTATGAAAACATTAAATTGTTGTTCACTGTTTCATGGAAATTATACGATGTACCTATTGAAACTAAAGGACTTAAGTCAAACTGAAAATTAAGTACTTTAACACTTAAAACAGTATCTTTTAATAATTTGAATCGTGTCAAACATTTCGTACAGTTATTTACAAGCGTTACTCAAACAAAATCAGAAACGCAAATAAGTTGATGGGAAACAAGCAAATGGCTCCCCATATGGTAGCATGGTAACGTAGTCTGTTATTGGTAAATAAAAGTATTTCTCGCACATTGTCGATCCAGTCCAACTAGCTTTTTTGTCAATAGCAAAAGAGTCAAGATGTTTTTGATATAAACTGTACTTCACTTTTAGTCTCTATAGCTGTGCTATAACAGCTGTCCAATTCGATTACATAACGCTATAAAAATGTCTTTCAATATTCTGCGTCGCAAAACTTTGCGGACAACACACTCAATTAATTAAAACAATTGAACCAACAGTTGTTTTCATAGCCACCTCAAATGAATCACCTACGCTATAACGAAATATTATCGAAAGGAATATCGATTATCGTTTGCCCTTTTAAGTTTACAGATCATAAATTTGTTAATAAGCACGAGTGGGTGTAAAATTGGATGTTAATCTGAAGTTTGGGCAAAATTACTAGCTAATTTTCACCGAGTTTGATACGTATTGAAAACGTTACTGAAAAAATGTTGATTTAATTTGAATCAAAGTTTCGAACGTTGGAGAAATAAACATGGATATCTCAAGTTTTTTTTTAATAGGTTAAAGCAAGGCTTCCCAAAATGTGCGTCGCGACGCCAGGCGTCGCGTGTCGCTACGACCGAGTCGAGTGGGGGTAAGTAATAATAATAAAGAACAAGTATAGGTCGAAATTAGAAGTAGAAAAAGAAATGAGTGGCAATTTCCAACCTGATAACCTGTTACTAGGCTAGTACTTAAAGTACAATTCAATAGAATCTGTCAATTTTCTACATATTTAAGACACCCTATCGTGGGCACACTTGATTATATATGTCCTTGTTGTTGCAATTATGATCTAATAGGAGTCAAAAAAGAATAATAGTCACATCACAAAGCCTTAGGCAGCCCGGTGTTTATATTAGTAGGCTGGAAGTGTCTACAGGATTGTCAGATTCTATTGAATTGGAGTTTAAATTGGTATTTTTGGTAGCTAGGTTGAGGGGCGTCGTAAAAAATTGGCAAAGTCCCAAGGGGTTAAAGGTCAAACTCTAAAGTCTTGGTTTGAATAAACGTAGACTATAATTATTTAAAATATTCGATTTTAAATCGCAATTTGGTAAATTTCTCACTAAAAGTTTTTTTGTAAGATTAAAAGCAAGCCAAATTAGTATCATAAAACTTTAAAAAATATTTTACAGTTCTCGTAAAGTTGGTATTTATGCTGGATCTAGGCGACATAAAATTGCTTTTTATGCTCTAGTGCATAAAGTAAAATTTTGGTCTAAGATTTCTATATATTTTTTAATAATTTTTATTTTATGTAAAATCAAAAATCGATCAAATCAATTAAAATAAATTAATAGAAATAACCATGTATAATTATATAGCAATGCATGAAAAATAAAAGGTATCTAGTAAGTGAACAATTGTTTCCACTGTTGCTATTAAGTTTCCTATCAATCAAAGTGAAAAGCAGAGTGTAAAACTCGAGCATTAAACCCATTTTCCCCTTGACGTGTCTAACGGTCTATCCACCCTCCCCGTAACGCCTCGGCTAAAATGACTCGTTTTATGCTCTCGTTGTACAATCTACTATTTATACATATTAAATTGCAGTGAAGTCACAAAGAGCTCAAGAGTTGTAATAAAACAAAATAGAGTTTAAAATTCTTGCTCGCATAAAACTTACACCAGCACCAACTAGCAAAATTAAATTCGCAATCACAATACTCGTAGCAGAGCCAAGAACGCTAACAGATAAAATAAACTGTCCGTGTATTACTGGAGTTTCACGCTGTCCTTGAGAGCCTAATTTATGCTAAGCACGTGTCCGTTGCCATTGCTTTATTGCCATCTGTGTTGAATTCAATAACGACTCGCCGGTTTAAATTTAGAATAAGGTAGGTATTGTGCGAAAAGGAATCGGGTGATATCGTAGGGTATACAAAAAGGTTTAAGTACTAAGATGGTGGTTTACATTCAAATTATTTGTTCTACGAACAATTTTTACTTGAATACATTCAAGTTAAATAAATACAATAACTCTTTATTGTACACCACAAATGGTAAGCAATACAAAAAATAGGTAAGTACACAGATAGAAAATTCCAAGGTAAATAAATAAAAATAAAATAAATAAATATCACGGGACAATTCACACCAATTGACCTAGTCCCAAAGTAAGCTTAGCAAAGCTTGTGTTATGGGTACTAACCAACGGATAAATATAATTATATAGATACAAATACATACTTAAATACATATTAAACACCCAAGACCCGAGAACAAACATTCGTATTTTTCATACAAATATCTGCTCCGACACGGGAATCGAACCCGGGACCTCAAGCTTCGTAGTCAGGTTCTTTAACCACTAGGCCATCTGGTTGTCTAAACCTATAAGCTATAAGGTAAGCTATAAGCGGCCTTATCGCTTAATAATTTACCTCTAAGTTTGATAATGAATTAAAAAAGTAAATCGACAATTGTATGTCAAATCTCGGATGTGCTTGTTTCCACAAAATTATCTCATTACTTTGTTGGTCTTGATAATATAAAAGGTTTACTAATGTTTCGGCGAAAAATATTTAGCGAATTATTAGCTCCCAAACTATTTATCCCATATTTTTATTCAGGCGAAATGTTATTTCCCAACTCAACGTTTCGCATTGATATCTTTTCCCAGCTAATGATTTGATAAATTATTATTATGCAAATTATTACCTGTTTTTTTTTAAGATGTCATTTATGTTTTCGTCACATATATTGATTGGCATACGTTAATTTAGCAACATATTATTATTGAATGGCATCCAACCTACTTTCCTAGTGGCAGTTATCCTGGCTGCTAAAAAAAAAACCTAACATCGAACCTAAACTATCCAAGTCGCTTCTGCTCTGAACCGTCTTGCTCGCTCGCTCGCACAAATCAAATTGAAGTAAAACTTTGCTCGCACGAATCAAATTGGCCAAATGTTATTGGACAATTTGTTATTTGCCTAAGCCAATCATTTGCTATATAATTATTTGCCACATTTAAGTGTGATGAAGTAAAATTTTGCAATATAAAAATGTTGCTAAATAACAAAAATGCGAAGTAAAGTTATGCCAACGAGTAGTTTGCCAATTGAAACTTTGGCGAAAGTTTGGTTGCTAAGTGAAATTTGACGAAACATATTTCGCCGAAAAGGCAGTACACCGATATAAAATATGAAAACAATCGGTCGGACCATTGGAAATTGGTAAAATCAAAGTGCAAGTTTTGTTTAAGTACATTGTTAGTTGAGACAAGTATTGTGAGATAGAACCAGTCAAGGTAATATAAGGGTGTTAAAAGAACATACGTTTGTCTCTACGTTATAATGATATGTTTATAAATAACGTTATTCGTTGATGTTATGACGTGAAAAAACGACAAAAGGTCTGGTAACATTAGCAAATACAATCCATAGAAAATCCCTCAGTTCGTTAACCTCAGTCTAACAAACATCTAAGTAAACGTCGAATGGAAACCTTAGAACTAAAAATATTGTTTGTTTACTAATAATTAACACTTGTGACAATGAAACATTTTATTAAGTATCTAAAAACTAAGTGATGTACTTAAATGGATGCGTCCTAGATCCACAATGAATTGCGTTGAAACTAGCTTGTTTGTGAACGGAACGAAATTATAAACAATAAGGCTAATTTAGATAAATAACGATCCTGAATAGTAATCGGCTTATTTTGAAGTGGTGTGGAGTGAAGTGCGGTGTGAAGTGATATGGATTTTTTACCGTTCTTTTCTTTTTAGGGTTCCGGAGCCAAAATAGCAAAAACGGGACCTTATAGTTTCGTCAAGTCCGTCTGTCTGTCTGTCTGTCCGTCCGTCCGTATGTCACAGGCATTTTACTCGAAAACTACAAGATGTATATCAATGAAATTTGGAGTACAGATGTCTTGTCAAAGCCGGTATTTAGTTTTGTAGTTAAATTATAAAAATAAATATTTATAGGGGGGGCACTCTGTACATGAGACAGAAATGGTTTTTTTTTAACTCGCATTAACGAGTGGCACATAGTTCGACAGCTCTTTTGAAACCCCCCCCCCCCACCTCTAACTTGTAAACCGTTTATATGGAAAGGTAACGCTTAATAAATACTTTCAACGAAAATTGGTTTGAACATGATCAGATATACCGTTTTTGAGTTATTGCCGAAAAACTGCGCTTCTCAACAAAAGGACGTAAGTGCCGTGAAGATACGCTCTTTTTCTGGTAATAGATTTTAAGACTGTAGTAAGTGTTTTAATTGTGTTATAACGCACATAATATTACTTGTTTTTTTTCGTATTGGCTACGGAATCCTATCTTGGGCGTGTCCGACACGCTCTTGGCCGGTTTTTTAGGTATGTTACACTTATAACCTAACCAAAAGTTGGAAAACCCCCGACTATCACTTCAAAGTTCAATATCTCAAAAACGACTGAACCGATTTTGATGAAACATGTCTGAGAACCATCGCTAGAAGCCCTAATTAAAAAAAACACATTCAAATCGGTCCACCCGTCTAAGAGCTACGGTGCCACAGACAGACACACAGACAGACAGACAGACACCATAGCGGTCAAACTTATAACACCCCTCTTTTTGCGTCGGGGGTTAATAGAAGATAAATAGTATAAATATTCCAACATTAAGTACAGATTACATAACGATTGTAAGTAATCGAAAACTTAATATACAGACCACTAAGGCCACTAACACTGGTCTCACTAAGTTTATAGTTCCTTTACCCCGCCTTACATGACACTTTGCGGCTAACCCATCTCTATCACACAAAGGACTTAGGTCATAAGCGTAAACGGTGTCATCGGTCTCCAAAGGTTACGAACATCTTTACTACAAGTACCCTTACGGGTGCCCCTTGAAATGTCAACAAACTATTTATCGAATTTCATTTCATCGAAAACAATTCATAGAATATTCAACACTAATATTTTCTCTTAAACAAAAATACATTCAATTAACTATTCATGAGACAGCATAATTCAATATCGCTGTTTATTTCTTCGAAGTATTATTATAAAACACCTGAAAATAGGTTAGGTTAGAAATAGGACCTCAAAAAAATAAATCGCTACCAGAAAAGTAGGTTAGGTTAGAACTGCGACCACAACAAGAATGAATCGCTACAAAAATAAATAAATTAATCTCATTCATCTATCTAATCTAATGCATATATATATATATATATATATTTAATGAGTCTTGGAAAACGGCTCCAACGATTTCAATGAAATTTAGTATGTAGGGGTTTTCGGAGATGAAAAATCGATCTAGCTTGGTCTCTGGGAAAATACTCGCTACCGAGTTGCCCAGGTACTGATATAATAAAATATGAAATAAAGTTCTGCCAAATAAACTATCTATTAAATAATATTTCGAGAAATTAAAAATACTCATTTTAATCATTCGAGGTAATGAATACTCGATGAAATGAAAAAATAGGAAACGTTGACTTTTAACTGATATTCGATTAAAAGTTTGTCGACATTTCAAGGGTAAGCCTACACTTACGCATCGCGTTACGCTCCGGCGTTACGTAAAATACCACTATTCCCGTTGCCGTTATTGATCCCAAGTGTGTCACACTTTCAAGGTCACAAATGTTTTCCACCCTCGCTCCTCGCACCATAACGCTGTCCTTTTCTCTCCCTTCTTCCCTAATGGGATCCCGCATTTATTTTTGGCAAAGGACTAGTCTAGCTAACCAGCTAGCCACGGTCCTTTTAGGTTCGGTCTGAATGAAATTCTATACGGCTTATTTTTGGCTGGATCGCTGAGGTTGTAAGAGTCTAGACGGAGGCAATGTCTTTGAACTTCGGAAACCTTACTTATTTTTCTGAATGTAGGTAGGTATTTATGAATAGTGCGATTATTTACTTTAACTAAGTGTATCATTTCATTATGATTCTATACTAAGTATTATCCGTACTCGGACTTGCGAAAATTTACGCATGAATCCTAAATAATATCAAAAATGCGAGATATAAGTAGGTAAGTATTATTTACTTATGTTTTATTTTCAACAATAAACAAAAACAAACATAGTAAAACTTAAACTATAAGTAGAAAATTTGGCCTAAATCGCCGTCAATGGGCAACGTGCCCAGAAGGCTGGCCGTATTTCCCTCGCTGTATAGCGATACTTATTCGCTGTGCGAAATAGTGGCCGGCCAGCCCTCTGGTCGCCCGAGGCCTCTATTAGGCGCGTCGACAAATCTTTGTATAGCCGACGCGCACTTGGTCCCCATGGCCCCAAGGATTCAATGCCAAACGCCGCAAACATGTAGCTGGTTCCTAGGGCGGCATATTTGCGGCGTTTGAGGCTTTGAAATGGTTTGACAATTTTAAATGTTGATGTCTAGTTCTCGATTTTCCCACGGAATCGATATTTACGCTTATAAAATGCCAAAAACATGTTATTTTGCAAGATTTAAAATTACTGAAGAATTTTTAAAGGGTATTTCATTAGAGTACATGACGCCATAAAAGACATAATGAAAAATAATTTGTTTTAGTTATTTAACTGCGAAATCGGATTATTCTAAATATTGAGTTGGCAAATAAGTGACGTAACTGCTTATAACGTTACTATTTCCATTAGAAATCTAGTATTTTGACAGCCGATAAAAAGTTCGTAGTTCGTAAAATACCTACTTTAACTTCTTACTTCACTATTGGTTGGTATTCATCTTTGAACTTACCCAAACACTGAAATATTCCGGATACTTTTTGGGATACCGGATATAATACTGAGCGGCAAAAAATCTGGCCCTCAAATGTATGCAGAATCGGTAATTTTGTATGAAGGATGGGCCAAATTATGTGCCGCTGAGTATATTTCATACAATCATCATCATCATCATCATATCAGCCATAGGCATCCACTGTTAGACAGAGGCCTCCCCCATATGAAGGGTCCACGGAAAGAACGTGTCTAGCCACCTAAGCAACTTTTTGAGTTATACCGGTTTGAAAGTTAAGTCATCACGAACATATGGTTCATCATCCCAGCCTATATACGTCCCACTGCTGGACACAGGCCTCCTCTCAGAATTACCAGGGTTACCATTTCTTTAAAAGTAAAAAAAAAAAATTTTATATTGATTTCAGATTCAATATTTAATTCAATGGTAAGTCATAGTTCTTTGCGAGCTCTACATTTTGAGATTAAAATCTCAATTAAAAAAAAGGTGCCTAGTAACTTTTTTTTTTAACTTCATATACCTCCAGTTGCTTCGGTTGGAAGCGGCCAGCATCCACCATGAGGCCGCAGCTTTAACCAGATCATCCGTCAATCTCGTTGGCGGGCGTCCTACGCTGCGCTTGCCGATCCGCGGTCTCCATTCGAGAACTTTTCGGCACCAACGGCCATCTGTTCTCCGTGCTATGGCCTGCCCATTGCCATTTCAACGACCTGATTCGCTTGGGTATTCTCTTGACTTGTCTAATTTTTTTGCCTTATTTCAATTTGTCTAACAACTTTTACTATAATGAATAGTTTGTCTAAAATCAATTTGTATAATTTCATTATTAATAATTTTTATTTTGTCGAATTTTCATTTTTACTAAATGATCATTTGCATAACTCTTGCTTAGTCTAATATTATTTTATCGAAAACTCACTTTGTCGATTCCTTTTTTAACTAATCATCATGTAGCCGATTAACGTTTTAACTAACATTAGATTGTCTAATATTGAATTATCATAATATTTGTTTTGCTTACTAACGTTATGCCTAATTTCGGTACCTAAATGTTTATTATAAAATAAGGTTAATTAGGTAGGTTAAAATTGAAATAAATTAATCCGTATATCCTACTATTTTTTTATTCGGTTCAAGCAAATAACAATACTAAACATACAGGGAATAGGTACGACGACGAGCGAAGCGAAGAGGAGCGAGGTAGAACTGCGTGACGCGTTAGCGGCCGGCGAAGCGCCATAACTAACTTTGTTTTATAATACTAAACTTTTTAGAATTAACTAACGATATCGCAATGTATTCGGATTAACCGTGATTAGAATAAATAAAATTATGCGATATGTATGTTAGACAAAATATAATTATGTCAGTCAAACGTTATACGAAATAAGTTTATACAAAATGAAATTATGTAACATGTATGCTAGACAAAATATAATTATGTCAGTCAAACATTATATTAAATGAGTTTATGCAAAATTAAAATTAGGTAATTAAAAATTAGTAAGTTGTATACAAAATGACTTTCACTAAAATGAAAATTAGGTAAAATGAAACATTAGGTTAAGTAATATTAGTTTATCTAACATTAGGCAAACAGAAAATAGGCAAAAAGTTGTTAGGCAAAACAAGGTACAACCATTCGCTTGGCTATGTCGGTCGGTGACCCTCGTTGTCATACGTATCTCCTAATTTCTTTCCATCCCGCAGATCCCGCGTAGCTATAGAGCTTGCTACGGAGAGCCATAGCTCAATGGTGGCCGTGCGTCCGTGGTGGTAAAACACTATTACCTCATAATGATAATGATACAACTCCCGTACAGATGCAATACAAACAAGCATAAAGCAGTCGTCCCGTCGCCCGTCTGGCCGACCGCCAAGCGCCGCAAAGCCAACCAGCGATCGGTTACGACCGTTTTACGACCGTGTCTCATTTTAACGGCCACGGATTAAGAACAATAATGGTTACACCAGGAAATGAGAACACGTAACATTAATCCAGGGGGGCTACTACAGAAATCGAAGTTCGTATCGTACCGTCCCTCTCACTCCCGTGTTAAATAATATAAGCGTCAGCGGGACGGCAAGATACAAAGTTCGAATTTTGCACTTCTTAGTGTAGGTATAAGGCCAGAACTTTTGGGAAAAGTTCGAGTTCTTGGAAAGCGTGTGGTTGCAGTTGCAGCAATAGTAATTCGGACCGGAATGCTAATATGGTTAAATAAATTCTAGTTGTGAATACTAAAACAATGAAATTTATTGATCGTAAAATAACAAAATGAGTTAATTGTTTGATTGCAGAAAGATATTTTATTTGTCCCTAATACTCGTATTACAAACGCGAAAGTTTGTAAATGTCTTTGTTTGTTTGTTAACTCTTCGCGTCTAAACCGCTGAACCGATATAAATGAATTTTGGTATATAGATAGTTTGATTCCCGGGAAAGAACATAGAAAATTGCATATTTCCCGCGGAACAGCAATAAACGAATTTTACGCGGACGGAGTCGCGGTCAACAGCAAGTCATAAACATTTCAAAACGTCTAAACACTTTATTCCAGAAATAAAATATGATTGTTACTGTTACAACTTAACTTGGAACGCTCAAACCCTTTAAAATGCGAAGGAAATTACGAAACTTTCTGAGTTAAGAGAAATGAAGCAAAATGTTCATTTTGATAGAGTTCGCTCCAAGGGCATGAAACAAATTCAGTGGTTACTGATTTAACTGTCCAGATTTAAAAACGTTCTTCTTAGTTTTACGTACAACCCTGGGGTTCTAGCGGGCGGTTTGACCTAGCCTCTCAAACAGAGGACCGTGGGTTCAAACCCGGGTTCGCAACTCGAGTTTTTAATGTGCGAAATCGCGTTTGAAATTTACCATGTGCTTTACGGTGCAGGAAAACAAAAATGTGGCTTCTCGATTGTCTCATACTACATTCAGCCCCTGCGGCTGCCCCTCGCACTGCCGGCAATCATTCCCAGAATACCTACTGCTGCAGCAGGTTCGAGCTCTATATAGTGTGTGTCTACACTTACTGCTCTACCAATCACTTCGCTTTCGAGTTTCGGCAATGGCAGTGTCTTTCTGCGATACATAATAATGTTCGATATTTAAAAAGATATCACATACAAAAAAGAAGTTGGTCATAAAAGATGGTGGATGATATCTATCCAGTTAATAGAACGTTGTAAGTACCACGAGCAGAATGTAAACAAAACACGCACTGCCGCTCACACTCCGCAGAAAAAACCACTCTTTTCAGGAGCGCCGGCAGGCTGGCGTGGCATTAGAAGTATCGTGTTTACACACTCGTCCTGCCCACTTTCCTGACAACTTCCCTGCTCTCTTCGGCTGAATGTACACGTGTTGTCAACGCGAGCAGCTATCGTCGTGTGAACTGGCACACCTCCATCTGGCGACCAGTGGAGTGATTTTCCGCTTATCGACCTTCCGATTAATATAATTAAAAGACAATAGAGTTTGGCTATCGATCAACATGTGGCTAGGAAACTTACTCTTGTGAATGTAATGTAAACAAGTGAAAAAATAGGCCAAGGGTGCGAAGTTGCTGCAGAGATAGAGATTCGTGTTAAAAACTAACTATCACATCAAAACATAAGTGTGAAATGAGAGCCAAGTTCAATATTATGATATATAAATAAATAATAAATAAATAAATATCATGGGACACTTGACACCAATTGACCTAATATTAAATTAAATATTAAATTAATACACATTTAGGTAGAAACAAATTATTATCGTGCCATACCTAATACATAATTTAACTTTGTGCAATTTCAATAATAGAAATATATTTTTTTAAGTCTAGTATTTTTTAAGTAGTTTTTAGGCAGGTATGTAGGAATCTAACTTTTAGTTGTGTAATAGAATTAGATTATAATTTCATACATAACAATTGTGGCTATACCCTACCAGGGTGCATAATTTCTGTAAGTACTAGTATTTATAAGTCTTATGTTTTTGCCAAATAAATGAATACTGAATACTGACCTAGTCCCAAACTCAGCAAAGCTTGTACTATGGATACTAAGCAACGGATAAACATACTTACATAGATAAATACACACTTAAATATGCATTGATTGTCGTCTTTAACGACAAAAGATGTGAGATCTGAATGGTTGCCAAGTGCCAAGGTGCCAAGTTCAATGGTCAGTCCTGAAATTTATTTATGGCAATATAAAATATTTTATAACAACTTAAAATATCATTTCTTCTTATAATTTAGGATAATATATTGAAGCATAAGGTCGGACTTGGCTATTTCTCATATACGAATTATTATTAAGTACCTACTAAAACTGTCATGGAAGAGCCCTACATGAGTAATAAATATATTCTACATAAATACTCAAACAAAACAAAACTACCCACGAAATATTAATAAATATTAATCGTCATATAAAACTACCTTGAATTTTTATTTATTTACTGTCAAGGTGCGTTTTATTAACTGTTAATGCTATAGTAGAGATACTAAATTTACCTGCTCATTAATAATAGACCCCATACTATTGTACCTAATTATCTCCATACATTCTAGAAAATCGAGACAAAACCCCTTGCCGCAATAATGTAACACTACATATGAATCTGAATCTAATAAATAATGATTTGATTCTAACAGATGTTTAGCAAAATTTGATCTGTCAGGATGCTCATTCCAATATATGCCGAAACATGCTCTTTGAATCTAGCATTAAAACTGCGACCTGTCTGACCTACATATACTTTATTGCAGTCAGGGATTACAAGGTAAGCTTGCATACACCCGATCTAGTTCCTTTATCCACCTTTTATTTCAAATATAGGTACCACTTTGAGGCAGGTTGTGAAGTTAACGATCTAGAATCGTATGACTAAAACTTGCCAAGATGGTCCGACAGTTTTATTACCGACACGTAAGCATAATTGAATACAAATATATTCTATAATGTTAAAACTTTCGTAATTTTTACTCATAGTCAAAATACCACGCACAGGACTTATCACGCTAACACACACGATTAATATTTACCTCGACGTTTCAGCAACATTACAGTGGCCGTGGTCACGAGTAGACTGTCAGTCTACTGCTGTGTGCGTGGTATTTTGACTACAAATATATTCTGTTACCTACTTACAAATACTAACCTACTTTGAAATATTACTTTGCCGACGTCCTGCGCAATAGCTTTAGATTCATTAATAAATGTAAGTAGTATATGTACCTATTTGTATACGTTAATGTTTTCTATACCTTTATATGCCTAGATGTCATAATAATGTTGTACAGTCAGCAGCAGAAGTAGATGAGCAGTTCTGCCCTCCTAAGCCAAAAGGCGCTATCTCAAAAAAAACACTTTTGAGTTATTAATACTTGTTTAGCTCATAAAAATCTGCATCACATGGTGTAAATTACAGAAAAAGCGCTTTTTTTGTTGAGGTAGTGCCTTTCGGCTTACAAGGGTAGAGTTGTGATGTTCTAAATGATTTAAACAATCTCTTATTACCTTGACAATAGAGTCATATGTAGATAGATCATTTTGAGCACCGTAACCGCTCATCCACTTCGGTTGCTGACTGTTCGTTAAAAATGAAAACGAAGCATTTTCAAATAATAGTACCTGGGTGACTGGGTAACCGAGCTTCGCTAAACTTCGGACACACGCGTTATATCAGAGATGATCAAGCTAGATCGATAAATCGTCCCCGAAAACCCCGTAAGTACACCAAATTTTATCGAAAACGTTAAAGCGGTTTCCGAATTCCCGAAATAAAACCTGTACAAGAATTGCTCATTTTAAAATATAAGATACTTTAATTAACGTACTCTCTACTACTCTTAAGGCAAATGCACTAAATTTACCTTAAACTACTGCGTTGGAAACAACAATTTCTATTCACGGCTTCGGGGTTACACTATACAATAAACAAAGCAATGAAAATACTGAAACTCAAAACACATTAAGTTTTACGTTCATATTTACAATAACTGAAATCATGAGTCTATAAGTGTATGTGAAACTTTCCACATATGTTTAAAAATACAAAAAATATACAAAATTATTTATTTCTCTAAGTAGGAACAACAATCGATTACGATTACATGAAACATAACACAGGTATACTGTTAGAGCTAATAAAGCTAAGAAATCAGCCGTCCTTTTGCAAAATTTAGCTTACAGTGGTTCCAACACTAAGCACAGCCTGTCTCGTAACCAATCCAATAACGATTAACTACTCTATGATGTGAAAAGTTGACAAAGAAAAAACTTGACGATAATTAAAACAATTTAAATTAGCCATTAACAGCATTCGATATACTCATTTCTTAAGTAACTTATTCATGTTAATTTCTTAATAGTAAACAAGAAATTCATTGTAACGGTAAATCGACCAAATCGTAACAAAATTCCTTCCTTCCGTTTAGTAAACAGTAATCCGAACCCGCACGTTGTTACACCACGTGTGTAACATTTTGCTACTAAACAATGTTGTTCGGTATCCTCCATAAACAGCGGATCACATTACTCTAGCGCAAACACCTCACATTCTAAACAAGCTATATTTCATATCAGATGTCAAGAAGTGGGAACAAAAAGGATCCCAAGCGAATTCCTTGCGGTACACCTTACTACCGTTACGTTGTATATATTGCATCGCAAACTTCTAAGAATACAGTCATACTATCTATGTTTAAAGATGTTCTGTTTCATTTTTCCATAGATATTAACAAAAGCTTCATTCATTAAATCCAACGTCCAAGGCGAATTAATGTAGATACGTACATCTAGCAAACTGTTTATTCCACAGCTGTTGACTAGTCCTTTGCCACTGTTATTAATTTATTACTATTACCTGTAACAAATAAAAAAACATTAATTTTACTTGTCGGAGATTTCCTATTCACTCAATGAAACCCTTGAATCGGCTTAATTACGACAAGAACGTAAGATGTTTTTATACATATGCCTTGATTGTTGACTGTAACGACAAAAGAGGTGAGATCTTAACGGGTGCTAAGTTCAATGGTCAGTCCTGAAATTTATTTATAACAATATAAAATATTTTATAACAACTTAAAATATCATTTCTTCTAATAAGTTAGGATATTATATTGAATCCTAAGGTTTGACTTGGCTAGTTCTTATATACGAATTATTATTAAGTACCTACTAAAACAGTCATGGAAGTCCCCATGTTCGATGGTTAGTTTCTACCAGCAAGCCAAATTTTCGGAAGAATAAAATAAGAACTTACAGCTTTACAACTTGCGAAGCCTATAAATATAATTCGTATTTTTATAGTAACATATAGATATATATAGTTAAGGTTTCTTAGGTAAGTTTTCTTTGTCTGCTTATTATTATTATTATTTAATTTAATTTAATCTATATTTAATAATAAATCTGATACATTATATAGATATAGATTCGTATATGAAAACTAGCTAAATCCGACCTTAGGCTTCAATACATTATCCCAGCTTAGAAGAAGAAATTATATTTTAAGTTGTTATAAAATATTTTATATTGTTATAAATAAATTTCAAGACTGACCATTGAACTTGGCACCCGTTTAGTCTCACCTTTGACATGTTTATGTCAAATGGTTTTGGAGTTATGAGGGGGTCAAAAGTGGCTCCAAATGGTTCGGGTAAAATTACACACGTTGCTGCTCGCCAGTTCTGTTAGCTTGAACTTGGCTTGACTCGCTACCGCGTGTTAAAAAAAAACAACTTTCGAAATTGCCCGAAACCTTTTCATCAAGGTAACTGGTGCAAACCAAAAATAGTGCCGGTGGTTTATAAAATGGCGAAATTCACTATTTCTAACCCGTTTTTACCAAGATAAATTTATTCAGACCAAAACTGATGTTACTCTGTTGTTATTTTAATCAACATTAATTTTTTAGTCTTATGAAAATTCTTTAAATGCTGCAAATTCAAGTAAAACTTAACTACTTTAAAGAACCCACATGACTCACTCAGTGACTAAGACGTGTGGAGTGGAAAAGTTCTAATATGGCCAACAAGGGTGATTGTTTTAATTGTGTAATGTAATGATAAAAATCGAACAATACATTAAGTTACAGACTTTCTTATATCATATCGATTGGTTCACATAACCTATTTATTGAAACAGTGACACAATGGATTTCATTTTCTTCCTGTTGAGTATTTTCACAATTCTATTAAATTCCACTAATATTAAAAATGTAAGTCTGTTTATTTTTTTATTTTTTTTCAGAAACAATACATAGCATTGTGTTTAAACATAAAATTATTGAAAATTAAGAATTAAATTACTTACATTATTAAAAAAAATACATTTCATTATATAAAATTGTTTGTTTGTTTGTTAGCTCTTCACGACTAAACTGTTAAACCGATTGAGATGAAATTCGGTAAACAGATATTTTCAGTCCCGGGGAAGGACACAGGAGAGTTTATAGGTATACCCTTGAAATGTCGACAAACTTTTAATCGAACATCAGTTAAAAGTCAATGTTTCCTATTTTTTCATTTCATCGAATATTCGTTAACTCGGATGATTAAAATAAGTATTTTTAAATCACCGTTTTTTAATTTCTGTTAATATTATTATACATACATATGTACACAAATAGTTTGTCGACATTTCAAGGGTCACCCTAGTTTATACCCCGAAAAATTGCATAGTTCTGCACGGACAGAGTCGCGGGTAACAGCTAGTAATAACTAAAACTTAATAACCCACGTTTAATTTCGTAAAATTGCAATTCACTTTTGCACTATATTAGGGTTGGAAAGGTCAAAACACCAAGATCCGCA
Organism: Choristoneura fumiferana; assembly: GCF_025370935.1. Taxonomy (NCBI): domain Eukaryota; kingdom Metazoa; phylum Arthropoda; class Insecta; order Lepidoptera; family Tortricidae; genus Choristoneura; species Choristoneura fumiferana. Next base: position 11,648,483 of record NC_133486.1, read on the forward strand.
TCAAACAAACTCATTGACTGTAATATGAAGTTATCGAAGAATGTGAGGCTGAATAAAGAATAGCAGTTTGGGATTTCCGTCGGTCTTATCGGCACACGTTCTGATGGCTGCTGGGGAGTTGACAGCCAAGCTGCAAATTGCCAGAAACATTATAGGTAGTGCCACTAGAGGTCGAGAGCTGAAGTGAATGATTACACACACAGCTACAACATGTCATGTAATGACAGCAGGATTTTGACATTTACCCATTCATTTCATTCGTTCTCCTTTTTTGCAATCAGTTCTTTTTGTAGCTGTGTGTATTCACTTCAACTCTTGTGGCACTACCTATATAGCATACGAGATTGTAATAATTTACATGATATCTAGAGCCTAGATTCTTAACTAAGATTTTTTTATCGCAACCGTACTGCAAGATGCTTTAGTACCTATGGTATACGTTGTTCTATTATATACCTAGAAAGCGCACCACAGTAGCGTGGGCATTGTCAATACCTGATAGGAGCCGAGTTGTAGTAGCGCCACGTCACAGAGGCACAAGATATTAGAAATTAGAATTAATATATTTTAATATAATGTATCATAGTTAATTAAAATATATATATGAATTCCTACAAGAATTTCAAACAATTGATTAAAACAATCTCTTCAAGATTCCCCTCTAATTAGTTGTTAACGTGTTGTCAAAACTCAAAAATGTTCTTAGAAAATCGAAGAAATTTTACTTTCTACTCTACTTTACAAAGATGGATCTATGGAAGTCTATGGAACTCAAATAACACGACACGATTTTCGAAGACCTGCGCTGTGTTGTCATTTTGCTTCCAAAGACATCCACGAACTTGGCTGCTACTTTACCACTACTGCACAGTAACTTGATCCTGTTTTGACAACATAGAACATTGCTTCAGTGACCAAACTATGAAGAGTAACCATTGTGTGGAGGTAAACAGAATCGTAAATCAATGAACGCAAACGTGACTTACATTACATAAATACATATTACATATCTCTTGACGTGGTACTTTGTTTTTGAATGCGGAAATGAAAACATGACCACTCTTGATCAATGGTGGCTTTCTTCAGTAGTGCATAGAGGACAAGGGAAGCAAGTGAGGTAACCCTTTAAAGGTCTCTACACATTACGCCGTGTCAGGCAAAAATATATTCTTTGTATCGTAAAGTATCTTGTTGGAGGCCTACCGACAACTCGTCTCCCGGTCCGCGGACGCCATTCGAGAACCTTCTGGCCCCATCGGCCATCAGACCTGCGAGCAATGTGCCCCGCCCACTGCCACTTTAGTTTCAAGATGGAGCGACGACTTGGTTAAGATCGCGGGATCGCGGTGGATGCGGAAAGCACAAGACCGGTCTGAGTGGAGGGCCTTGGGGGAGGCCTATGTCTAGCAGTGGACGTCTTTCGGCTGACATGATGATGATGATGATGATGATCGTAAAGTATGAGACTATTCCCACTAGCACGTTTCGTAAGCAACCGTCGCCGTCGCGGCCCATGTATGCGTTTGACATTCCGTTTGACACTTCGTCTGACACGTTCCTATTACGATCATGGCATGATACGGTATAATGTTTAGAGACCCTTAGGGATAAGTTCGCTTTGGTACATCTTTTTCTCAAGTTAACTGTAAATTTCATGCGTTTTATGAACAATAAATTTCAATTTAAAAAAATACTAGTTAAAAAGAGAACGTCGGTTTAGTCACCTAACTTCTTTTAAAGTCAAAAGCTACCATCTATACATGCTGTTTAAAAATCCTGTACGATTATTTAGCCCTCATTAAGGCTACTGATTACTGAAATACGATAAAAATGGAAAAATATTTTAATTCGAAAAAAAAAGTTTTGTATGGAAGTTGAGTCACAAAACTCCACTTCCGACTTTTATCTCTATACAAAACATTTTTCTTCATTATCAAATTGGAATGTTTTGTCACTTGTATCGTATTAGTAATAATCAGTGCCTTAATGTGGATTGAATTATAGTACAATTGAAAATACAAACTGAAATAAAGATGCACAGAAAAAACAGAAAAATAAGACCATCACTGGGAATCGAACCCAGGTCCTCGATGAGGGCTACGGCATAGATGTCGCTAGCGTCACTGCTTAAGTGACTAAGTAAGAAACAAACAAGCTGAGATATGAGGTGCATAGGGGAAATGTTGGAATTCAACAAAAACAAATCCGTCCTACTCTAACTTGTGGTTTGTATGACTTTCTCTTTTACTCACATGGAGACTAGTTTACACTGTCAAGTGTTCGCTGTTTTTATATGCGTCTCTATCCTGAAGAGAAATGCATTGGTTTAGTTTTATTATAGATCACGCTGTTTAGTGAGTAGTACACGACTCTCCTAACAACATATTAAAATAAATATAATTTAAGTGAATCTATTGTTTATGTTAATATCCCATAACCAATAGGTTATGGGCCCAGTGCAATTAAAGTAAATTAAATAGTTGAGTGAATTTAAAATTAAAAGAACTTTTTAGTGCCTAATTGTAAAGACTTGAGACTAAGTTCGTTTTCTAAAGAATTTTGAATTATAATTCAAAATGGACAGTGCAAAGTTTAAAAGGAACATTAAACCTTTTAGTGGGGACAAATATAGTGTGTGGAAACTAAGAATAAGAAATTTATTAAAAGAACTTGATGTTTTGGATGTGATTGACAGTGAAATTCCGGTGATACAGGACAATGAATGGATTCAAAGTGAACGAATTGCAAAGAATACTCTGATTGAATATTTGTCAGACTCTTTATTAGGTCTTGTGGGTGAAGACGATAGTGCAAAACAAATATTAGAAAAGTTAAACAATATTTATGAAAGGAAGAGTATTGCAACACAGCTAGCTTTGCGTAAGCGATTATTGAATTTAAAACTGGAAGGTGATACAACACTACTAAGACATTTTCAGTCATTTGATGAATTGATCGTCGAATTAATGGCTGCTGGAGCAAAACTTGAGGAGGCAGACAAAGTAACCCATCTTTTTATGACACTACCCAGCGATTATGACGGTGTCGTAACAGCAATCGAAACATTGACCGAGGACAATTTAACACTCGCGTTTGTGAAAACTAGGTTGTTGGATCACGAAATAAAAGTGATTAATGGAAGGCGAGACACTAGTATGAAAGTGCTTCAGGCTGATACTATTCGTCAAGAATACTTCAAACCTAGACATACATACATGAATCGGAATGCTAACGCGAATAAACCATATAAAAACACCTACATAAAGAAAGACCATAAATTTAAACATATTAAGTGTCATTGTTGTGGTAGAAAGGGCCATTTACAAAAGAACTGTTTTTACAACAAACAGAAGGGCAAAAACCATCAACAAAAAAGGGATAGAAACAATAGAACAGTCCAGACTGTAAATATTACGGATCAAGAAAGTGCTACAACTTCGGGATTTGCTTTTATGACTGGAGAATACAGAAATAACCAAAAAAGCCAAAACTTCATCTCGTTTATTTTGGATTCTGGAGCCTCTGATCACTTAATTAATAGAGAAGATTTAGCGCAAGATTTTGAGTCATTGGAAACACCAATAAACATTTCAGTTGCAAAAAACGGAACATATATTCAAGCGACAAAGAAAGGCAATTTGGCCGTAGTCAGCAATTTGGGCATAAAAGGAGATCTACAAGATGTGCTCTACTGTCCTGAGATTCCGTATAACTTGCTATCGGTCAAGAAAATGCAACAAGCTGGTATGACCGTTATTTTTGACAACAATGGTACAGTACAAGTCTTGAATAAGGGTAAGGTGGTAACAAAGGGTGAGTGTTTGAACAATTTAATTGGTATTAATTTTGTGCTTAACAAATGTGCTAACACATCGAATAGAGTCGTTAATAATAATTACGAATTATGGCATCAAAGACTTGGGCATATTGGTAAATCCAAGTTTGCACAAATAAAAAGCAAGCAAATGTTTTCTGATAGCGAGCAATTGAATAATATTACAGTAAGTGATAAATTATGTGAAGCTTGCATAAATGGGAAACAAGCATGTTTACCATTTAATAAATCAAAATCTAAAGTCATAAAACGACCTCTATTCAATGTGCATACAGATGTTTGTGGTCCGATCACTCCTTCAACCGTAGACGGCAAAAACTATTTTGTTGTTTTTGTAGATGAATTCACGCACTACACTGTGACGTACTTAATAGCCCATAAATCAGACGTTTTTGCTGCGTTTCAAGATTTTGTCGCTAAGTCTGAAGCTCATTTTAATTTGAGAATAGTCAATTTGTATTCTGATAATGGTGGTGAATATTTATCAAATGAAATGAAACAGTATTGTGTGCAAAAAGGTATTAGCTACCATTTAACAGTGCCGCATACGCCAGCATTAAACGGTTTTGCAGAACGTATGATAAGAACAATAACAGAACGAAGTCGTGCTATGATATCAGGTGCTAAGCTTGATAAAAAGTTCTGGGGCGAATCAGTATTAACAGCCACGTATTTAATTAATATAAGCCCAACAAAGCACTGAAAACTGATAACACACCATTTGAAATGTGGCATAGTAAAATGCCTGTACTGAAATATTTGAAGGTATTCGGTTCAACTGTTTATTTTCTGAATAAAACAAGGAAAACCAAATTTGACGAAAAGTCGCTAAAAGGTATATTGGTTGGATATGAACCGAATGGCTATAAAGTGTGGGATATGGTAGATCAAAAGTTTGTAAAAGTCAGAGATGTTATAGTTGATGAGATTAATTTCTTATCTAGTAGGCCGTTGACGCCTAACCAAATTATTTCAGATAATTATGGTAAATCTGACGAGCACTTGTATAAGAGGTTGTGCATAAAATCTGATAAGACAAAATCAGATGAAAATAAACAAACTGGCAGTTCTCCTGCACCATTAGGTCAACGACCTAATAAATCTGTAAGTGAAACAGATGTGTACCCAAACTGTAATTCATTTGATAATCGACCTACTAATAATAATAAATCTGTAAGTGAAACAGATGTATATCCAAGCTGTAGCTCAATTGATAATAAATTGACAAAATCTCAAAATGAATCGGTCCATGAAAATATTTTAAGAAGGAGTGAAAGGATTAAAAACCTACCTACTAGGTCGTATAATGAAAATGAAGACAGTACTTTTAATTATTTATTGTGTGAAAAGTCTTTAGTTTGCAAAATACCAACTTGTTATAAAGAAATTGAATCAAGAGATGATAGGTATTTGTCGGAAAATGCAATTAAAGAGGAAATAAATTCTCTCACTGAAAATAAAACCTGGACACTGGTAGTAAAACCCGTAAATAGAAATATAGTTGATTGTAAATGGATATTTACGATTAAAAATGATGAGTTTGGGAAACCAATGAAATATAAAGCACGTTTAGTGGCTCGTGGTTTTAGTCAAGAATATTTAGTTGACTACAATGAAACATTTGCACCAGTCGCAAGAATTACAAGTTTCAGATTTATGTTAGCCTTTGCGAATCAATTTAATTTGCTTGTTCATCATATGGATGTTAAAACGGCATTTTTAAATGGGAAGTTACAGGAAGAAATATACATGAAAGTTCCTGAAGGAATCCCATGTGCAGATAATCAGGTCTGCAAATTAAATAAGTCGTTATATGGATTAAAACAATCCGCACGTTGTTGGTTTCAAATGTTCGAACAAGCTTTGATAAATAAGGGTTTTCGGTACTCATCAGCTGATAGATGTATTTACATTTTAGATGCGGGTGATATAATGAAAAACATTTACATAGTACTATATGTCGATGATCTCATTATCTCAACTGCAGATTTAAATACCATGAATAGTTTCAAAAGCTATTTATTGAACAAGTTTAAAATGGTAGACTTAAAGGAAATTAAGTGTTTCTTGGGAATTCGAATCGAAAGAACCAATAACAAAATCACTTTGGATCAGGAACTGTACATAAAAACTATTTTAGAAAAGTTTAACATGAGTGACTGTAAACCTGTTAGCACACCCTTAGAAAGTAAAATTGATTATAACGAGTTAAATTCGTGTGAAATAACTGAAGCCCCTTGTAAAAATCTTATCGGTTGTTTAATGTATGTTATGGTCTGCACTCGACCTGACTTAACTTTTGCTGTAAATTTATTGAGCAGATTTACGAACAAAAACAACCATAAACTATGGTCATACTTAAAAAGGTTGCTACGGTACTTGAAAGGGTCTATGGATCTCAAGTTAACTTATGTTCGAAATAACAGTGAAAACTTTTTGTGTGGGTTTGTTGATTCTGACTGGGGTGGTAATGAATTGGACAGAAAAAGTACAACCGGTTATTTATTTCAATTATTTGAACAATGCACATTATGCTGGCAAACAAAAAGACAACAAACAGTGGCAGCTTCATCTACTGAAGCTGAATACATGGCTTTGTTCGAAGCAGTTAGGGAAGCTCTTTGGCTGAAGTCTTTAATGACCAGTATAAACATTAAAATTACTAGTCCCATATCGATCTATGAGGATAATAATGGTTGTATAAGCATTGCAAACAATCCAACGAGTCACAAGAGATCGAAACATATTGATATAAAATATCATTTTTCTAGAGAACAGGTGGAGAACAATGTTATTAAATTGAATTATATTCCCACAGGTAATCAGCTGGCTGACATCCTTACAAAACCATTGCCCACAGTGCGTTTCTCTATCATGAGAGAGAAACTTGGAATAATATAGATACATCTACACTGCAAAGTCTATACATATAAGTTTATAGATATTTATAGGAAATGGTCTGGTTAGGTTTTTCTGGGTTTTTCCCTAATCCTATGCAACAAATGTTGGACCATGATGAAATTGTACCCCAGATAAAGGAGAGCGTGTGATCTATTATTGTAAATAGATTATAAGTATTAATGATTTTAGAGAAAGTGGATTTATTTTTGAAGGGGCGTGTTGGAATTCAACAAAAACAAATCCGTCCTACTCTAACTTGTGGTTTGTATGACTTTCTCTTTTACTCACATGGAGACTAGTTTACACTGTCAAGTGTTCGCTGTTTTTATATGCGTCTCTATCCTGAAGAGAAATGCATTGGTTTAGTTTTATTATAGATCACGCTGTTTAGTGAGTAGTACACGACTCTCCTAACAACATATTAAAATAAATATAATTTAAGTGAATCTATTGTTTATGTTAATATCCCATAACCAATAGGAAATTCGTGTCGGTACCGTTGACCATCAGTGGTGTAGCGGTATAGCACGCGGTACGGATTACCGAGGACCTGGGTTCGATTCCCAGTGATGGTCTTATTTTTCTGTTTTTTCTGTGCATCTTTATTTCAGTTTGTATTTTCAATTTAGGTTTTACGGGATGACCGTAAAAGTAAAAATTTGGAATTGAAATAAAAATACAAAAAGATTCCAAAAAACCAATCTTATAGTACAATTGTTCAACACCATGTATAATAAATAAGGCTTTCGATTCCAACATTAGACAATTTAGTGAATTTATTACGTTCCCTTGGGAATTCCCTAAAATTACGTCATAGTGTTTATTACCTTTGCATATAAAACACCCATGCAAAATGTCATGTCTTATTTGTCTCCCGTGGGAATATCGGAATAAAAATTAGCCTTAGTGTTATTCCAGGAGACCATGTATCTTCATACCAATTTTTACAGCAGTTGCAGCGAGAAAGAGTAAATTATTTATTTGTCTATATTTTGAGTCTTTATTCATCTTTAGAAGAAAACCACTTTACAACAGGCGTCATTTTCTATAGGCATATACGTCAGTCGCTGTTGCGTCAATTGGCATTGCGAAAGCAAGCTCAAACTCAATCCCAAGGTATAAAGACACAAGAACGTAACGTCACTACTTAAAAAAAATCTCACGAATCTGTTTGAGATCAAATCAATACATCAACAATAGTTATTTGTGTCACAAGGGAGCAAAATGGTGTATTTACGGCGAGGGCGTAAATTGAATCCAGAATGTAGCGAAGGATTCTACAATAGAATCCTGAGTGTAGCGAGGGATTCTAAAGTAGAATCCTAAGCGTAATGAGGGATTCAAGTTTTAGCGCCCAAGATTTGCTCCCGAGTGGCTCATACAACTTTTCACACCGAGCATTAATAAACTTGAAAAAAATAATTCTTAATATTATTAAAGAACAACCAGCATAGAAAATGGCGTGGCTTTACAATTATCAACTTCAAAAAATGGCACTTAGAAAAGCCTTGAAGAGACAAGTTGCACTTTGCTCCCTCTCGTCAGGGAGGAAAAGTTACTTTTCTGAAGGAGAGGTGTGAAAAATTATTTAACCACTGGAATAATGAACACAAAGTTCACTGAGAAAAGTTATCAAAAGGAGTGACAATAAGTGTAATGTTGACAAAGATAGTGTCTAGAAGACTAGTCTTTCACTAACAACGTAAGGAACATAATATAGCAAGCTTTTATTTAACCTGTCCTGTTCAAGGATATGATCTAAGTAGTTGAAATTAATCCATTTCCATGACTTGAAATGATACACATGGAAGATTGATGACAATACAAACACTGTAAAAAAGTACGATAGCTTTTTAGCTTATATTAAAAAATCTATTTTTAACAAAAACTTATCTTTGAATTCGCTAAGAGCTTCACAAAGGCAACGGTTTTTTAATCTACCTACAGACTTAAGTGTGGGTGGAGATCACCTATTCTACATTAATCCGACCGAGGCGCAGTCTTAAAGTGTACAAAAAATGTACAGTTACAAAATAGTAGAAGTAAAATTGAACCACAATTTATCAAGTAGTTTTTTAAGCACCTTTGCTCGATCAAAGATATAAAATTTAAAAACAGTTTTAAACTGTAGAGCATTTTTTATTCTCATCATTAGTTGCTAACGTTAAGTAGTTTAATTTTTTTTATGTTAACTGTAAAATTCAGGGCACCAGGAAACCAGGAATTAGATGAACCTCATGGCTCAAATCTCCGGACATGGTTCAAAACGAGCACAAGTTCGATGTTCCGTGCTGCTGTCTCCAGGGTCAGGATAGCTTTGATGATTGCCCACCTCCGGAAATAAGAGATGGCACTGCGAGTAGAAGATAGATATGTTGTCCCACGGAACGGTAGCACTTTCCGATCAAGTGCATTGTAAAAGCATGTAACAGCGTTTTCGATATTCCCATGAACCTAGCCTATTTTCGTATCAGCTTCCACGAGAGACGATGCTAGCCGTAAGGCTTAACACAATTTTCGAATGCAATTTATTCTCACATGCTTCGATAATTTCTATGACGCAAAGTTAGCCGCCAGTGTTTTATTAACACCGCCAAAATTAACATTGAGACGAGTGACGTCATTGATATGCAAATATTTTATTTATCGTGTGATAAGATGGAGTGAGCGATGCAGCTGGTGTACCTAGTTCGAGTTCTATTTTTAAATATAGCCACTGCTTAGTATCAAGGAGTCATTATCATCATCATAAATGAAGAGTTGCACTTTTGTCGGTGGAGTAGGCAATTGACATTTATGCCCACGATGCAAGCGGGGCGGACTCCGTACGGACTCAACTTGCACCGAAGGCTCATTTTCATTGGTCATTTCATTAGAACCCACATGCGGGGTGCGGGACATTTTTGTTTGTTGCTACAAATAAATACATAAGCGGGAACCGTTTTCATAGATCGATGGAAAACGCATGCGGGATGCTGGGGATTCGTTAAAGCAAACTGTCGCACGGTCGCAAGAAATCAGTGAATTTTATCGACCTAGTTTTACTCAATGATTTTCATTGGTTACTATTGTATTTCACTGGTCACTATCTAGCATGCTAGGAGTCCCCGCATGCTATATAACAACCGACTTATCGACCATAAAAAGAAGCAAAAATTCAATAATTTTGGATTTTTTTAATCGCCTTACCTGCTCAACTAAGTAAATTGACTTTCCTCCTACGAGTATACTTAAGTATCTAATGATGTTACAACTTCTACCAAGATTTATAATAGATAATGACGGAAAAAAATTAAATATGCTTCGAATCTCGGTTCAAGATCAATTATTGTTTTCGTAACTGATAAGATTACTGTCATATTAAATATAATGACCCGGATAACTCACGTCTTAAATCGAGTTTAGCTCGACATGTTTCGGGCTAATCCGTAGCCCTTCGTCTTCGGAGCAACGCGACTCAGCGGCTGCTGCAACACGCGCACTGCGCGCCGCCGCTCTGCTCGCGCGACTACCCGACGAAACTGACACCGGCACACAACTACCCGCGTTTTCATCATCATTACAACTGTCAAATGTAGGGTAGCACACAACACTAACAATATCGCTCTGTAAAGGTACGTTCACACACACCGATGACGCAGCACGAGTATTTAACACCGTTTTCCAACTCGGAGGTACCGTCCAACCACAATCCCGGTTGAAATTCGGCCGACGACTAATCTCGATGGCTTCACGCACTTTCCGCGGAATGAAAAATTTCTCTCTCGCAAGTACAGATACCTTATCAAATCTGATATAGTGCGTCGAATCCGAGTTCATTGAGTGCTCGGCCACAGCAGACCCCTTGTCGTCCTGTTTCCTCATACTACGTATGTGCTCCGATACCCTTGTGGAAACGTTTCGTCCAGTCTCTCCAATATAGCTCTTGCCACAGGCACAGGGAATCATATATACCCCGGGGCCACTCAGGGGCTCCTTATCCTTCGGCGAACGTACCAACTGTATGAGCTGCATATGAGGACGGAAAATCGACTTGATGCTATATCTTCGGCGTAACAAGTGTCCGGGGTATATATGATTCCCTGTGCCTGTGGCAAGAGCTATATTGGAGAGACTGGACGAAACGTTTCCACAAGGGTATCGGAGCACATACGTAGTATGAGGAAACAGGACGACAAGGGGTCTGCTGTGGCCGAGCACTCAATGAACTCGGATTCGACGCACTATATCAGATTTGATAAGTATCTGTACTTGCGAGAGAGAAATTTTTCATTCCGCGGAAAGTGCGTGAAGCCATCGAGATTAGTCGTCGGCCGAATTTCAACCGGGATTGTGGTTGGACGGTACCTCCGAGTTGGAAAACGGTGTTAAATACTCGTGCTGCGTCATCGGTGTGTGTGAACGTACCTTTACAGAGCGATATTGTTAGTGTTGTGTGCTACCCTACATTTGACAGTTGTAATGATGATGAAAACGCGGGTAGTTGTGTGCCGGTGTCAGTTTCGTCGGGTAGTCGCGCGAGCAGAGCGGCGGCGCGCAGTGCGCGTGTTGCAGCAGCCGCTGAGTCGCGTTGCTCCGAAGACGAAGGGCTACGGATTAGCCCGAAACATGTCGAGCTAAACTCGATTTAAGACGTGAGTTATCCGGGTCATTATATTTAATATGAGTGAGTCTCACGGTAGTTTCATGTTCAAGATTACTGTCATAGCGTCGAACAAGTAAAAAAAAAATGTATCTAAAGAATCAAACAAAATTTCAAAAAATTCAAGCTACATTATTCTGTGTTTCTGCCCTTCACCTTGTACAAATAAGGTGCGTCAATAATCAAAGCAAGATAGCATCTTACACACCACAGTCACAATACAAGTACCTAACATATATTACTTGTACTCGTATTGTGTCACAGGGGAAACGAAAACCTTTGAAGCCCACGTTATTCTCAGAAAATATACACAATGTCACGTTCGGACTGCTCAATATTTGTATAAAGCATAGATTGAAACTTATTATATTTTACTCCTTATTTAGTTAGATAGGAGGGGTGACGCAAGCGGCCTGTGGCTCTACATTAGATTAAATTTATACTTATGTGAATTATCTATAAGTAGAACCTTTTTTAACATATATTTTTATAATATAACAAATATTTTACTCTTATTTAGACGACTGGATGGCCCACTGGCTAGAGAACTTGCCTATAATATAATACAAATCCCCGATCGGGGCAGATTTGTATGAAAAATACGAATGTTACGAAAAAATAAATTTTGTTTTTACTTATGATGAAAATATTCAATGGAGAATGTCTGAAAAATTTAGAAACGCTTGAAACTTTTTATACTTATCAATAGGAATAACCTTTCTAATTAACAGAAAAAATATCAGATTTTTAAGTAGCATCAATTAATTTTAAAAAATGAAAGAGCTTTCTTTACCGCCAAATTACGACAGTCCGGTCGATTACGGGTTGTTCCATAGTCCAGAATAAAAAACATTACAAAATAATTTATGTGTCTTGGACTCGATCGTTTTGACAGGTGACACTCTTTACCGGGTCGAATAATACTGACATGGAATACCGACCTTGTTTTTCATGTATACACCCAAATAAACTGACATGAGCTTCTATGGGTGTGTAAGAGTCAAAGACACATAAATTCTTTTTTAATGATTTTTATTCTGGACTATAAAACAACCCGTAACCGACCGGACTGTCGTAATTTGGCGGTAAAGAAACCTCTTTCATTTTTTAAAATTAATTGATGCTACTTAAAAATCTGATATTTTTTTCTGTTAATTAGAAAGGTTATTCCTATCGATAAAAAAAGTTTCAAGCGTTTCTAAAATTTTCATGCATTCCACATTCCTAACTTACATACAGGAACGTTAGAAACATTTTGCCGCATTTAGCACAACGGCTTCTTAAACACTAAAATGTTACTATCCATTTAGTCATAGGCACCATCAGCCAAATATGTGGTCTACCATCCAAAAGCTTAAAATAATCGTTTGCATGTCATAATTATAAAACAATAATGCCAATAGAGGTGTATGTCAACTTGAAAGTTTGACTTTAGCGACATATTCATTTGATAGGAACTTGTTTAAAAATTGATAGACCACTTATTTGGCTGATGGTACGTAATTTGAACTTCATCTTGGATCCAAGGCAGTTCAATTCCAAGCGACCGATCAAATTAAGATTCCTCGCACGACTAGAATAATCCTCGTAGGACTATTTCCTCGTAGACTTAAATATAATAGGTGTAGCTATAAAACAAATGAATGAACTAAGATATTCATGGTTCCGTAGAAAATCTTTGTAAGTACTAACTAAAGTGATTTATTTATCACAAGCTAAAATTTGATAGCTGTACCAAGTATGCATTGTAATCCAATCTTCCAATGCATACCAATTTTAAGTCAGTCCGACCAGTAGAAGTGGGGCTAAAGATTTGTTTACACATAGAGATATCGGGACAGGGTAAACTAAACAAAAACTTTTAACTATTAGGTAACAATATTGTATCTAAGGGTCAGTAAACACCGAGACTCGACGACTTTGAGACTTTGTGTCTGGAATATATATTTTTTTCATTTCATTTTCATTTTTTTCATTTCTCATTACACGATTATTATTTAGCGAATCAACTTTCATATAGTAATTTCGAGATGCTAAGTAGACATTATCATTCACTCGCATTCAGTTCGTTCCTGCCAGTAATAAGGATGTTGACACCATTAAAATATAATTCGAAGACACGACTCCAGTAAAAAAACGCTTTAAGCCCTGAAAACCAGATTAATTTTCGATTAACTGCAAAATTAGATTTTTTGTTGCTTTAAAACAAATAAATAGTTGCCGATTGAGTGTGTGAACAAGTGACGTCATAAGTTGCTATTTCCATTCCAACTCTATGAGAGAATTGTGTTTTGACAGCTCATAAAAAGTACGTCAATTGATTGGTAGTGGCAACATCCCTATTGTCAATCGACCTGTACTAGTTTTCAAATCCAACAAATAGGCACATCTTGATGGATATATTATATCGACGGTGGCACTCAGTGTGTTAACTTATTATTGGCTATATTGCCGAATAAGATGTGTCTGCAACTATGTTGATTGTTGACATTGCCATATACTCTCGGCAGGTTAAAGTGCTAATTGCGCGACACCTCACACACAAATTCATATGGAAACGTCAAAATATCAGATTTGTGAACTGATGCAAGTCATAAATTCATACGGGAAAATATAGTAAAGATCAGTGGTGTGGAACGAAAATGTTTGCTAGATAGCCCGCGGAGAGTGGGTGAAGAGTGAGTTAGGATAACTTCGTATTAAGGTACGGCGCCTATTACCGGGGGTATCGAAATCGACGGCCATCACCGCGGCAATTAAAAATACGCATTTTATAACCAAACCGATAGATTTCTTAAAAAATATATTTTACAAGATAAAAGCTTATTTAGTCGACTCACGTATCTATTAGCGCTAGTGTATGTGAATGAATCAAACATCTCGCAATTCGTGATTTTCCGAAATGGCACTGACGGAAGAGGATTTGCCATACTAACGCGTGACACCACATACAAGCAGACTCGAATCTTATTTAGTGTTTTACAAAATATTTATGGCAATTGAACTAATGTTATGGTTTTTAAATGGCTTTTTATAGTTTTTTGTACAAGTTCTGAATACCTTTTGTACATTTTTGGGCCCGGAAATACGATTAAAATGGAAAATAAAATACAGCGGCGATAGGCGCCATTTTTAACTGTTGATTGTAATACCGTGGTATATCACGGTAATAGTTAAAGTGGTAGTTTTGGTTCTTCAAGCTTTATTTTTGGTATAAATTATCGTTTATATAATTGTTACAGTTATTCCAATCTTGATCTATTCACGCTTTTTAAAAACTATTTCCGTGGTATGAAAAGTATTAACAAACTCTTAATTTTTAGCAAAAACTTCAATACTGAATTTGTAGTTTCTATAGAAACCGTTATTTTGCCAAGTTGTTTAAATATTGCGATGAAATTTATATTTACTTACCAGTTATGTAATTTTGGTTATATGCCAAGGATGTAATAAGTATATTTGATTTGTAATTCAAACAAAACTCTATCCTATAGTTTTTATAGGTCGGAATTAGATTTTGCAATACTCCAAATTAAGCCAATTAACGATGGTATGATCGCATAACCCTCGGTAATAGAATGTTTGGGAATCTATTACCGACCCATTCAATTGTCTTTGGGTCGGTAATAGGTTCTTAAAGAAGTCCTATTACCGAGTGACATTTTATTTTTCTGTTAAAATAATTCACATTTAGGGTACCGTAAGTGCAGATTTTTTTGATAAAGTTGTGACTTTTACTCAGCATGCATACATCAAACTATAACTGGTGGCATGAGCATAATAAAATACAATGGGCTGGATACACTATTCGAATCATAGTTTAGTTTTTTATTTAAATTTTCTCAAAAAATATTTGATGTACAATATATTCTACAGAACCAAAGCCATTACCCTTTTTTAATCCCTCGTATTAAGTTCCAAAACATGTGTCGGGTTCCTTTTACGATGGTAGAAAATTGCCGTTTTTTTTATACCCTCGGTAATAGAAGCTCAATTCGCGGTAATGGAATCACAGCCTGTCCATTACCACGGTAATAGAAGATTTGGGTATTTTGATTTCAATAATTATTTTATCAAATACTAATAACTAAAACGAGCCCAAAAAGTTAAGACACTGAAAGTTCAATAAACGCTCTTAAATAAAAAAAATATTCTCGTTTGTTAAGGGGCTTTGATACCCTTAATTTTTGGGACTCATTTGAAAACTTCCTTAAGTACCACGGTAATAGGCGCCGTTACCTTATATGCCACACCTCGCAGCTTGAGTACACAGTACACGAGCTTTACCATGTCTGTCATCGCCATCACTGACTTCACGTAAAAAAACAACCCAATGGGAATCGCGTTCTAACAATTCTATTACGATTGAAGATTACGTTAAGGGCTACAATCAATTCGATCGATTAATACGATTTCTTCATCGATTTTTTCCTCTTTCCTTTGTTTGAGGGCACACTGTAGAGGCACTAAGGAACCCTAGAAAGACCCTTCCAATGCTTTTTATTGCGGCAGCGATTGCAGAAAGGAATCTTAACAACAGCCGTTAGTATCTATCAATTTTAATCATCAAACATTCCTAAGGTTTTTCCCGTTCAACAACTTTAATATCGCACTAGCTGCAGCCCGCGGCTTTACTCATTCGCGGGAATGTCGAAATATCAATCAGGACAAAATTTCTGGTCCAATCTGTGGGTCGATTATCTTATCAGTAATCAGGACCTTTCTTTTTAAATATTCATTTAACCTTGCAAATGCTTTTGGCCCAAATCAGTCCAAAATGCAAGGCATCTTTTTCTATTTTTATCATAATCCGCATTAAAACAGGATTTTCTTTCATTCTGCGTTCGAAAGTTTAAGTAATTCGGGTCCCATGGGGAAATCGCTGGGAAATCGTTTCGGCTGCAAGAAGCGCCAATGTGAATGAATATTATTTAAGTAATTAAACCTTCCGTAGTAATTATCGAAAGCAACGGTCTTGAACTTGACACTGAAGAAGATAAAAGGCACTTCGGGGTTTTCATGCGTCGCTAATTTTCGTCAGTTTCAACGAAAAGCTAAATCTGGCCTTTTGACTCATTAACTACTTACAGAGAACGTGAAAATATTGAGCACGTGTTTTGTTATATTGGGTGAAACTCATGCTTGTTTTCCTAAAAAAAAATGTTGAAAGTTTAATATTTCTCATCTTTTAAGACATAGTTTGGTTATTTTATTAGTTTTTTTTTATGGAAACTTTACAATCCGTAATCTCTTCCTTAAACATAAAATCAAACTAGTAATTAACTAGAAGTTAGTGGGTTTGGTCACTTTTCAGTATTTTCAATAGGTTGAGATTGGGCAGCTAAAAAAAAACCCCTTTTATTTTACTCAGTCAGTTGGGTATATTTCCTTGTTAGTACTAAGTATAGGTACGTAGTAATTATAATTTTATTGTAAGTGCGCTTGTCAGAGTGACAAATTGCCGTTTTATTACTTCACAAGAACAAAAGATAATGATCAACTGTAACAAAGCTGAAACGAGGTCTAAAGGAAAACGTTACAGTGACACATTTCTCCAAATAATTTAGCACAAAACAGTTCGCCGAATTGCATATAGGCAATTAGGTCACTATTGTTTACATATATTTACGATGCGTTAGTGAGAATGTGTTAAAAAAGTAAGTCAATGGCAGTTATGTAATTTGTGATGGTTTAAAATATATCAGCCTAATTGGATTAGTAAAGTTTTTTTTTGGTAAAGTCGGCGAAACTACTATACTAGGTATTTTATCTACTGCTTTCTGAAAAGCTAAACGAAAATTAAAAGAAGATTTATATTTATCACGTATTGTATTTGACCAAGTACCTTGTATACAACATGTACTTCGAATACAATAACCAATTTTTTTCTGAATATAAAACCGAATCTCTATTCCTAATTGATTAAATCTCTATTCCCAATGAATTTCATAACGATATGAAAACAAAAGAATTGTCAAAAGCGACAGCTTGTACCGAAACCCGTGTCGCCGAAAATGCTCACATGTGCTGACACAAACACTGAAATCTCGCCGCTTATTGGTTCCTGCTTGTTGCGAACTTGTAAATAGCAAGTTTATGACTGAAAAATATGGACATGTATTTTTTGCAAAAAAGCGAAAAACGTGCGAAAAACACAAGAATGATGATAACTGCAAGTACAAATTGTTGGAAATGTAAAACCTCCATCAATTCAAGACTTTCAAGTCATAGTTTCTTCTAATGGTCTGTCGTCCTATCTGACACATTTCAAATGCGAGCCGATCGTACAAGTCCTAAATAAACCAGATTTATTATTTAAATAGTTTATTATCATTTAATTTATCAGGTTACGGGCCCAGAATAGCCCAGGAACTATTAGTGAAGTGCTTTCTATAAAATATTAGTGAATTTCAGACTAAAAATTGTGAACTCAAATAGTGACAGTCGAGAACGTTCGAAACCGTGTTTTGTCGTTTTTCATTTTTGAATTGGGTGATTTCAATTTTCAATTTCAACGCCTAAAATGGCATCGAACAATTCAATGGCATTAATTGAAAAGTTAACCGGCCGTGAAAATTATGCTACTTGGCGGTTTGCAGTAAAAACATATCTGCAACATGAAGATTTGTGGTGCTGTATTGAAAATTCCGACCCATCGGCAAAAATAGACCCAAAACTAGACATTAAAGCAAGAACAAAAATAATTCTCTTGATTGATCCGATAAACTATGTTCACGTTCAGGAAGAAAGCACGGCTAAAGCTGTCTGGAATAAATTGGCAACGGCCTTTGACGACTCCGGGCTGACACGCCGAGTAGGTCTTCTGCGAGACTTGTGCAATACTTCGCTCAGTGGATGTCAAAATATTGAGGAATATGTGAGCAAGATCATGTCAACAGCTCATAAGCTTCGGAACATTGGCTTCAAAGTGGATGACGAGTGGCTCGGTACACTGCTGCTCTCCGGTCTGCCAGAAACTTATCAGCCAATGATTATAGCTATTGAAAGCTCCGGCACGAAGATATCCGCAGATTCTGTGAAAGCAAAATTGTTACAAGATGTCAGAAATACTGAAAATAACACTACAGCGTTCGCAGTGAACAAGAAGAATTTTAATAACAGTGAAAAGAAGCAATTCAAGGGTCCAAGGTGTTATTCCTGTAACAAATATGGTCATAAGAGCCCTGACTGCAAAACTAAACCTAAAAATAAGGGACAGAAACCTACCTCTTCTTATGCTGCTGTGTTTGTGGCCTCTTCTCATTATGATGACGCATGGTACATAGACTCTGGCGCCTCCGCACATATGACGAAGAACAAGAACTTATTTCTGCTGGAAACATCCTCTGTAATAAAGAATATTCGAGTTGCTGATAATAAAATGTTATCCGTGCAAAGCTCAGGACAAGTGAGCCTTAATGTTTGCGATGATAAAGGCCAAGAGAACAAGGTACTGTTTACAAATGTGTTATATGTTCCAGAACTAGCAACAAATTTGCTATCCGTGAGTCAGATTACTCAAAATGGTGGCCATGTGGAATTTGATAAGTCCGGCTGTGTCATTTTGAACAGCAAACGTCAAATTGTAGCTACTGCAAGTGTTTTTAACAACATGTACCGGCTGAATATGCCAGGAGGCAATGCATACATGTCTGGTGTTGAAAAGCAGGATATTTATTTATGGCACCAGAGAATGGGACATTTAAATTTTGACAGTTTAAAGAAAATGTCTGAAAATACTGAACATGTAATTTTCTCAGATAAAATAGAAAATCTGACATGTATCACTTGCAAAGAAGGCAAGCAGACACGATTACCATTTAAGAGTTCAGGTGTAAAGGTTAATAAACCTCTTGAATTGGTTCACTCCGATATATGTGGTCCAATGGAAACACAATCTCTTGGTGGTGCCAGATATTTCTTGACCTTTCTTGATGATTACTCCAAAAGAATCTCCGTATACTTCCTTCGCAACAAGTCTGAAGCTCTTGATAAATTTAAAGAATTCAAACAAGAAGTTGAGAACCAATTAGATGCTCGTATAAAGATTCTCCGAACAGATAATGGACTGGAGTATGATAACAAAAATTTCTCTGATTTTCTGAAAAGCGCTGGAATTATACATCAGACAACCACTCCGTACACAGCTGAACAGAACGGATCTGCTGAACGAATGAACCGCTCGTTGGTAGAAAGAGCAAAATGTATGCTACTCAATGCTAATCTGCCGAAATTGTATTGGGCTGATGCCATACATACTGCTGCTTATGTCATCAATCGTTCTCCAACGAAGTCCCTGTCGTTTAAAACTCCTGTAGAAATGTGGTCCGGTCTGAAACCAAATGTGAGTCACATGCGAATCTTTGGTTGTGAAGCCATGGTTCACCTGCCTAAAGAGAAGCGCAAGAAGTGGGATCCAAAAGCACACAAAATGATCTTTATTGGATACTGTGACCACACAAAAGGTTATAGATTTATATTACCCAACTCCAGAAAGGTAATAAAAAGCAGAGATGCTGTGTTTCTTGAATCTACTGTGAAGAGAGACTTCGTTCCTGTAGAAATGTCCACGAAGAAACCTGAAAAAGTAGAAGAAAGTTTAATGAATGAAAGTTTCACTTCAGAAAGTTCATATGAAACTGTAAAAGGAAACAAATCATCGGACAGTGAATACATACCTGATACCAGTCTTGATTCTCCTGAAATAAGTAAAGTTACTTTGAGACCTAGAAATAAAATCAATAACAAGAATTTAAATTTAGTCCATTCTGAAGAAAATACTTACCTTTGTTCTGTGACGCCTGGTATTCCTGAAACATACAAAGAAGCGATTAGTTCAGAAAATAAAGATGAATGGATAAAATCAATTGATGAAGAACTTGAAGCTCATGAGAAAAACAGAACCTGGATATTGACTGAAAAACCTCCAAATGCCAAAATAATAGGATGCAAATGGGTGTTCCGCATAAAAGAAGAGTCAACAGGTCCACGTTATAAATCAAGACTTTGTGCAAAGGGCTTTGCACAAACTGCAGGTATCGACTACACCGAAACGTTCGCTCCGACAGTAAGGTATGATTCAATTCGTTTATTATTGTCCATGGCTGTCCAGTATAATCTTAAACTGCTTCAACTTGACGTCAAAACTGCATTTTTATATGGTGAGCTTGAGGAGACCATATTCATGACTCCACCTGAAGGTCTGCCCTGTGAAGACAACATGGTATGTAAGCTCAACAAGTCACTATACGGTTTGAAGCAGGCTCCCCGATGCTGGAATAAGAAATTTGACTCTGTCCTTAAGAAATTTGGTTTTGTTAATAGCAAGGCTGATCATTGTGTTTATGTTGGTCAAGTCAATAATGAGAAATGCTATCTTTGTCTATATGTCGATGACGGATTGTTATTTTCTAAAAATGAATCGACACTGATAGAAATAACTAAGGAATTGAGTACAGTATTTGAAATAAAAATAATGAATAAAGTCAGTAACTATGTGGGTATGCAGATTGAAATACTAAGTAACGGTATTTTTATTCATCAAACTAAATATGTGGAAAATTTGTTGAATAAGTTTAACATGACTGATGCTAATCCCAACAGTGTTCCGGTTGACCCCCATGTTAAGTTACAAAAGGGAGAAGGTGAGCCAGAGAAGAATATCCCTTACAGAGAGGCGGTGGGATCCCTCATGCACCTGGCTACAGTGAGTCGACCTGAAATTATGTTTGCCGTGAGTCTGGTGAGTCGATTTCTTACTTGTTACAACAAATCACACTGGAACGCAATACTGAAAATCTCCAAATACCTGATAGAAACAAAAGAGTACGGGTTGTATTACTCACAATCGTCACAACCAGCAGAAGTAACTGGTTACAGTGATGCTGATTACGCCAACGATCTCGATACAAGACGTTCCGTCACAGGCTACGTTTTCATTAAAAATGGAGCGGCCGTAACGTGGTCCAGTCAAAGACAACAAACAGTTGCTCTGTCAACTACTGAAGCTGAATTCATGGCAGCTTGTGCCGCAACGAAGGAAGCTATGTGGATAAGACAATTGTTGTGTGATATTGGTGATTATAAACAAGACACGATGTGCTTACATTTAGATAATCAAAGTGCAATAAGCGTTATCAAAAATGTAAACTTTCATAAAAGATGCAAGCACATTGATATTAAGTACCACTTTGTTAAAGAGAAGTTCCATCAAAAAATAATTGATCTGAAGGCTGTGAGCAGCGAAAATCAATTTGCAGACATATTTACCAAAGCTTTGTCGAAAGATAAATTTCAATTTTTGAGATCTATACTTGGAATGTCTGACTTTATTTCTGTATCAAAGTAAATGCAAATTTAATATGTTTGTCAGACATGTAAGTTGTATGTCTTGTTTAATGGCTCATGTAGGAGTTATACTGTTAAGTTTTCTTTATTATGAATGTTAGAAAGCTTGAATTTAGGGGGAATGTTGGAAATGTAAAACCTCCATCAATTCAAGACTTTCAAGTCATAGTTTCTTCTAATGGTCTGTCGTCCTATCTGACACATTTCAAATGCGAGCCGATCGTACAAGTCCTAAATAAACCAGATTTATTATTTAAATAGTTTATTATCATTTAATTTATCACAAATAGTAGGCTGTATTGGTCTCTAGTTTATGTATATGCGAAAAATATAAGTTTTTCTATTCTGTGGTTTTTCACTATTTAACATACTTTACTCCCTAAATAGTAAATTTGAAACTTAATTTTATTTTCTTTATTAACAGTTATTACAGCAAGGTTTACCTTGCGTAAACCTTGTCTGCTACCCGGCTACTGCACAGTAGATGAACTGTTTAGATAAATGCAATATAAAAAGTAAGGCCACAATACGATTTAGTGTCCTTTGAAAAACATAATGAGAAACTTACTCTCCTTATTAAGTAACCAAATAAGGAGTGAGTAACCAAGGTGGTATTTGACTTTTGGAGATCGTTTACGGAATGAAAGAAAGAAAGATTTATTTTGGCTCCATAAGTACCACCACCTTACAATAATAAAATAGATAAGACTAAAACTATAGCACTAAAACTATGTTACTTGGTGACACGACAAGATACCAAAAAGGGTCTCCACTCAGCATGTGTTGCCGCACATTATGTACAGTAACGCTGGTTTCTGTGGAGCATGCATTTTATTTTGTTATAACTGTATGTAAGTATAACCACGAAAATTTTGACAGTTCAAAATGTGTAAGCCGTAGTGACCCAGTGGTTTGACCTATTGCCTCTCAAGCATGCCAAGCAAGCGTCATGGGTCGAACACAGGCTCCGTAGATTTACAATCCGTGCATTTGAACTGTTAACTGAATATTTTCCTACTCCACCACTAAAAGAAAGCTTAACTTTAGATTTTGGCGATTTTAAATCTTGTGAGAGTGACAGAAACATTTGTTTAAGTACACATATTCGATACACATAAAAATACATTACGGGTAAAGAATAAAAAAAAAATAACATCGGATAATATAGAGTGGGCCCCACTCAGCAGAATGTTACGGCAAGCTGCAACGCTGTTTTTCATTGCAGTGGGACCCATTTAATTATCTTATGTTGATAGACTAACTCTATTTATAATTCTCTACGAATGTATATAAAAAATCATAGACAATGGGGATTTCGTATGTTTTTTTTTTTTTTTTTTTTATTCGATTGGATGGCAAACGAGCAAGTGGGTCTCCTGATGGTAAGAGATCACCACCGCCCATAAATATCTGCAACACCAGGGGTATTGCAGACGCGTTGCCAACCTAGAGGCCTAAGATGGGATACCTCACGTGCCAGTAATTTCACCGGCTGTCTTACTCTCCACGCCGAAACACAACAGTGCAAGCACTGCTGCTTCACGGCAGGATTAGCGAGCAAGATGGTGGTAGCAATCCGGGCGGACCTTGCACAAGAATGATTTCATTTAATTAGACTTAAAATAAATACCTAGTCAACACGAATTGCAGCCAAGACACGCGAGATCAAAATTTTCCTTACGCCCCAGATGCAAGACATTGGGATTGCCCTAGCACTGTACTGGCTGGCAAAATACCAAGATTGCCACTATTTCAACTTTCCTACTAACAGTATAAAATATGATAATTAACCCTTAAATTGACAAAATTTTAAAAAAAGTTCATGACTCAAACCTCGTCGTTACATTATAATCCAAAAAATTCTACATTTCATAAAAATACAAAAATATAGTCTTGACTTGAATGGTGGGACTCGTGTGGCACACTGCCAATTTAAGGGTTAAGTACACATTTAAATAGGGTTTTTCCATACGAACTAAATATAACACATTTAAATTATAACCTAACCTAACCAACAAAAAGTTGGAAAACCCCCGACGATATTGAACTTTGAAGTGACCTCAAAAACGGCTGAACCGATTTTGATGAAACATGTCTAAGAACCATCGCTCGTAAACCTACTTTCAAATAAAAAAAACCGCATTCAAATCGGTCCACCCTTTTAAGAGCTACAGTGCCACATACAGACAGACAGACAGACATTTGACACATTTTGCGTCGGGGTTAAAAATAGATTTAATAATTTATACCTAATATTGCTTTCGATTTACTTACTTAAAAACATAACGCAAGGGAAAACAATTACAGTTTAATTTCAAATCTAGATTTTTTTTAATAGTAGGTAGGTATTTTAGTGCGTGTCAAACCGTTGACAGTCGCGCCCAACGAACGACAGTTAGCAAAAAATGCATGTCATACACCGTTGATGTCATACACATTTGGGCGCGCAAAAAAGCTGGCAATTAATTATACATCGGGTTCAGCAAACTCCACGCGTCAAGCCGTCTGTCTCTCAAACTAATAATATAACATTTTTTTTTGCCAACTGTTATGTGTATTAAGACTGACAAGTATTCGGTTTCGCTACCGGCGATCAAAGGCCCGCCTCGGTTCAGTTATCTAGTATTACTAATTCGAAGCAATTGTGAGTTCGATGCCCCGAAATTGTATCCTGCCTGCCCTGGCGGGAGTTTAGGTGTGGTGAAGGATCTATCATCTATGGTCCTATGGCTACGTACGACCTTTTAGAGTCCGATGGGAGTTTTTTTTTTAAATACTAGTTTATTGGTAGGTTTTACTTTTTTTAACGTGTTTGTTACTCTCGTATGCAATACACTTTTCAGGGTTCCGTAGCCAAAATGGCAAAAACAGAACCCTAATAGTTTCGCCATGTCTGTCTGTCTGTCTGTCAGGGATTATCAATGCTAGAAAGCTGTAATTTTGCACGGATATACATGCATGTAAACTATGCCGACAAATGGTACAATAAAAAAATGAAAAAATAATTTTTTTACAGTACCTCCCATAGACGTAGTGTTGATGATTTTTTTTTCTCATCCAACCTTGTAGTGTGGGGTATCGTTGGATAGGTCTTTTAAAAACATTAGCGGGTTGCTAAAACGATTTTTCGATTTAGTGATAACTATAAAGTGCAAATTTTCATTAAAATCGAGCGCCCCCCCCCCCTAACCCTCTAAAATCTAAACCGGTAGGTGGAAAAATTTGAAAACAATCAGGATGGTAGGTAGTTTTAGAGTAAATAGCAGCAGTATTTTTTTCGTAATGGCTACGGAACCCTATTTTGTGCGTGTCCGACACGCTCTTGGCCGGTTTTTATTATAATATATCACTAGCTCGCGCACGACTTCGCTTTGCTATATTATATTTATATTTGACTTAATAGTGGCATGTTTCGTTTAAGTCTTATTTTCTTAATTTTTTTTCTATATTGTACCGTTTTTTGCCCAAATAAACATTAAACATTGTGTGGGGGAACTATGCAATTTTTCCGCTTACCTAAGTACCTACATAATTATATCCTATTACAAGACGTTAGTAGGTTCAAATTGTATTTAGTATATTTTCTTCTGAACGAAAACACTAAATACGATATCGACTTAACCTCTGATCAAATCAGCTTTACTTGACTCGCAACGTGTGAGGTGAGATAACTTCATCATCATCATCATCAGCCTATGTTCGTCCACTGCTGGACATAGGCCTCTCCCATGGCACGCCACTGAGCACGATCCTCGGCTACTCTCATCCAGCTCTTGCCAGCCGCCCTGCGAAGATCATCGCTCCACTGAGTCTGGGGACGTCCCACGCGAGATAACTTACAAAAGAAATATTTACGGAACCACAAGATCTAGCGAACAAAAGCAATCAAATTACAATATCTAATGTATCCACATTGAAAGAAATAGGTTAATACGGTATGTGGGCGTGTAAATGATGCTTTATGCGATCATAACTCAATGAATTCATGTGGGAAGCTAACGTAAGATATAATACTTTTATGATACAATATAACAGAACTTACGAACGTAGTTATTATTATAATAAGATAATTCATGAATATTTTTTCTAATTTGGTATATAAGATGACCCGCAACGGCTGTTTCCTATGATTTGAATATTATGACAATAAAAATTCAAATCGTCGTGACGTAAATGATAAGCTAGGTTAAAAATAATATGTTTTATTCACTAAAAGTTTTAATCTGGGAGTCGTAGTAACAGGTAGAGGGCAGCCTAGTATATTGGTTAAATTTACCTTTTTTTAAACTTTCCAATATGATCCTAGAACTGGTAGGTGCCTACTTACCTACTTAGATGTTTAAAGGGTTAAAGGTTTAAAGTGGCTAGTCGAGCTTTTCCACTCGAGTATTGTTAGGAAAAGTTTTTGGATTTGCTCGCACGTCTATTGAGGACTTTAGTGTAGAAATTAATGTAATGAAACAGTTATTTTGCTTTAGACACGGTAAAATTGGTCTTATAAATAGTGCTAACGTGCGATGACATATCTAACCATGCAAAAAAATATGTAGGTAGGTATATTATTTTCTTAAGTTTTTTTAGCTTATGCAGCTTATGTAAATATAATAAGTACGTCATCAATTTTGAAACCAATATTAGATACACTGTCTATTAATAAAATTAATTATTTATATCAGATGAATATTAATGTCTGTGTAACAATGTGATAATTTCCATTTTATTACTTACTAGCTTTTGCCCGCGGCTTCGCCCGCGTGGTATTCAATTATCGCGCGCCGTTCCCTCGGGAACTGTGCATTTTTTTAGGATAAAAAAGGGAGACTATGTCACTCTCTGGCCCATAAAATATCTCTATGCCAAAAATCACGTCGACCCGTCGCTCCGTTTCGACGTGAAAGACGGACAAACATACAAACACACTTTCGCATTTATAAATGGTAGTATGTATTAGTATGGATTTAAATATTACAAATTGTAATATTAAACACTACAATGACTCTTTATTGAACACCAAAACATAGTAATCATAAGCAGTACCTACAGACAATACAAGTAGGTACCTATATAGAGATTTTCCAAGGTAAGCAAGGTAAGGTAGATAATTTTCTTTGATTAGATACTATTTTTCAATATATTTCTGTATTTAGATATCTTAAAGGAATTACCTATTGTAGAAGTTTCTACGTGCTCTAAAAGGTCTACCAGCTCTCCGTATATAGGTATGGTAGGTAAGACTGAGCGATGATAGATAGAGTAAGTAACTCCCTGTCATAAATGTGAAATGAAACGTGAGATAGCTTTTATACTAAAAGCTAGTTCTATATCGAACGATGTTGGTTGAAACAAGGATTCGATTACTCAACCCTGTCATAGCCGATCTATCATACATAACGTACAGTTAAATACATATACCTAGTGCCATCCACGAAGACGCGTGATTTTGTCAAAATTAGCCATTAATGACATCCAAGACCCGAGAACAAGCATTCGTATTATTCATACAAATATCTGTCCCGGCCGGGAATCGAACCCGGGACCTCAAGCTTCGTAGTCAGGTTCTCTAACCACTTAGCCATCCGGTCGTCAAATAAACAGATATAATTTTATTTTTTTAGTAAACCATACCTATAGAAAAGTTACACTGCTCGCAGTTGTGCTGCTAACAAATCTAAAGAAAGGCAGTTAACATAAAAGCACTGTAAACATGAAGTGGGATGCTACCACAGTCATTATGAGTAGGTATGTATGGCATTAACTTCAATCATATCTCATTACGCATTTATTCGCTACAATTAGAGCATGTAATCAAAAAGTATCATTTTCAAAATTGCTACATTATGATATGAATGACGACATGTAATTTATCATCTAGGTCACATTTTGACAGACTTAAAATTAACCTAACCGTCATTAATAACAAGTTAGGACATTTGGTACTGTTGACAGGGCAAAGACCTTTAAACAATTTCACGCAATGATCTCAAAGGCTGCTTCATTTAATTAACATATGTAATTTCAACAAATCAATTACTGCCTCACTCAGAAACGCTACTTTACTGTCGGATCCTAAAGTCTAAAATAAAGTTATATATAAACGCCGCTAATGTACGATTAAATATTAATTCGGGTCTCCGAAAACGGCGTTTGAAGTGTATTTTTTTATAGCAAATGCGAGGCAGTTTTGTTATTTATTAATCACTAGCTGTTACCCGCGACTCCGTCCGCGTCGTATTCGGTTATCGCTATCCCGCGGGAAATATGCAATTTTCCGGGATAAAACTATCCTATGTCCTTCCCCAGGACTCAAACTATCTGTATACCGAATTTCATCTAAATCGGTTCACGTGGAGGATCAGTTGCGAGGGATGTGTTTTTCATTAACCAATTGAAACGCTTCATTTACACATCCTCGCACAGCACATCTCTGGTGGAAACAGCTGAGCGTAGCGAGGCGAGGTAAATAAAGCGTTTCTATTGGTTAATGAAAAACATATTCCTCGCAACACATCCTCGCACATCTCTGGTGGAAACGCTGCTTAATCGTTGCACGCTAAACTTTAGCGAACTTTATGTCGGTCAGCAAAGACCCATCATGTAAGACCGTGAATACACCAGGGTCATTGCCCTCACAGAAGTCATAGACAAGCCCTCTTAAAACTAAAATAGGATAACTGTCTTGGGTGTTGCCTGTCCCAGTTCTGTCAACATGAGCGTAGTTTTCACGCCAAAAAACCATTTTAGTCCGGAAAGTGTCGCGTCACTAGTGACCCACGTCATCACGATTATACCAGAGACACAGATATTTTATATTTAAAAAGTCACGGCTTGTCTCTGGGACAGTGCGTTCACCTTTTGTCCTAGTTCCGCACGTCAACAGGTAATCAACTCGTTTTAAAGAGATGTCATGAGACGTCATAAGTCATAGCAACAGATTCTTTTAAAAACCAGCTAATTGGTTAGATTTCGCTTGTTTATCGCTATCCCGCGGGAGCTATGAAATTTTCCGGGATAAAAACTATCCAATGCCCTTCTCCGACACTGAAACTATCTGTATACTGAATTTAATCCAAATCAGTTCTGTGGTTTAGACGTGATGAAGTAACAAACAAACAGACTTACAAACTTTCGCATTCATAATTTTATTTAGTGGGATTCTTTTTATTATTAAAATTGGTAACCATTTTGACTTAACATTTCAGTACATTGTGGAATCGAAGAAATGTATTTTATCACCAGGATTTTCTTGTCTTTCATATCGTCTTTATCTTACAACAAATAACTGATAATATGAGTCATATAAAACTATAATAACACTAAATAATATTATAATAATACTTGTTCTCGAGCTACATAAAGTATTATCATTATTTCGCCTAAATGTGGCCGAGTTTATTTGCCATCCCATTTAAAGAAGTTCTAGTGAAAAAGGAGATACGTCAAAAAATTCTAGTCAGATTTAATTAACAAAAACTAACACTCAAAACAGCTCAAAACTCATAACTAATTATATCTCGATACTTAATCGCAAGTAAGATTTATTGCTAAAATTATCTCGACGTTTATTATATTTAAATACTGCCTATATCTTCATGGGTTATTGGATTGATACATTACGTTATCATCATCATCTCGGCCTAAATACGTCCTCTCACTGCAGGGCACAGGCCTCCTCTCAGAATAGAGGGCTTGGGCCGTAGTTCCCACGCGATAAATTTCGTTCATAAATTCCGAAAAACTCAGAGTTGCCAGCCTGGGCTTGAACCCACGACCCTCTACTTGACAGGCAATAGGTCAATCCACTGCCACCTCGACACCCTACATCTCAGGTAGCGAATTCCTAAGTCCATTTAAATTACATATAAGTAAATTTGTTGCTAGTTTGTAACTTAATTGCAAACTAAGTGTTAATGTATTAGTTGTATAATCATAGTAATAGGTATATATTATGTATACTCGTATAATATTGAAAGTACCTGGGCGACCGAGCTTTGCTCGGGCTAAAACTCGAAAATAAGCGTTTTCCCAGAAATAAGACCAAGCTAGATCGATTTGTCATCCCCGAAATGCATGCTTGCTTGCTTGCTTCTTTGAAATGTTTATGCTTCACGCGAGCGAAGCCGCGGGTAAAAGCTAGTTGATAAATAAATAATAAATAAGTCTCATTAGCAAAAACCACACTCACTTATATGCTTTCCAATTGTTTTACACTAGCTAATTAGACTAATTCGTTATCCAAAACGCTTTGACGTCTTGCCAACCATTTACAACGATGCCATCAAAGAACAAAGTTAATTTCGCTAATAGGGGACTAACGAACTTTGCGATTTTCTTACATCGTGTTGCTCTACATTTTGAAGCCTTAGTCATGTTTATTTTTAGATGAAGACAACAGGTAAAGTAGACCACAATGCATGTTTTTGGAAGGTATGAGACATATGCTATTTCGGTTCGAGAGCATTCAGGTGATGCTTAAGTTAAGATGGAAAAGAAATATGAGATGACTGCATGAAAGAATTACCGTAAATATATTTCGATGAAGTCCAGAAAGTTAACAGTAGAATTACCATTATCAAAATAAATATTAATCTCGGGACATTTGACTGACACAATTGATCTAGTCCCAAAGTAAGTAAAGCTTGTGTTATGGGCACTAGGCAACGGATAAACATATTTAAATAAATAGATACTCATACATACCTAATTACATATTGAACTTCCAAGAATCAAGAACAAATATTCGTATTTTTCATCGGGGATCGAACCCGAGACCTCAAGCTTCGTAGTCAGCTCTCTAACCACTGGGCTACTCAGTCATCCAATTGCAATTGACACGAGGATCATCATTAAACGACTCTACTATATATGTTATTAATTATCCTCGAAGGAAGAAGATAATGAAGAGACAAAGTTTTAACAAAGTCGACAAATAAATTGCGAAATAAGTACTTTAAGGGAATTATAATACCGAAACGAGATTCATTATTTTATTACACAAACTGCCAAAGTTATAAAAATATGTATACACGACTTTAATGTTAAGTGCATAAAGTCATGTACCTACTTGTACATTTTTTTTGTAACTTTCTCCGTGTCGATATCTTTGCACTTGACTGTACTACGCTTTGCTATACCGAGTAACCTTAGGAAGAAATACCTACTCGCTAAAAACCCGACCTTACTACTGAACTGATCTTGACATTGAGACTTATATCATAGCTACATCCAGTAATGACCCAGAAGACAATCAAATTACTTCCCAAACAATTACAATTCCACTAAAATGTCAAGTTCACGTCTGGTTGGCCTCAACGCCTACACCACACGTAGGTAAGTATAACTAAATCCTATGCAGTTATTAAGTACTGAGGGTCACACGGAGTATAATTTTCCAAAATAATCGTCTACGGAAACGGACTTTTCCTGGTTGTTGTTAAGCCTTGTTTAGACCTGCAAAATTACTGTTCTAGTTGCATTTAGGCCACTGTTACACATACTCGTTAGAAGCAAGAGAGCATGCTACTGTGTAGCAAATGCTATCTAGTGCTCGAGACGGGGGTGGAAGAGGGAAAGGTAATAAGCAAGTGTGAACGCGTTTCCTTCAGTCCATGAGCATGCTCATTAGTGGCATGCTCATAAGCATGCTATAGTAACTAGCATGTGTAACAGTGCCTTTACATTGCGAGACCGTAAAGGCAACGAGTTCATTATAGTGGCCAAAAAAAACAGGAAAAATATTAGTATCTACAGGGCTACTACGAAACTCGAAACTAGAAGTTCGTGTCGTGCGGTCCCTCTGACACTTATACTATTTAATAAGAGAGCGAGAGGGACGGTACGACACGAACTTCGATTTAGGAGTTTCGTAGTAGCCCTGCTGCTGTGGTTAGGGAACCTATTTTAATTTGTTGTCTTTGGTAGTTTAAGAGCAAGTGAGTGAATAGAGATTTATAGACAAGGAAAAAGAAAGCTCAGAGTTAATTCCCTAAATTTAATAGTCGCTCTTTTGTCTTAGTTTTCTTTGAAATCTAAACTAAAGACTGGTATACATACTAATGTTGACCTACCAAAGGTAGACTTATTTAGCTTGTTCCAGCCTCTACTTTTGCTTATGAAACATCACCGAGACAAGGGGATTATTCAGGACTCGCTTCATTTATGCTATGTTTTACATTTAATTAAAAGACCACCCATTGATTAGTCTTAACTGACGGTTAAATGTGATGCCGTCTCTATTTGTTTTGCTCGAAGACGGAGACGGCATCACATTTAACCGTCAGTTAAGGCTAATATGGGTGGTGAAACAGCCCCTAAGAATCATTTTGAAGCAGTTTCCACAGCACCTATTCTTCTCGATTTTTTATTTTTTATATTTTGAGAAACAAACAGTCATATATAAACATGAAAATGAAGACAAAGAAATATAAACAGACCTATAGTTCCCTTAGTTTTTGATTTTGTTGTTTACGCGATGATTATAAAAACAATAAGTAATGATACCTATCGTACGACAATAATTAAACTCTTACCCAAGTTTCACGTCGATTAAATAGTGGCTTATGTGGACGTACCTGTAAACAAAACAATAAATTAATTTATCCAGTGACTCGGCAAAGTTATTGCAAATGGGAACAATGGAAATGGCCATTGTAATTAATTAAGTAAACTTATTTTTACGATAGACACTACATATAAATACAGGGGCGAGGTAAAAGTGTCGGATCTATAGAGCGAACGAAAAAATCATGCTTTTTTCGTTCGCTAGATCTATATCTATCTGGCTGTACTGGCACAAATCTGGGGGCACGGCAGTGGGCCGCCAAGTCGTTTGTCGGAGACAAATAGTCGAAATAAAACGTTTCGCTTGTAAACGACATTTGAAGACGTAAGTTATCCGGGTTTACCGGGTTTTTTTTAAATAAACCTGGAAATACTGTATTCGTATTTCAAATTCAGCATCTTTTTTCGCCACTATCGAGTAGTATTTTCGAGTGATATTATTTTAAAAATCGATCCCCTGATTCTACTATCAGTAACAAAGACTGATTTTCGCTAAGCTCCCAGGTGAAACTTCACCTCAAAGAACTTCCAAGTAGTGTATTCAAAGCTTGTATTCACTTTGAAATGTTTGAATCCGCATACAAATGGATGTAAACTTGGCAGCAGCCGTTACTTCGTACATTTTTTATTCATTATTCGCCGAGTCAAGAACTCAGAACTCTCTTACAAGTAAAATGG
Organism: Choristoneura fumiferana; assembly: GCF_025370935.1. Lineage (NCBI taxonomy): Eukaryota > Metazoa > Arthropoda > Insecta > Lepidoptera > Tortricidae > Choristoneura > Choristoneura fumiferana. The sequence continues at coordinate 11,681,443 of NC_133486.1, forward strand.
GGTTTTGTAGAGATGTGCTTAAAGAAAATTACATTTCACTGGCCAGTGGTAGGTTTCGTAAGTTTCGCAGGTGGTAGGACCTTGTGCAAGGTCCGCCCGGATTGCTACCACCATCTTGCTCGCTAATCCTGCCGTGAAGCAGCAGTGCTTGCACTGTTGTGTTTCGGCGTGGAGAGTAAGACAGCCGATGAAATTACGGCCACTTGAGGTATCCCATCTTAGGCCTCTAGGTTGGCAACGCATCTGCAATACTCCTGGAGTTGCAGATTTTTATGGGCGGTGCTGATATCTTACCATCAGGAGACCCACTTGCTCGTTTGCTATCCAGTCGAATTAAATAAAAAAAGAGTGCCGTGAATCGAAAAAAACTCAAAAAAACGTGTCCAAGGAAACAGTAAATTAAATCAATGATTAACAAAACGCAACAAGGTAAAAAATATACCTAAAGCTGCGCTTTCTTTGAAGCGGAGAAAGCGGAATCGTCCAATCATGTTAATTATCATATTTATTATTAGAAAAGGAGCATTTTAATGTGCATTTTTATAAAATTGCACTCTAACGCTGTATTTTTATTTCTGGGAGGGTGTGCAAACTGCCACTGGTGCCTGTAGGTACATAATCATAGTCAATCACTGCCCTGTTAAGATAACAAATTTTAATGTAACAACTTATATATATACCTACTGTGGTATCAGTTTGTTCGTGCGTGCGTGTGTGTGTTTGTTACTACTACACGCTTAATTGGCTAGACGGATTTGGATGAAATGTAATATGTAGATAGCTGAACATCTAGTTAGGCAATTTTTTATTCCGCCATTCCCATGTGATCCATGTAAAATCTAAAAATGTGTACCACTAATAATGAAGACCACGATGTAATTTTTGGAAATTCCCATTACAATTCAATAACACACACACACACACACACACACGCACGCACACGCACACGCACACGCACACACACACACACACACACACACACACACACACACACACACACACACACACACACACACGCACACAGTCATGAATAGTAGGATTAAGTACTAACTAGAACCGAAGGTCGCTTACGCAATTCAGTGAATTAGCGACCGAAGGTAAATACCACTCCGATCCAATAGACCCTCTAAAGCTTAGCGTTTAGTCGCTATAGGGAATAATTGGTGGATTATACACTAACTATAGGTAGTGCCACTAGAGTTGAGGTCACGCACACAAGAAGATGTCTAATAACAGCGGGATTTTGACATTCACTCATTCATTTAATTCATTCTCCTTTTATGCAATCCGTTCTTCTTGTAGTTTAGTTGAGTGTATAATCATTCACTTCAACTCTTGTGGCACTACCTATAATAACAACAAAATTAGAACAAAGAAAACGAAAAAGGCAAATTAGTTAATAGTTGAAAACCATGGCTACTCCATTCTAATTTACAACTAAGCTTATTATTTTTAACATCTACCTCTAGCAACCCTAAATGTCCGTTAGTCAAGCAGGACCCCTAAGTCGAAATGGATCGTGCATGATATTTATTACGCAATAGACAGCGTCGTTTTACATCTTTCTCGCCATGTATGCTCGTTAATCGCCATTTAATCTACAAAAATTGCCCTAATTTATCCCCTATTAATAGCCTGTGCTATTGCCAAGTGTGACATAACACTTATTTCCAGGAAATAAACATGATTGCGTTATTATTTTACTGGTTTCTTTTATTTATTGGGTTTGTCTACACTGTTTCTTTTAAAGTATAGCAGTCTGTCAGCACATTTTAGTCCAGCTTTTACGTCAATCAAAATTTGTAAATCAATGCCTTTCAATATTAATAACGGATATCACTTGCTTTCTTTGGCTCTGAGTCAATAAATCCATAATTGACCGAGCGGAAGCTTCAGCTTGGCCAAAAATGCTTTCATATCTGTTCAGCCGTTTTGCTCTACAGATCGCACATGTCAATTAACTATCATGAAATTCTGTGTATGATTTTTTTTTCGATAAAATATTTTCAAAATGGAGTAGGTATCTATCAGGGTTGAAATCATAATTTCAGACTTTTCGCAAAGTCGACAACTCGCAGATCCATTAGTATTAATATTTATAAATGCGAAATTATGTCCGTAGACAGAAATAATAGGGAGTTAGGTTCCAAATAGGTTTGGTGCTTAACGAAATTTGCTTGGCAAAGAGATGGCCTCAACAAAAAATATCCAACACATTATCGAAATCATCGCTGATAAAGTCGCAGAACTTGCAAACCACAGCTATTATCAAATAAATTTCCCCTCATATATCCACTCAGAAATACGTGTATTTGTATTGTAACTCTATATTGTACATATAACATATGAAAATTACAGTTAACAAGAGAAAGAGATGTAGAAAGCCGAGATGAAGATGTTTTGCAGGTGGTTGGACCTTGTGCAAGGTCCGCCGGATTGCTACCACCATCTTGCTCGCTAATCCTGCCGTGAAGCAGCAGTGCTTGCACTGTTGTGTTTCGGCGTGGAGAGTAAGACAGCCGGTGAAATTACTGGCACTTGAGGTATCCCATCTTAGGCCGCTAGGTTGGCAATGCATCTACAATACTTCTGGTGTTGCAGATGTTTATGGGCGGTGGTGATCTCTTACCATCAGGAGACCCACTTGCTCGTTTTCCATACAGTCGAATAAAAAAAAAGTAATTTAAAAAAATATACAACCAGCTAAACTACACCGAAATTCTAATTCACCCATCAATCCCAATCAGTAATCGAATCGCGAACAAATTGACAGCGACATGTACACATTTGCTGGCCTGAATGTCCATGCAAATCTGACGACTCGTGCTTCACACGTCACAAACATTTATCATGCAGAATGTGTTGCTCTCAAGGACTTCACCTATTTTTCTAAATGTTTTATACAACCTAGCCATTGGAAACGTGACCTAGTGTAGAACCTGTTCAAAGTTTGTGTCATTGAGGCTAGCGAAGCTAGGTAACCCATAGGACCCCGGTGTAGGAAAAAGAAACTGGACCCCCACATTTTTCCTATATATCTTCTTTTTCTTAGCGTTGTTCCTTTTTATCCATAATTTGCAGGTTAGAGGCCCCTTGAATATGAGGGCCCCAGTGCACGGCACCGCCTATTAGCCTTACGATACTTACGCTACGGCATTGAACCATCAAAGCGTCTGGCAAAGGAAATCATTATGCCATTACTGTGGCAACGTTCTGCGATGGATCACGATTTGGAATCTTCGAATGGTTTGACTGCTCCTACTGGAAATGGAACAGTTGGTGTGAAAAGTAGTTCCCGAAATAAGTTACGTACGAGTACTTGTTGATTTAATACTTGTCTAATATTGAGAGCTGAAATAATAGGCGCGATAAATATTTAGTCCGGTTAATTCCTTCCATGCCATTGTTAGTTACTTCTAACAATAAAAAGGTAAAAAGGGATAACTCCACCTTTATACAAATGTTTCAAAGTTTGTCAATTGTATTTTGTTTCTTTTCTTTTGTACAATAGTTTTCATACATACATACTTCTCTACTCTGTACTTTTTACCAAATGAAAGTTCACTTTTTAATTTTTCTACTACATACTACTAATAAAATTTAACAAAGATACGTATTCCAGGTTTAGATATTTTCAGAGGATTAAAGGCATTTCTTTCTCAAAGTATTTATATGTGTGAATTCATAAAAAGGTATAAATAAAATAAAAATACTGAGGGATAATGTGCAGTAGTTAAGTACTTGTCTGGAAAATTTTGCTCTTCGTTTGAATAAGTGTCAATTTAGATGCAAATATTAAATGTGAGCAAATGCATATCGTCGCTCGGCAGGCAAAAGTACTAAAGCGACACTTCGTCAACTTTACAGGAGAGCGATTTAAAGTTTTTTTTTACGAAAAAAAATCATAACTTTTTAACCAGACAACCAATTTTAAAATTTCCAGGAATATATGACACATAATTTAATAGACTATAATAAGGTTTTAATAATTCATAGCAAAATCCACTGGTTTAGGAGATAAGTGTCGCTTTAGTAAATTGTCCCCTAGTCATCGAGCAAATGCAATCAGGCAAAAAGACTAAACGTAAAAATTGACCTCAAACGTCATATTTCAAATTAACTTATGTGATTTTACGTCTCAATAAATTTAGCATGTTTTTACTAACAACACACATTTTATTTCTTATCAAACTGTTCATAATGCTGATTTACCAAATTGCAAGGGAAAAATATTCCAAAGTACCTACTGAACAGAAATTATATAAATATATTAATTAATTATAATAAATATTAATCATCTATGCTAAAATTTCAATAACTTAACGTTAAATGTTACTAACACTAGACTTTTGTTAATATTATAAGGTAATTAATCACAAAGGCACCATCTGATATCTAACAAAATGCACAAAAGGTTTTTTTCACTATTATTTTTTGAGGTATTTTGATCATTACCATGTCCTACTATTTTTGGTGTATATACACAGCATACGCTTAGGTTTAAGGATGAAATAATACGTAAAATACCTTAATTTATTCTGTAGGTAATAACTTTAATTAGCATTTCAACTAAAACTTCAGAACATTTTTTTTTCTATGTTATGCAAATAAATCATTCATTCAACATTATAGTACTTATTAGTACCTAATAAGTAAGAAACCTGAATAACAAACTCATGCGTCATGGTTGCTATAGCAACTTTAGATATATTATTGGTCTATATAACGATTAAGAAATATAATGCACTATTGGTACAACAACATTTGTTATATTCTCATGATCTAACTATTCCGGTATCATGGACTTGTTGTACTTGTTGTACCAAACTATTAATATACTAAGGGGCTGTTTCACCATCCATTGATTACTGTTAACTGGTGGTTAGGTGTGATGCCGTCTCTATTTGTTTTGTTCGAATAGACTCAATAGACGGAGACGGCATCACATTTAACCGTCGGTTAACGCTAATCAATGGATGGTGAAACAGCCCCTAACAGTAATATGGTATAATGCCAAATGAAACGTCGTGAGACCTTTGCTGAGATTTAAGGACTGCGCTAAGTGAGATATGGCCGTCTTCAAAATTGACCACCTAGACTGAGAAAAGCTTGCGGAAAAATGCACTGATTGGTGCAGACGTGTGTTGGAGGGCCGCAAGTATTGCGATGAAGGCTTGCCTGGCTCAATGCACTTATTGAAAAGAGACAGAAACGACACCAAGGCCGTTCTGCACCAACATCCGCAGACTTCGCTGTCAGAGATGTGGACGGACATGTCGCTCTCGCATCGGTCTAGTCAGCCACCAAAGACGTTGTGCACAGGCAACACGCCAAAATTCGTCTGGATGGAACAGACGCGTAGGCCTGATTGATGGTATAATATATGTGATATAACCTATGTTCGATATAACGTTCAGTGGGGTATGATGTATTACTGGTATTTATGCCAAATATCTTTTATTCTAGTGAAAGTATATCTAAAGTTGTTATACTGGTCATAACACACCCTGATGGCCATTCGGTTCCACCATGGAGCCGCAGCTGCAGTTATGAGGCACACAAACATCGCAGCCCAGGCGGAGAGCTACTGCCACCCGCAATGAGTCGTTGTCCAAGACTGTTCCCAAATAAGGAACAGGCAACGCCTATAACCACGTTCCCGCTTTGACTTTTGATGCCGACTTCAGCCTGGCCAAACCCACCCCAGTGGTTACACCCACAGGCCGTGCTAGAGCGTCCCTAGCCCCCTCGTCATCCCAAACTCATTGTATCTGCGGAGCCCCGTGCAGTGACCCCAGTCTCATTCGGCTCGCCAGTGCATCATCCACATACGAAATGGTATTGGTAACCTTTATGATATTTAAAAATTTAAAAGATAAGGCCACCAACTCCATGTGCCGATCCGAGGAACGCTGGCAAGCCCACATCCGCCGTACGCCGCAAACCGAGACCACCGTTACATATGGGCAAGGACGCTTGGACCCATTGCTCATCCGCAAGGGACACGTTCTATACAGTCTCCTTTGTATCTCTCAACGTGACGTCAAAAGAAGAAGTTTTACCCGAACACAACCATTGGAGTGGTTTTCAAATAATAGGTTATTTTAGGAACATATTACATTCGTAACAGAGTCAAGATGAGATGGGTATTAATACTCTTCAAACGTTCCTGGGCGAGCAAAATAGATGCTTCCTGGTCTCTAGTGCACTAGAAATGGCCTCTTGGAAAATAGAAGAACCCAAGAGGGTAAAGGTCTAGTGTAAAAAGCCCTTTGAGACCAGGAAGAAAGACCTTAAAGAAGTTAAAGAAGGAGAACAGGCGGGTTAAATCTGTCCCATATTCGCCTTCAGTCCTATACCTCTCAAGGGGGAGGGGGATAAGAAAAGCCAAGTCCTGCTTTACGACCTTAGGCTCCTTAGGTGCCATCATCTACGAGTAAATACCAAATATTAAGAGGTGATTTTCGAGACGACAGTGCTTCATGAAATAGTAAGACTGAAGGTAAGCGGTCCAAGCTGATCTCCCTACTTCGCACCCACCTGCGAAAGAATTTGAGAATCGCCGTAGACAAGGTTCGAAGGAGAATGATAGACCTGGTGTAAAAAAGGTACAGGGTGGGAATGTATTTTTTCACTTCGCCGAACAGAACATCCCTCTCGCCAGTATTGGACGCGTTCTTGAGATCCTACTTCAAGACGACACAGTCTGGATTTCCGGGTTGTGGATCGTGACCTCAGTGTTCCAAAACCCAGCTGAAAATGAGCTGGTCGAATTCCGTCTAAGCCACGGCTGACCCATTATGGAATGACCCTAGTGCTCGCACCACATCCTCCAAGTTTACCGGCAAGGCTTGAATGGACCGATCCGGCTCCCGAGGGAAATTTAACGTGCGGGACGCGGGAGGATGCTTCGAACACAAGCGTCTCAAGACCCGGAGGTGCTACCGAGTCATCAGGCGAACGGCCCCCCACACCGGCCTCATATACTTTGGACTCTATAGTCTTAAGGACAGGATGTGACCTGGAGGAAGCCTGCCCGTCACTACTAAATTCAATCAAGTCCCATGTTCAAGTTTGGTCTCAGTTTGCGGCGTGTGGAGAATGTGGGCTTGCCAGTTTTCCTCGCATCAGCACATGGAGTTATTATAGTGGCCATGTCTCTTAAAATTAAAAATTCTCATGAAACCCATCGGGTTACCATTCCGTTTGTGCATGGTGCACTGGCGAGGTGGACGGCTCGACACCTAATAGCGTCGCTGCCTCGGGCTCCGCTGATATAACGAGTTTGGGATGACGTGGGGGCTAGAGACGCTCTGGCACTTGTGGGTGGGTGTGCCACTAGGGTGGATTTAGCCAGGCTGAAGTCGGTATCAAAAATCAAAGCGGGAGCGTGGCTATGGGCTTTGCTTGCTCCTTATTTGGAAATACTTCTGGACAACGACTCATTGTGGGTAGCAGTAGCTCTCCGCCTGGGCTGTGATGTTTGTGTGCCTCATAAATGCATCTGCGGCTCCATGGTGGAAGCAAATGGCGATCAGGGCTTAAGATGATCGGTATAACAAATAACATATAATTTCACAATATTATGCTATAAGTATTTAGTAGTATAATACTGTAGATATAATTTAGTTTTCTTTATGAAAGCGTTGGAGTTGCAATTCTAACCTAACCTAGTTTTCAGGCAGTTTCGTTTCTTGATAGGGTCGCAGTTCTAACCTAACCTACTTTTTTGGCATAACACATTATTATTATAATAGTATTACGTATTCCAGATTATACCAATAATTCATTATACCCACTGAAAGTTATATCTACCAATAATATATCTAAAGTTGTTATACCTAGCCACCGGTACGCACCCTGGCCATTTCACGCGTTGAGTTCTTGTCGGTGTTCAGGAAAATTTCCGCGCACTACGCTCTCTTTGACATACTGAAGAGGGCTTTAATATCCGCCAACATCCTCTGCATTCTGGAGCCTCCGGTCCTCTGTCGAACGAGAGCAAAAGGCCAGATGGCTTAACTTTAGTGCCATGGCAGAACGGGAAGTGTTTGCTGTAGGACGTTACGTGCGTTAGTATTTTCGCCGCCTCACACCTCAGCTGAATAGTCCGCGGCAATCCGCGGTGGATTTTGCGGTCAAAAAACGGCACAATTATTCGGCACTATTATTTTGTTCCTCTTGCGTTTGAGGCGATTGTTTACATTCGGGAAGTGGGACGTCGAATTACGGAAAGGGGGTCTCACGCTCATGCCCGCGCGGATTCGTTCCCTGGTGCAAAGATTGTCTATCGCCATTAAACGTGGTAATGCGGCTAGTTTGATGGCTACCTTTGCGCCAGGGACAACTCGAGGGGGCCTTCTGTACTAAACTTAAGCTATTTATGTAACATTAATAAAAACAAATTAAAACTTCTAACTCTAAATTTCAAATACTTAGACAACAGAACCGTAGCGATAAAATTATAACTACAAAATTTTGAAATAGATTTACTATTGAGGTTGCCTGGGAGAGATCCCTTAAAGGGATAAGTCCGCCTTTGTACAAGTATCTCAAAGTTTGTCAATTGTGTTGTGTTTCTTTTCTTTTGTACAATTAAGAGTTTACATACATACATACTATTTTCTTTTATCCTTTGGCAACATAAAAAGAACTTAAAGTTTTAAGGAATAATAATCATTATAATTTATAAATAAAGCTATAAATCTTAAGAAAATATGATGTTTCTATATACCAAACATCGAATTGCAATGATATTTTACTACGTATATATACTAAACACTTTTTAATACACGATAAAGGTCAAGAGTAATGACTAATTTCACCAAATCTATAATATTTCGTGAAGTTTTTTTGCTAATCGTGTTTGAATGTATGCTTTTGTATATGTTAAAATGGCTAAAATGCCAAACGTATGTTTTAGTTTTTAAGAACAAATAGCTAAATTCTTATAAATTAATTCTTATCAATACAACCAAACGACTAAAGGTGTATAAAACTTCAACTCGGGGAGGGCATAATTACTGAAGTGACAAAGGTATTTTCTTTTTTTTTGCACAAAATACTAAACGTCCAACATTTGCAAACTAGAAAAATGGCAAAAGACTGAACGACAGTAAATCGAAAAATGGCAAAAAGGTAACAGTACTAAAATGAAAATAATGAAAGTGATGCTGCATTAAGTAATTTGCTTCCCAAATTTAAGCGTTTTTTTGAAAGACTAAAGCGCCAAAAAAAAGTTAAATTTTGCTCCAATCACTTTGAAACCTAGACAGTTCGATGCAGAAAAATTCGCTGATTCTGGTGATATGCATAACTCATTTTAGCCCAAGTGTCGCTTTAGTACTTTTGCCTGCCGAGCGACGATATAAACAATGCACTAGGAGTGCAGTGACTAACGTTTGACACGTGAATAACACGTGAACACTCAGTTCATTATCAACGCTTCCGCGGGCTGTGTGCTCATTAACTAAATACGCAATATTAAGTTCTTACATCTACATCCTCATATTCACTTCAAACGACCTTAGTGAGGAAAAAATACATAAGAATAAAGGAAAAGTTTGAAGAAAACGCATTCAGAGTTTTTGCTCCCATCTCTCCCGGTCAAACCTGTTTTTAATGGCATACCTTTCACTTTATTTTTGATAAAAGCTGAGAGGAAAAAATGAGACAACCTGTTATGCGCCCAACAAAACCGATAAGTCTGAATCTTATCTGAATCAAGATGAGAAACAATGAGCAGAGCTCGTTTCGCGATTGTTCGCGTATCGATGATTCGTTTTTAATTGCGCCAAATGAACGAAGGTCGTGGTAAGTCCGCATCGTGGATATATTTTTGCCAGAGCTCTTGTGACACAAATATCACAAACAGATACGACACGTGTGCCGTCAGTTATATATGTGAGGGACGCCAGATTATTTACTTTATAATGGCTTTTTTAGTAATGTTTCCTAATATTCATACCATCGATAAACCAAATTGCATATGAAGTGAAAAGTTTTTTTTTAACACAAATTTCAATAACTTCGTTATTTTAATTTTAAGCACGAACAATTATATCACAAGCTTTTTGAGTGTCAGTAAATTGAAATTAAGTCATGAACTGAGTAGGTGAGTATGATCATGGGCCAAATAGAAAAAAAAACAAAGGAAAACGAGCTGAATTCTCGAGCTATCCA
>NC_133486.1:11691724-11691839 GCF_025370935.1 Choristoneura fumiferana
TAGCCCTATATTTTAGGCGTTTTGACAACACCTTGGTGATCAGTTTGAAGATACAAGTAATTTATTACAACAGTATTATTAACCGACTTCAATAAAAAGGAGGAGGTTATCAATT